>NC_091282.1:1060142008-1060447186 GCF_032444005.1 Ranitomeya imitator | reverse complement strand
TTTTGTGTCTTCAGGTTTCTTGGTGGTGTGTGAACATGATCATACAGACTTGTTCACTGTGCAAGTAGCCCATGTGTTCCTGTTTCCATAATTGTTCTCTTGTGTCTACAAGACTGGGGAGTTCCACCACTCCTCTTGGGCTATCTGCACAAAAGCTGTTCTACCCTGTATGCACACATGGATTTTTCCTCTCTGAACCCTGTTCACACAGGTTATATACAGATGATCAGGTTTTTAAATACATCAGATAGGGATTGCATACATTAGTTAGGACTGCTCTGATAAGGGTATACCGTGAAGATTGGTAGAGCAGCTTAGTATACATTTTTTGCAAAAAACGTATCAACCAAATACCCTGTTTTTTACATTTTTTACTAGCACTTGCGGATTACTGCAACATTTTTTCAAACTGAGTGTTTTTGGTTTTACTATTCTCTTTTGTGTCTTCAGGTTTCTTGGTGGTGTGTGAACATGATCATACAGACTTGTTCACTGTGCAAGTAGCCCATGTGTTCCTGTTTCCATAATTGTTCTCTTGTGTCTACAAGACTGGGGAGTTCCACCACTCCTCTTGGGCTATCTGCACAAAAGCTGTTCTACCCTGTATGCACACATGGATTTTTCCTCTCTGAACCCTGTTCACACAGGTTATATACAGATGATCAGGTTTTTAAATACATCAGATAGGGATTGCATACATTAGTTAGGACTGCTCTGATAAGGGTATACCGTGAAGATTGGTAGAGCAGCTTAGTATACATTTTTTGCAAAAAACGTATCAACCAAATACCCTGTTTTTTACATTTTTTACTAGCACTTGCGGATTACTGCAACATTTTTTCAAACTGAGTGTTTTTGGTTTTACTATTCTCTTTTGTGTCTTCAGGTTTCTTGGTGGTGTGTGAACATGATCATACAGACTTGTTCACTGTGCAAGTAGCCCATGTGTTCCTGTTTCCATAATTGTTCTCTTGTGTCTACAAGACTGGGGAGTTCCACCACTCCTCTTGGGCTATCTGCACAAAAGCTGTTCTACCCTGTATGCACACATGGATTTTTCCTCTCTGAACCCTGTTCACACAGGTTATATACAGATGATCAGGTTTTTAAATACATCAGATAGGGATTGCATACATTAGTTAGGACTGCTCTGATAAGGGTATACCGTGAAGATTGGTAGAGCAGCTTAGTATACATTTTTTGCAAAAAACGTATCAACCAAATACCCTGTTTTTTACATTTTTTACTAGCACTTGCGGATTACTGCAACATTTTTTTAAACTGAGTGTTTTTGGTTTTACTATTCTCTTTTATGTCTTCACACTCCACTGACCATTGTACTGCTGCCCGTGTACCCCTGGAACCAATTTTAAATTGCCAACAGCCCAATTTTGTTATGTTAGGCCTTCGAAGCCTGTCTGCAGTCCCTTCTTTCTACTAATACTACACTGACCAGACCACTGCTGCCCGTGTACCCCTGGAACCAATGTTAAATTGCCTGCACCCCTATTTTTGTTATGTTAGGCCTTCGAAGCCTGTCTGCGGTCCCTCCTTACACTTGGCCTCCACTGACCATTGTACTGCTGCCCGTGTACCCCTGGAACCAATGTAAAAGTGCCTACAGCCTGTCCAATTTGTTATGTTAGGCCTTCGAAGCCTGTCTGCGGTCCCTTCTTTCTACTACAACTACACTGACCAGACCACTGCCGCCCGTGTACCCATGTAACCTATTTTAAAGTGCATACAGCCAATTTTTTTTCTCTATTTTACAATTATAAAGCCCAGATGGACTACGCTGTACCACGGTAAGAGCTACCCAGTCGTCACTTCTTTTGCAAGAAAAGCCATCCCAGCACTACAGCATCATGTAAAAATATGCATTGTCCATGCTCTCTGGCCATCTAATAGTAGAAAGGTGCACCTGACAACAGATGCATGGACCAGTAGGCATGTCCACGAAAGGTTAGATGTCCATTACGGCGCACTGGGTTAATGTTGTGGATGCATGGTCCACAGGGGACAGCCTACAAAGTCTGTCTGCAGTCCCAAATATAAATTGTCCTCCGCTTACCACACCAATGCTGCCTGTGTACCCCTGGAACATTTCATAAACTCCATTGACCAAAATTTGGGGTTTACAGCCTACTACCAGTGTCTGCCGCTCCAAGGTGTTCCCCGGGTTGCCTTTTCTGAGCTTTGATCTTCAGGCTCTTCTTAAGTAGTTGTTGAAAACAACACTGCATTCGGCCTACAAGTTGGGTCTGGGGTGTAGAGATGGTGTGTTCCACTCCAAGGTGTTCCCCAGGTTTCCTCGCCATTGCTGCGATCTTAATGCTCTCGTTTAGTAGTTGTTGGAAACTACAGTGCATTAGGCCTACAAATTGGGTATGGGGTGTAGAGAGATGGTGTGTTCCACTCCAAGGTGTTCCCCAGGTTTCCTCGCCATTGCTGCGATCTTAATGCTCTCGTTTAGTAGTTGTTGGAAACTACAGTGCATTAGGCCTACAAATTGGGTATGAGTTGTAGAGAGATGGTGTGTTCCACTCCAAGGTGTCCCCCAGGTTTCCTCGCCATTGCTGCGATCTTAATGCTCTCGTTTAGTAGTTGTTGGAAACTACAGTGCATTAGGCCTACAAATTGGGTATGGGGTGTAGAGAGATGGTGTGTTCCACTCCAAGGTGTCCCCCAGGTTTCCTCGCCATTGCTGCGATCTTAATGCTCTCGTTTAGTAGTTGTTGGAAACTACAGTGCATTAGGCCTACAAATTGGGTATGGGGTGTAGAGAGATGGTGTGTTCCACTCCAAGGTGTTCCCCAGGTTTCCTCGCCATTGCTGCGATCTTAATGCTCTCGTTTAGTAGCTGTTGGAAACTACAGTGCATTAGGCCTACAAATTGGGTATGGGGTGTAGAGAGATGGTGTGTTCCACTCCAAGGTGTTCCCCAGGTTTCCTCGCCATTGCTTCGATCTTCCTGCTCTCGTTTAGTAGTTGTTGGAAACTACACTGCATTAGGCCTACAAATTGGGTATGGGGTGTAGAGAGATGGTGTGTTCCACTCCAAGGTGTTCCCCAGGTTTCCTCGCCATTGCTGCGATCTTAATGCTCTCATTTAGTAGTTGTTGGAAACTACAGTGCATTAGTCCTACAAATTGGGTATGGGGTGTAGAGAGATGGTGTGTTCCACTCCAAGGTGTTCCCCAGGTTTCCTCGCCATTGCTGCGATCTTAATGCTCTCGTTTAGTAGTTGTTGGAAACTACAGTGCATTAGGCCTACAAATTGGGTATGGGGTGTAGAGAGATGGTGTGTTCCACTCCAAGGTGTTCCCCAGGTTTCCTCGCCATTGCTGCGATCTTAATGCTCTCGTTTAGTAGTTGTTGGAAACTACAGTGCATTAGGCCTACAAATTGGGTATGGGGTGTAGAGAGATGGTGTGTTCCACTCCAAGGTGTTCCCCAGGTTTCCTCGCCATTGCTGCGATCTTAATGCTCTCGTTTAGTAGTTGTTGGAAACTACAGTGCATTAGGCCTACAAATTGGGTATGGGGTGTAGAGAGATGGTGTGTTCCACTCCAAGGTGTTCCCCAGGTTTCCTCGCCATTGCTTCGATCTTCCTGCTCTCGTTTAGTAATTGTTGGAAACTACACTGCATTAGGCCTACAAATTGGGTATGGGGTGTAGAGAGATGGTGTGTTACACTACAAGGTGTTCTCCAGGTTGCCTTTCCTGAGCTTCTATCTTCAGGCTCTCATTAAATTGTGGTTAAATGGAACAACTGCATTTGGCGTACTAGTTGGGTTGGGGCCTACTATCGGTGTTTGCCACTCCTTGCTGTTCTCCTGGTTTCCTGTCCTGAAATTCCATTTTCAGGCTCTCGTTAAGTAGTTGTTAATGTTAGACTGCATTTGGCCTACTAGTTGGGTTGGGGCCTACTATCGGTGTCTGCCACTCCTTGCTGTTCTCCTCCACTGAACAAAGCTGTGCCGCCTGTTTACTACGGTTGCCAATTTTGAACTGCATTTCGACTACTTACTGATTTGGGCCTACTCTCTGTGTCAGCCTCTCATTCCAGTTGTCCTCCACTGCAATGCCCCCTGGTTAGTCCTGTGTTACCAATTTTGATCTGCATTTAGCCCACTTTATTCTTTGGGCCTATATCTGTGTTTCCTCCTCATCCTGCCCATTGCCCAGCCAGTGATAGATGAGTCCGCTGGTACATTGACCCATAATGCTAAATTCCCCGTGCACGCTACACAGCAAGATTGTGACCCTGCTGAAAGTCAGGTTCCTCTTCCCGCATACCATACCACCTTACACGGGGACAAAGAGGAAGGTGCAGATGAAAGTGCAGGTTCCTTCATCAGGTGGGGGGAGGAATACTAGTTGGCGACGTCACTGGCACAGGGCCTCTCATAGTACGCAAAAGTGTTGCTGCCGGTGGGAGGCGCCCCCGCCGTGCAAACACACCGCTGTACTTTGAGGGGCCCTGTGCCAGTGCCAGTGCCAACGAGTGGGCCCTTCCTGCTTGCTCAGGATCACAGCACTTGCAAAGTTGAAATACTTTCCTCTCCCTGCTCCACTGCCGTGACGCGTTCCAGATTTCCTGGGCCCACTAATTACTTGAACCAGCCCTACCCCCCACAACTTTAGCCAAATGACGCCCAATTTCAAATGCCTTCCAATTATTATAAGCTAAATTACGATTGACAAGCTTCAGTAAATAGAATGGATGTTTTTGCCATTAAAATGGGCAGTGTAGGTGTTTTCCTGGCCTCCACTCACTGCCGACTATGCTCCCTCATTGACTTGCATTGGGTTTCGTGTTTCGGGCGATACCCGACTTTTCGCGATAATCGGCCGATTCCACTCGACTCGACTTCTAAGATAGTCGGGTTTCGCGAAACACGACTCGACTCTAAAAAGGTCAAGGTCGCTCAACCCTAGTTGATACCTTTTAATTAATGGCTAACTGAAAAGATGGTAACAAATTGCAAGCTTTCGAGACTACACAGGTCTCTTCATCAAGAGAAGAGATGATGAAGAGACCTATGTAGTTTCAAAAGCTTGCAATTTGTTATCATCCTTTGTTAGCCATTAACCCCTTTACCCCCAAGGGTGGTTTGCACGTTAATGACCGGGCCAATTTTTACAATTCTGACCACTGTCCCTTTATGAGGTTATAACTCTGGAACGCTTCAACGGATCCCAGTGAATCTGACACTGTTTTCTCGAGACATATTGTACTTCATGATAGTGGTAAAAATTCATTGATAGTACCTGCGTTTATTTGTGAAAAAAATGGAAATTTGGCGAAAATTATGAAAATTTTGCAATTTTCCAACTCTGAATTTTTATGCAATTAAATCACAGAGATATGTCACACAAAATACATAATAAGTAACATTTCCCACATGTCTACTTTACATCAGCACAATTTTGGAACCAAAATTTTTTTTTGTTAGGGAGTTATAAGGGTTAAAATTGACCAGCAATTTCTCATTTTTACAACACCATTTCTTTTAGGGACCACATCTCATTTGAAGTCATTTTGAGGGGTCTATATGATAGAAAATACCCAAGTTTGACACCATTCTAAAAACTGCACCCCTCAAGGTGCTCAAAACCACATTCAAGAAGTTTATTAACCCTTCTGGTGCTTCACAGGAATTTTTTGAATGTTTAAATAAAAATGAACATTTTACTTTTTTTCACAAAAAATTTAATTCAGCTCCATTTTGTTTTATTTTACCAAGGGTAACAGGAGAAAATGGACCCCAAACATTGTTGTACAATTTGTCCTGAGTACGCCAATACCATGTGGGGGTAAACCACTGTTTGGGCGCATGGCACAGCTCGGAAGTGAAGGAGCGCCATTTGACTTTTCAATGCAAAATTGACTGGAATTGAGATGGGACTCCATGTTTCGTTTGAAGAGCCCCTGATGTGCCTAAACATTGAAACCCCCCACAAGTGACATCATTTTGGAAAGTAGACCCCCTAAGGAACTTATCTAGAGGTGTGGTGAGCACTTTGACCCACCAAGTGCTTCACAGAAGTTTATAATGTAGAACCGTAAAAATAAAAAATCATATTTTTTCACAAAAATTATATTTTTGCCCCCAATTTTTTATTTTTCCAAGGGTAAGAGAAGAAATTGGACCCCAAAAGTTGTTGTGCAATTTGTCCTGAGTACGCTGATACCCCATATGTGGGGGTAAACCACTGTTTGGGCGGATGGGAGAGCTCGGAAGGGAAGGAGCGCCGTTTGACTTTTCAATGCAAAATTGACAGGAATTGAGATGAGACGCCATGTTGCGTTTGCAGAGCCCCTAATGTACATAAATAGTAGAAACCCCTCACAAGTGACACCATTTTGGAAAGTAGACCCCCTAAGGAACTTATCTAGATGTGTGGTGAGCGCTTTGACCCACCAAGGGCTTCACAGAAGTTTACAATGGAGAGCCGTAAAAATAAAACAAAAATTTTTTCCCACAAAAATTATTTTTTAACACCCAGTTTTGTATTTTCCCGAGGGTAACAGGAGAAATTGGACCCCAAAATGTGTTGTCCAATTTGTCCTGAGTGCGCTGATACCCCATATGTGGGGGGGAACCACTGTTTGGGCGCATGGGAGGGCTCGGAAGGGAAGGAGCTCCATTTGGAATGCAGACTTAGATGGAATGGTCTGCAGGTGTCACATTGCATTTGCAGAGCCCCTAATGTACCTAAACTGTAGAAACCCCCCACAAGTGACACCATGTTGGAAACTAGACCCCCTAAGGAACTCATCTAGATGTGTTGTGAGAGCTTTGAACCCCAAATTGTTTCACTACAGTTTGTAACGCAGAGCCGTAAAAATTTTAAAAAAAATCTTTCCCCCAAAAATTATTTTTTAGCCCCCAGTTTTGTATTTTCCCGAGGGTAAGAGGAGAAATTCGACCCCAAAAGTTGTTGTCCAATTTGTCCTGAGTATGCTGATACCCCATATGTTGGGGGGAACCACCGTTTCGGCGCATGGGAGGGCTCGGAAGGGAAGGAGTGCCATTTGGAATGCAGACTTAGATGGAATGGTCTGCAGGCATCACATTGAGTTTGCAGAACCCCTAATGTACCTAAACAGTAGAAACCCCCCACAAGTGACCCCATATTGGAAACTAGACCCCCCAGGGAACTTATCTAGTTGTGTTGTGAGAACTTTGAACCCCCAAGTGTTTCACTACAGTTTATAATGCAGAGCCGTAAAAATAAAAAATCTTTTTTTTTCCCCACAAAAATTATTTTTTAGCCCCCAGTTTTGTATTTTCCCAAGGGTAACAGGAGAAATTGGACCCCAACAGTTGTTGTCCTATTTGTCCTGAGTACGCTGATACCCCATATGTTGGGGTAAACCCCTGTTTGGGCACACGGGAGAGCTCGGAAGGGAAGAAGCACTGTTTTACTTTTTCAACGTAGAATTGGCTGGAATTGAGATCGGACGCCATGTCGCGTTTGGAGAGCCCCTGATGTGCCTAAACAGTGGAAACCCCCCAATTATAACTGAAACCCTAATCCAAACACACCCCTAACCCTAATTCCAACGGTAACCCTAACCTCACCTCTAACCCTAACACACCCCTAACCCTAATCTCAACCTTATTCCCAACTGTAAATGTAATCTAAACCCTAACTGTAACTTTAGCCCCAACCCAAACTGTAGCCCTAGCCCTAACCCTAGCCCTAACCCTAACCCTAGCCCTAACCCTAGCCCTAACCCTAACCTAGCCCTAACCCTAACCCTAGCCCTAACCCTAACCCTAACTCTAGCCCTAACCCTAGCCCTAACCCTAGCCCTAACCCTAACCCTAGCCCTAACCCTAGCCCTAACCCTTACCCTTACCCTAGCCCTAACCCTTACCCTAGCCCTAACCCTAGCCCTAACCCTAACCCTAGCCCTAGGCCTAACCCTAGCCCTAACCCTAACCCTAGCCCTAACCCTAGCCCTAGCCCTAATGGGAAAATGGAAATAAATACATTTTTTTAATTTTTCCCTAACTAAGGGGGTGATTAAGGGGGGTTTGATTTACTTTTATAGCGGGTTTCTTAGTGGATTTTTATGATTGGCAGCCGTCACACACTGAAAGACGCTTTTTATTGCAAAAATATTTTTTGCGTTACCACATTTTGAGAGCTATAATTTTTCCATATTTTGGTCCACAGAGTCATGTGAGGTCTTGTTTCTTGCGGGACGAGTTGATGTTTTTATTGGTAACATTTTCGGGCATGTGACATTTTTTGATCGCTTTTTATTCCGATTTTTGTGAGACAGAATGACCAAAAACCAGCTATTCATGAATTTCTTTTGGGGGAGGCGTTTATACCGTTCCGCGTTTGGTAAAATTGATAAAGCACTTTTTTTCTTCGGGTCAGTACGATTACAGCGATACCTCATTTATATCATTTTTTTATGTTTTGGCGCTTTTATACGATAAAAACTATTTTATAGAAAAAATAATTATTTTTGCATCGCTTTATTCTCAGGACTATAACTTTTTTATTTTTTTGCTGATGATGCTGCGTGGTGGCTCGTTTTTTGCAGGACAAGATGACGTTTTCAGCGGTACCATGGTTATTTATATCTGTCTTTTTGATCGCGTGTTATTCCACTTTTTGTTCGGCGGTGTGATAATAAAGCGTTGTTTTTTGCCTCGTTTTTTTCTTACGGTGTTTACTGAAGGGGTTAACTAGTGGGACAGTTTTATAGGTTGGGTCGTTACGGACGCGGCGATACTAAATATGTGCACTTTTATTGTTTTTTTTTATTTATTTAGATAAAGAAATGTATTTATGGGAATAATATATTTTTTTTTTCATTATTTAGGAATATTTTTTTTTTTTTTTTTTTTTTACACATTTGGAAATTTTTTTTTACTTTTTTACGTTGTCCCAGGGGGGGACATCACAGATCAGTGACCTGACAGTTTGCACAGCACTCTGTCAGATCACTGATCTGACTTACAGTGCTGCAGGCTTCACAGTGCCTGCTCTGAGCAGGCGCTGTGAAGCCACCTCTCTCCCTGCAGGACCCGGATCCGCAGCCATCTTGGATCCGGGGCTGGAGCAGGCAGGGAGGGAGGTAAGACCCTCACAGCAACGTGATTACATCGCGTTGCTGCGGGGGGCTCAGGGAAGCCCGCAGGGAGCCCCCTCCCTGCACGATGCTTCCCTGCACCGCCGGCACATCGCGATCATCTTTGATCGCGGTGTGCCGGGGGTTATTGTGTCGGGGGCGGTCCGTGACCGCTCCTGGCACATAGTGCCGGATGTCAGCTGCGATAGTGCCGCCGTGAGCGCCGCCGATCGCGCTGGACGTACTGCTGGACGTACTATCCCGTCCGTGGTCATAGGGGCCCACCCCACCTCGACGGGATAGTACGTCCGATGTCAGAAAGGGGTTAAAAGGTATCAACCACTGAGGACTCTCAATCCTAAATATTTTCCAACACCGTCCAAGCATTCACACTCTGCTCCTCAGACTTTCTATGTGTGCAGTGACTGCTTCTAGGCAGAAGATGATGATGGTGGTAGTATTAGTTGGAGCATTTAAGACAGTCATGAAGCAGCCATAACAACTTGAAACAGAAGTATTTTTTACCGAGACACCACACTGTTCGATATGTGGCCTTTATTTTTTTAATTTTTTAAACTAAAATAATGTATCGAACTAGGGTAACAGACAGCAAAAACAGCAGAATGTAGGACTGAATTTCCACAATTTGTAGTCCACAAATACATCAGACATCTGACAGCAATACCACACTGCCAAATATGTGGCCTATATTTTTTATTTTTTTCAATGCAAAATAGTTCTGCATATAAGTAGAGTAACAGAAAGGAAAAAAAAAACGGGAATACTGGCCTAAAATGCCCAAACTTGGAGCACGCAGATATATGAGGCCTGTCACGGAAATACCACACTGCCAATTATGTGGCCTGTATTTTTTATTTTTTTCAATGAAAAATAGTGCTGTACATAGGTAGAATAACCACACTGCTTCTTCCTGCCTGTTACAATGATATGCCTCCTTCCTCATGTGTGCTGCTGTCCTCGCTGTGCATGTCCTCCTGCCAGGTTGGATCAGTCACTATGTCATCCACCACCTCGTCTTCCACATCCACACCCTGCTCCTCCTCCTGACTTTCTGGCAATTGTGTCTGATCATCGACCACCTCTTGTGACACTTTCCCACCATCACCTTCATGTGACCGTGGCTGTTCAAATGTTTAGGCATCGCTACATGTGATCTCATCTGGCCCGATTCAAGTTGACCGACTAAGAGTCCAGAATCTTTAAAGGGAAAAATGATCAGCTCTTTGGAGTGTACAAGTATGGGATCAGTTGTCTCAGGGCACTCGGCATGGTGGGAGGAAGGAGGATTAGGGTGAGTAATATCCAGCCCACAATCACGACAACTCCGACTTGACTGTGTGACATGGTGGTGGTGACAGTGGCTAAGTGACTGGAAGTATTATCCGCTATCCAATCAACAACCGTTTCACACTGCTCTGGCTTCACTAGTGGTATTCTGTGGTCCCCTAGAAACTGGGACAGGAAGATCGAGCGCGAACATGTGAGTCTCTCCTGTGGACCACTTTCAGCTTGGCCACGGCCTCGCACCATCAGCTTCACGTCCACTTCCTCGTCCCTTGCCCCTTGCCTTGCCCTTTTTAAATAGACTACTGAACTATTTCAAAAGCTCAACACAAATGTATTTATTTGGAGCAAAATTATATCTGATCAGTATGCCTTCAAAGCTATGGTTTTTCCACCACAGATACACAAGGCCTCAGCCCAACATACCAGACTGTATAAATTTTGGGGGGGGTTTGGAGAATTTTTTAAAAAAATAAAAGAGTGGAACGAGGCTAGCAGACAGAACTATGCAACTTATACCTGCAAAGATACGATTTTTAAAACACAGATACAGCAGACCTCAGCCTGAAAGAACAGACCGTATATATATATATATATTTTTTCTGGGTGAATTTTTGAAAAAAAAAAAAAGGAGAACAAGGCTAGCGCACAGAACTATGAAACTTATACCTGCGAGGATACGATTTTTCCACCACAGATACAACAGGCCTGACATAACAGACTGTATAAAATTTTTTTTTTTTGGACAATTTAAAAAATAAAAAAAAAGACAGAACTATGCAACTTATGCCTGTGAAGCTACAATTTTTCTACCACAGATACAAGATGCCTCAGTCTGACATAACAGACTGTATAATTTTTGGGGGGTTTTAGAAAATGTTTAAAATAAAATAAAAGTGGAACAAGGCTAGCAGACAGAACTATGAAACTTATGCCTGCGAAGCTACGGTTTTTCCACCACAGATACAACAGGCCTCACCCTGACATAATAGACTGTATACATTTTTTTTGTTTTTTGGAGAATTAAAAAAAAAAAAGTGGAACAAGGCTATCAGACAGAACTATGCAACGCATGCCTGCGAAGCTACGATTTTTCAAACACAGATGCACCAGGCCTCAGCCTGACATAACAGACTGTATACAATATTTTATTTTTTGGGGGGGTGAATTTTTAAAAAAAAATCAAGGCTAGCACACAGAACTATCAAACGTATGCCTGCAAAGCTACGATTTTTCCACACAGATACACCAGCCGTCAGCCTCAGATAACAGACTGATCTAAATGTGGCTTTGATTTTTTGGGGCACAACTAAATTGTGTCAACAAGTTGGCTATGACAACAAAAAAAGATTTTTTGGCGCCCTTACATCTGGTGTCTGGGACAAAAAAAATGGTAGATTTGCACGTTCTTAGGCTGCCGTCACACTAGCAGTATTTGGTCAGTATTTTACATCAGTATTTGTAAGGCCTCTTTCACATTTCCGTCTTTTTGAAGACATCACAATGCGTCGTTCTGTGCAAAAAACGCATTCTGCAAAGTTGCCCACAGGATGCATTTTTTGCACATAGGCTTGTATTACTGACGCATCGTGACGCATGGACGCATGTTCCATACATCATGCGCTGGATGCGTCGGTAATTGGCAGACCGTCGTCACAAAAAATGTTCAATGTAACTTTTTTGTGCGACGCGTCTGCCAATTTCGACCGCACATGTGCGGACGAAACTCCGCCCCCTCCTCCCCGGACTGCAGAGTAGGCAGCAGATGTGTCGAAAAACTGTATCCGCTGCCCACTTCATGCAAAAAATTCACAACATCCGTCGGTACGTCGGCCCGACGCATTGCGATGGGCCCGTACTGATGGAAATGTGAAAGAGGCCTAAGCCAAAACAAAGAGTGGTTGATAAATGTAGAAATGGTGCAAATGTTTCTGTTATACTTTTCCTCTATTTGTTCCACTCCTGGTTTTGGCTTACAAATACTGATATAAAATACTGACCAAATACCGCTAGTGTGATGGCAGCCTTAGACTTCAATAACCTGGCTGTAGTAGGCAGCATGAACAAGCAAATAAATGTTAAAATAAGGGGGCTATGGATTGCTTTAGAATAAAAGGAGCAGGTATCAGGTGAAGAAAAAAGAAAGCCACAGAAAACTGCAGCAAGATATACAGTATATTTAATAAGCAGCAGCAGACAGTAATGGAGCTTTTGAAGGTATGAAGTGAGAGATATGTACTCACATACAGTGCCTGCAGGCCTTTCACTGATGTGGATATGCGCACATAGACTCTCCTGCCTATCTAGTGCTGCAATCTCGGGACCCCCAAATTAGCCCTAAAAAGGACTGTTGGTTTCTCAGGAGTTGTGGACTGAACAGTTGCAGACCTACAGTAACTATAAGGGCTCAAACTCACTTGCGCGAAACTCGGATAAGTCTTGCATATTAATACCCGGCGCTGCTGCCGGCACTCAGATCGGAGTATGCGGCTGCATAGGAATGCATGCAGCCTCATGCTCGGCTCCTCTGTGCCAGGTGCAGTGCCGGATATTGCTGCGCAAGATGCATCCGGGTTTCGCGCAAGTGAGTATGAGCCATTAAAAGCACAATTCTGACCCTACCTCAGCAGCAGCTCTCCCTACACTAGCTGAGTCCGGAGCAGAATGTGGCGAGCAGGGCGGCGCCAGGTCTCTTATAGACCTGATGACGCGGTGCGGCCAGCCAATCAGCCAGCCAATGGCTGCGGCATTACAGTTAATGGCTGACAATCCCTGCACCGTTATTGGTGCTCCAAAGAGCACCAGAATTGTAGGGCAGAGACCCGAGCTCCCGCCGAATAATCCCGGAAATGCAAGGTGCTTGAGCGAGTACCGAGTAGTGGCAAGCACGTTCGCTCATCACTAGTCATCATCTCTGCTGCACTTACAGGGGTCCATCTGGCATGTGATGACATGGGATTTTGAGTGAAAAATATTTGGGCATACAAGTTTGTCTGGGCCCCCATCAAATTTTTTTTCAGTGAGGAAATAATAAATCTTAAGACGTCAATTTCTGTGAGGCCAGTGGTCTCAAACTGTATTCCTGAGCTGCCGATGAAAGTTTGAATGACGAGCTGATAATTTTAGGGGGGTGCAATCCATATCATCATATAACATGTCACGACCCCCAGTCTGTTCATGTAGCAGTTAAACTTCTCTTAGGTATATTACAATCCCCTTGTCCAGTGTTACTTTCCAGGAGCTCCTGCGCCACAGGCTGACTCCTCGTCAGTCCTAGGTCCTCAACAGGATGGTGTCTTTCTCAGCGTAGGGCCATCCCAGGTTCTACAAACACATGTGGCCTGTCCGGGTGATATTCAGGATGCTCGTCCAACACCCAGGCCACTAGGTCCGTAGCCCCACCACGTGCTATTTGGGGAGATAGTGTTATGTTTGCTAATGACAGGTGTTATGAAGGCAATCCAGAAACACAGTGTGCTTAGCGATCAGAGCGCACACAGTGATCTGACAAATACCCAAAAATACAAGAACGAGCTCTGAGACGTGGAAACTCTGTAGACTGCACACCTGATCCTATCCTAAACACAACTAAAAGCGGCTGTGGATTGCGCCTAACAACTACCTAGGCAACTCGGCACAGCCTAAGAAACTAGCTAGCCTGAAGATAGAAAAATAGGCCTGACTTGCCCCAGAGAAATTCCCCAAAGGAAAAGGCAGCCCCCCACATATAATGACTGTGAGTAAGATGAAAAGACAAAACGAAGGGATGAAATAGATTCAGCAAAATGGGGCCCGATATTCTAGGACAGAGCGAGGACAGTAAAGCGAACTTTGCAGTCTACAAAAAACCCTAAAGCAAAACCACGCAAAGGGGGCAAAAAAAACCCACCGTGCCGAACTAACGGCACGGCGGTACACCCTTTGCGTCTCAGAGCTTCCAGCAAAACAAAAGACAAGCTGGACAGAAAAAAGGCAACAAAAAAAACAAAAAGCACTTAGCTATACAGAGCAGCAGGTCACAGGAACAATCAGGAGAAGCTCAGATCCAACACTGAAACATTGACAAGGAGCAAGGATAGCAGCATCAGGCGGAGTTAAGTAATGAAGCAGTTAACGAGCTCACCAGAACACCTGAGGGAGGAAGCTCAGAAGCTGCAGTACCACTTGTGACCACAGGAGTGAATTCAGCCACAGAATTCACAACAGTACCCCCCCCTTGAGGAGGGGTCACCGAACCCTCACCAGAGCCCCCAGGCCGACCAGGATGAGCCGCATGAAAGGCACGAACAAGATCGGAAGCATGAACATCAGAGGCAAAAACCCAGGAATTATCTTCCTGAGCATAACCCTTCCATTTAACCAGATACTGGAGTTTCCGTCTAGAAACACGAGAATCCAAAATCTTCTCCACAATATACTCCAATTCCCCCTCCACCAAAACCGGGGCAGGAGGCTCAACAGATGGAACCATAGGTGCCACGTATCTCCGCAACAACGACCTATGGAATACATTATGTCTGGGAGGGTCAAACGAAAAGACACAGGATTGAGAACCTCAGAAATCCTATACGGACCAATAAAATGAGGTTTAAATTTAGGAGAGGAAACCTTCATAGGAATATGATGAGAAGATAACCAAACCAGATCCCCAACACGAAGTCGGGGACCCACACGGCGTCTGCGATTAGCGAAAAGTTGAGCTTTCTCCTGGGACAAGATCAAATTGTCCACTACCTGAGTCCAGATCTGCTGCAACCTATCCACCACAGAATCCACACCAGGACAGTCCGAAGACTCAACCTGTCCTGAAGAGAAACGAGGATGGAACCCAGAATTGCAAAAAAATGGAGAAACCAAGGTAGCCGAGCTGGCCCGATAATTAAGGGCGAACTCAGCCAACGGCAAAAAGGACACCCAATCATCCTGGTCTGCAGAAACAAAACATCTCAGATATGTTTCCAAGGTCTGATTGGTTCGTTCGGTCTGGCCATTAGTCTGAGGATGGAAAGCCGAGGAAAAGGATAGGTCAATGCCCATCCTACCACAAAAGGCTCGCCAAAACCTTGAAACAAACTGGGAACCTCTGTCAGAAACAATATTCTCAGGAATGCCATGCAACCGAACCACATGCTGAAAGAACAAATGTACCAAATCAGAGGAGGAAGGCAATTTAGCCAAGGGCACCAGATGGACCATTTTAGAAAAGCGATCACAGACCACCCAAATGACTGACATCTTTTGAGAAACGGGAAGGTCAGAAATGAAATCCATCGAAATATGTGTCCAAGGCCTCTTTGGGACCGGCAAGGGCAAAAGCAACCCACTGGCACGAGAACAGCAGGGCTTAGCCCTAGCACAAATCCCACAGGACTGCACAAAAGTACGTACATCCCGTGACAGAGATGGCCACCAGAAGGATCTAGCCACTAACTCTCTGGTACCAAAGATTCCAGGATGACCAGCCAACACCGAACAATGAAGTTCAGAGATAAGTTTATTAGTCCACCTATCAGGGACGAACAGTTTCTCTGCTGGACAACGATCAGGTTTATTCGCCTGAAATTTTTGCAGCACCCGCCGCAAATCAGGGGAGATGGCAGACACAATGACTCCTTCCTTGAGGATACCCGCTGGCTCAGATAAACCCGGAGAGTCGGGCACAAAACTCCTAGACAGAGCATCCGCCTTCACATTTTTAGAGCCCGGAAGGTACGAAATCACAAAGTCGAAGCGGGCAAAAAATAACGACCAACGGGCCTGTCTAGGATTCAAGCACTTGGCAGACTCGAGATAAGTCAAGTTCTTATGATCAGTCAATACCACCACACGATGCTTAGCTCCTTCAAGCCAATGACGCCACTCCTCGAATGCCCACTTCATGGCCAGCAACTCTCGATTGCCCACATCATAATTACGCTCAGCGGGCGAAAACTTCCTGGAAAAGAAAGCACATGGTTTCATCACTGAGCAATCAGAACCTCTCTGTGACAAAACCGCCCCTGCTCCAATCTCAGAAGCATCAACCTCGACCTGGAACGGAAGAGAAACATCTGGCTGACACAACACAGGGGCAGAACAAAAACGACGCTTCAACTCCTGAAAAGCTTCCACAGCAGCAGAAGACCAATTAACCAAATCAGCACCCTTCTTGGTCAAATCGGTCAATGGTTTGGCAATGCTAGAAAAATTACAGATGAAGCGACGATAAAAATTAGCAAAGCCCAGGAACTTTTGCAGACTTTTCAGAGATGTCGGCTGAATCCAATCCTGGATGGCTTGGACCTTAACTGGATCCATCTCGATAGTAGAAGGGGTAAAGATGAACCCCAAAAATGAAACTTTCTGCACACCGAAGAGACACTTTGATCCCTTCACAAACAAAGAGTTAGCACGCAGGACCTGAAAAACCATTCTGACCTGCTTCACATGAGACTCCCAATCATCTGAGAAGATCAAAATGTCATCCAAGTAAACAATCAGGAATTTATCCAGATACTCACGGAAGATGTCATGCATAAAAGACTGAAACACAGATGGAGCATTGGCAAGTCCGAACGGCATCACTAGATACTCAAAATGACCCTCGGGCGTATTGAATGCAGTTTTCCATTCATCTCCTTGCCTGATTCTCACCAGATTATACGCACCACGAAGATCTATCTTAGTGAACCAACTAGCCCCCTTAATCCGAGCAAACAAGTCAGATAACAATGGCAAGGGATACTGAAATTTAACAGTGATCTTATTAAGAAGGCGGTAATCAATACACGGTCTCAGCGAACCATCCTTCTTGGCTACAAAGAAGAACCCTGCTCCCAGTGGTGATGACGATGGGCGAATATGTCCCTTCTCCAGGGATTCCTTCACATAACTGCGCATAGCGGCGTGTTCGGGCACGGATAAATTAAATAATCGACCTTTAGGGAATTTACTACCAGGAATCAAATTGATAGCACAATCACAATCCCTATGCGGAGGTAGAGCATCGGACTTGGGCTCTTCAAATACATCCTGATAATCAGACAAGAACTCTGGGACCTCAGAAGGGGTGGATGACGAAATCGACAAAAATGGAACATCACCATGTACCCCCTGACAACCCCAGCTGGATACCGACATGGAATTCCAATCCAATACTGGATTATGGGTTTGTAGCCATGGCAACCCCAACACGACCACATCATGCAGATTATGCAACACCAGAAAGCGAATAACTTCCTGATGTGCAGGAGCCATGCACATGGTCAGCTGGGCCCAGTATTGAGGTTTATTCTTGGCCAAAGGTGTAGCATCAATTCCTCTCAATGGAATAGGACACCGCAAAGGCTCCAAGAAAAACCCACAACGTTTAGCATAATCCAAATCCATCAGATTCAGGGCAGCGCCCGAATCCACAAACGCCATGACAGAAAACGACGACAAAGAGCATATCAAGGTAATGGACAGAAGGAATTTGGACTGTACAGTACCAATGACGGCAGACCTAGCGGACCGCTTAGTGCGCTTAGGACAATCAGAAATAGCATGAGTGGAATCACCACAGTAGAAACACAGACCATTCAGACGTCTGTATTCCTGCCGTTCAACTCTAGTCATAGTCCTATCGCACTGCATAGGCTCAGGTTTAACCTCAGGCAGTACCGCCAAATGGTGCACAGATTTACGCTCGCGCAAGCGTCGACCGATCTGAATGGCCAAAGACAAAGACTCATTCAAACCAGCAGGCATAGGAAATCCCACCATGACATCCTTAAGAGCCTCAGAGAGACCCTTTCTGAACAAAGCTGCCAGCGCAGATTCATTCCACTGAGTGAGTACTGACCATTTCCTAAATTTCTGACAATATACTTCTATATCATCCTGACCCTGGCACAAAGCCAGCAAATTTTTCTCAGCCTGATCCACTGAATTAGGCTCATCGTACAGCAATCCGAGCGCCAGGAAAAACGCATCGACACTACTCAATGCAGGGTCTCCTGGCGCAAGAGAAAATGCCCAGTCTTGAGGGTCGCCGCGCAAAAAAGAAATAATAATCAAAACCTGTTGAATAGGATTACCAGAAGAATGAGGTTTCAAGGCCAGAAATAGCTTACAATTATTTTTGAAACTTAGAAACTTAGTTCTATCTCCAAAAAACAAATCAGGAATAGGAATTCTTGGTTCTAACATAGATTTCTGATCAATAGTATCTTGAATTTTTTGTACATTTATAACGAGATTATCCATTGAAGAGCACAGACCCTGAATATCCATGTCCACACCTGTGTCCAGAATCACCCAAATGTCTAGGGGAAAAAAAAAAAATGAACACAGAGCAGAAAAAAAAAAAAATGTCAGAACTTTTTCTTTCCCTCTATTAAGAATCATTAGTTGGGCTCCTTGTACTGTTATGTTTGCTAATGACAGGTGTTATGAAGGCAATCCAGAAACACAGTGTGCTTAGCGATCAGAGCGCACACAGTGATCTGACAAATACCCAAAAATACAAGAACGAGCTCTGAGACGTGGAAACTCTGTAGACTGCACACCTGATCCTATCCTAAACACAACTAAAAGCGGCTGTGGATTGCGCCTAACAACTACCTAGGCAACTCGGCACAGCCTAAGAAACTAGCTAGCCTGAAGATAGAAAAATAGGCCTGACTTGCCCCAGAGAAATTCCCCAAAGGAAAAGGCAGCCCCCCACATATAATGACTGTGAGTAAGATGAAAAGACAAAACGTAGGGATGAAATAGATTCAGCAAAGTGGGGCCCGATATTCTAGGACAGAGCGAGGACAGTAAAGCGAACTTTGCAGTCTACAAAAAACCCTAAAGCAAAACCACGCAAAGGGGGCAAAAAAACCCACCGTGCCGAACTAACGGCACGGCGGTACACCCTTTGCGTCTCAGAGCTTCCAGCAAAACAAAAGACAAGCTGGACAGAAAAAAGGCAACAAAAAAAACAAAAAGCACTTAGCTATACAGAGCAGCAGGTCACAGGAACAATCAGGAGAAGCTCAGATCCAACACTGAAACATTGACAAGGAGCAAGGATAGCAGCATCAGGCGGAGTTAAGTAATGAAGCAGTTAACGAGCTCACCAGAACACCTGAGGGAGGAAGCTCAGAAGCTGCAGTACCACTTGTGACCACAGGAGTGAATTCAGCCACAGAATTCACAACAAGATAGCACTCCCAACACATAGGCTTTTCCAGGACCTACAGCACAGACCATTCAGGTTCAAACACTTTCAACCATGTGACCCACACCCTGGTCACATTACATACTAGTAACCACTCTCATAGGTGGCAGGTGTGTGTGTGGCTAGTTTGACCCACCCATCTCTCCGAATTAGCCCTGCAAGTCTCCCTTGTTAAACAACACAATTTACTTGTAGGACTACAGGTCCCAGAACATCCTTACTTCAGGCTGACAGCGCAGAGTGTCCTCCTCTGCGACACACATACCTGCCATTCACAATAATGCCGGACTTTGTCTTATCACCACAGTTATGCCTGTGACTGCCATGCATTCCTATGGCCTCAATACACCTCCATTAGAGTTTCCACCTATCTGCCTGATTCCACCATTGTTCTACAGCTGCAGTTTTCCATCTCTGCACGGTGGACACCGGGTTGTGATTGCACTATATTACTCCTTTATTCAGTGCAATCCACCAACCCTAACAGTACACTAGCACCATTGACTGGCAATGTAGGACGAGTAGCCCCTCCAGTGGTATATGCAGCAGCTGGAGGGCAGGTTGTTCATGCTTGAGCAGGCAACTTCAGCTGTGGATATATCTGCAGTAGCTGCACAGGCAGCCAATGAAGCCACTACTAGAGTTTCTGCAGTGACTCCTGCTCTGTCCTTCTCACTCTTCCCATCCTCTGATAAGTTTTCGGGGAACAGCAAGGCTTCCATGGGATTTGTGAACAAGTGCTCGATTCAGTTGGAGTTACTGGCCTCACGTCTCTCATCTGAATGGGCCAAGGTGGGATTTGTGGTGTCCTTGTTGAAGGAAAAAGCATTGGAGTGGGCCATGCCACTTTGGGAACGTAATGATCCAGTGGTCTGCAGTACCGCTCGCTTTCTGGGCGCTCTGAAGCAGGTCTTTTTAGGACCCCGGATTACCCATGACTCTCCAACTCATGGCATTAAGCCAGACTTTTCCACTGCCAGCCAGTTTGCTATCCAATTCTGGACTTTAGCTTCCAAGTAAAGGCCCCTTCACATTAAGCGACGCTGCAGCGATACCGACAACGATCCGGATCGCTGCAGCGTCGCTGTTTGGGCGCTGGAGAGCTGTCACACAGACAGCTCTCCAGCGACCAACAATGCCGGTAACCAGGGTAAACATCGGGTAACTAAGCGCAGGGCCGCGCTTAGTAACCCGATGTTTACCCTGGTTACCATCCTAAAAGTAAAAAAAACAAACAGTACATACTTACCTAACGCTGTCTGTCCTCCAGCGCTGTGCTCTGCACTCCTCCTGTACTGGCTGTGAGCACAGCGGCCGGAAAGCAGAGCGGTGACGTCACCGCTCTGCTTTCCGGCTGCCCGACGCTCACAGCCAGTGCAGGAGGAGTGCAGAGAAGCACAGCGCCGGGAACAGACAGCGGTAGGTAACTATGTACTGTTTGGTTTTTTTACTTTTAGGATGGTAACCAGGGTAAACATCGGGTTACTAAGCGCAGCCCTGCACTTAGTTACCCAATGTTTACCCTGGTTACCAGTGAAGACATCGCTGGATCGGTGTCACACACGCCGATCCAGCGATGTCCACGGGAGATCCAGCGACGAAATAAAGTTCTGGACTTTCTTCAGCGACCAACGATCTCCCAGCAGGGGCCTGATCGTTGGTCGCTGTCACACATAACGATTATATTAACGATATCGTTGCTACGTCACAAAAAGCAACAATATCGTTAACAATATCGTTATGTGTGAAGGTACCTTTAGTGTGGTCAGTCAGTGAAGGATTATGTATAGTTGTTTCTGTGGTCAATGTGCTGAGGCTTAGGGTGAATCATTGCAGTAGACTGAACTGAACTTTCACACAGACCAGGTGAAGCTGTAACTGATGACATCACACTGATAGTGAAACCTGATCTGCATGAAAGCTCAATCTTCTGCAACAATACAAAGAACCTCCATAGAGTGGCCACCTTACAATATAGAAACATGTCTGGAGATATCAAGATGTGAGCATCGTCCATCAACTTCCTCACTGGAGTCCTTGTACCCCGGGATGAAACTATGCTTTTTTCATACCAGAACACATTTAGTTATCCTCTCCATCTTGCTCACAAGTTTCTCACAAGTTTCTCTCTGGTCTGGAAGAAGCAGTGCCAGGCACACTATTTGATATTGCTATAGTAGACACAGTCCACACATGCATTGTGGACGTGTCTGAATTACTTCAATTCTGCCGGCTGGCACCTAGAAACATTTAAAGGTACAGTGCCTGTTTCCCAAAAGCCATGAATAGCTTATTGATTACCGGCCTGGAGGACATACTGTATATACAAAAATCTACTTACAATCATGGCTGAAAGTGTTGGCAATCTTGAAATTGTTCCAGAAAATGAAGCATTTCTCTCAGAAAAGTATTGCAATTACACATGTAAAAATGTAAAAAAGGCAAATTGGACATAATTTCATGTAAAACCCCAAAAATGGCTGTAACAAAACTGTTGTCACCTTCCGAAAAATATGCGTAAACACTTTTGTTTCAAGCATGTATTGCTTGTTCAAACTCACCTGTGACAGGTTACAGGTGTGGGCAATATGAAAATCACATCTGAAACAAGATAAAAAAGGGAAAAGTTGACTCAATTATTGCATTGTGTGTGCCACAATAAGCATGAAGAACAGAAAGAGAAGAATAGAACTGTCTGATAACCAAAATTGTCTCCTGATAACTTGATGTCTCTTTGTCCATGGTGCACAACATAATGAAGAACTTTTCAACCCATGGCATTGTAGCTAATATCTGTGGACTTAGACGGAAGAGAAAATTTGATGAAAGTTTGCAACACAGTATAGTCCAGATGAGTTGCCCCAATCAAGCTCCAAAGAAGTTCATGCTGTCCAGCAGGCTCAGAGTGCATCAGTGTCAGCATGAACTATCTGTTGACGTTTGAATGAAACAAAAAGCTCTGGCAGGAGACAAGGGAGACATAAAAAAGCTAGTCTGCAGTGTGCCAAAATGTATGTGCATAAGCCAAAATACCCCTGGAAAAGCATTATTTGGACAGATGAGACCAAGAGAGGCCAAGATAGAGCTTTTTAGTAAAGCACATAATTCTACTGTTTACCGAAAACAGAATGAGGTCTACAAAGAAAAGATAACCGTACCTGCAGTCAAATATTGTGGAGGTTCAAAGTTTTCTTTAGGTTATTTTGTTGCCTTTTGCACTGGGTAAAAAAAAAATAGAATCCAGTTCACCTCTACAGCTGCTTTCGGCTTTAGGTGAAGTGCAATCAAGTGCAATCAAGTAGAAAAAATGGAGATGTTCCAGTTTAGTAAAATTCCAAAGTTTATTACAAAATCTTTTAAAATTCAAGGTAAATGACAATGTTTAAATGACAACATATGTAGCAATGCATTTCAAATGCTCACAGATGTCTTTTTTCAAAGCTGGCATAGACCATCATGAGAACCTTGTCATTGACACATTACATTGAATTATTAAAAGATTTTTTTAATAAACTTTGGAATTAGTTTGAACATCACCTTTTTTTCTAAGACGGGGTGCCTTGACTGTGTGCAAGATATCAAGAAGTCTGAAGATTACAAAAGGATTTTGGGTCATAATGTAGTGCCCAGAAGGGCTTGCATCCTAGGTCTTCCTAGAACATGGTTCCTCCAGCAGGAATACTGCCCCAAACATACTTCAAGAAACACCTAAAAATGCGTAGAAAATGCGCTGGAGATTTCTTAAGTGGCCCGCATTGAGTCCAGATCTAAATCCAATTGAAAACGTGTGGAGAGATCTTAAAATTGCTGTTGCACCTTTCAAATATGAGATGCCTGAAGCAATTGCAACAGTAGAGGGTCCAAAATTTCAGTTATCAAGTGTAAGAAGCTTGTTGATGGTTATAGGAATCAAATTGATTGCAATTATTTATTCCAAAGTGGTGCAGCCAAATATTAAGTCATGGGAGCCAACGATTTTGTTTGACCCATTTTGGGGTTCTGTGTGAAATAATGTCCAATTTGCCTTTTTTTTTCTCTGTTTTATTTGTGATTTTCCAATACACACAAAGGAAATAAAGTGTTTAACAAAACATGTAATAGCAGTAATTTCCTGGGAGAAATAGTTAATATTCTGGAACAATTTCAAGGGTGCCAACACTTTCAGCCTTGAGGGTATTTAAATATATTGATTTTTGTAAATTTGCTCCACACAGATTCAGTAAAATACAGAACTTTAAAGGGACAATGAAAGTTATCATAGAAAACACAATGCGAAAATAATTTATACTCACTAATTTGGCCCCTCCGCTACACGCTACACACTGCCCTGCCTTTCGTGCTGCCTCTTCTTTCCCCATATGTCACATTTCTGAATGTGCACACACAGTTATCTCTGAGGCCTGGTCACAGATGGAAGTCCTAGAGGTCTTATCTGCACACACCAGGAGTTGAGGTACTTGACAGGGTAAAGATAAAGTACATTAATTTTACGGAGAATAACTTTTCTGGAAATTATACATCCTTGGAAAATGCGCATATGGTGAATTTCAATTTTGTTAGATTCTCTCGCCCCTAATGATGAGTATATCTGATATTACTTTTGAATGAGTTTTTCTTTCACCAAATTTTTCATGTTGAATTGGGCACAGGTTGTAATAGTGGCTGTTTTTTGTTTGTTTTGTTTTTTTGCCTCTCCCTTGTGGAGATAATAGCATTTAAAGTATTTGGCACAATGAGTTAATTTTCATTATTTCTAAATGTGTGATATCAAGTAGCAACTCATGCAGGAAGAAGTACAAACTATCTAGCATCTAATAGCACTCACTTTGACTTTACTAAAGTTAACTTATTAGATGGGAAATTCTTTGATTGCTAAGATCTCTGCAATGAATATGCAACATTTAAAAACAAGTATATTGTCCAAAGGAGCAGCTTTGACATAAACTGTCCAGCTCAACATGTAAAATTTACTAAGATGTCCTCTTTAATATTAATTTGAATTCTCTTAATTTACCTTTCCATTATCTAGGCAGGCAATGAATACAACTTGAACATATTACATTCTAAAAAATTGCAGGAAACTTGTCTTTAAGTTATGGGTGGAAAAAAGTTTTAAAATGTTAAATCATTTTCAACATTTTCTTTATCTTATGGCAAATAAAGGACAAAGACATAGTCAGACTTCAAATAACCCACTAATGCTACATTCTGTAACTTTGCAATAACTGTTTTGATCTTTGAAGTGCAAATCTTTGAGTACTGTCTTGCAGGGCCTGAGCCAGATTAGCACTAGTTTATGAAAGCAGTATTCTAGCATAGAAACTTGCATTCAGATTACTGAAAGGAAGTTAAAGTTACTTTTATACAACGCTGACAGGGGAATGCTGGTAATTTAAAAAACTGCTGCTTGACAGCTTGAGAGATTGAGGAATGGCCCACAAGGGAAATGAGGCTGCATTTGATGAGAATGTAAGAGGCTGATTGAAAAGAAACTGACAAGCCGATGTTTAGAAACTTGCCTAAGAAAATATGCAGGCAAAATAACATTCACACCAAATAAACAGGGATGAAATATATTTGTTAAGGTAGACAGAAGTAAATAAAAAATATATATCAAATTATTTTTTTTTGGCAACATGACTACTTTTTTCTAAGATTGTAATGATCATTTCTACATATTTTTATGCTGATATTGATATTTTAACATGCAACAAAACAATGATATTTTTGGTCAAAGAAAGTCCTTTATATTTTCTGGAAGTGAAACATCTGACACGTTTTCACAATTAGACTTTTGGAATTGTAAAGTGTATGTTCCATGCCAAAACTTTTATTTTTTGATCCATCAAACGCAAGTTCTCATACTATATATCCTTAATGCCACGAGTATTATTAAAATGTCTTCATATTACTTGATTGTACAATAGAACTTACCATAATTATGTATCTTTTGAGATCAGTCATTGCTCTGTAGCTATTAGGATTTTCCCAAATCTGCATTTAAACTTGGTGAATGCAATGTGAGAAAACCTCACATTGCACTTGCTGCAATGTTAGTTAATTAGCTGCTCATCTGCAAGTTTTTGCTCAACTAGAATTGAGGTGAAGAAAAATTGTAAAGGCTAAGGAGTAGTAATGGGAGCTGACATTAATAACCTGGGAAGCTCCATGTATTTTACCCCCTTCTTAGGCTATAAACATCAGCACCCTGCTGTTGGCTTTCCCTCAGCAGGTTAAAAAACATCTATTCTGACTGTTGACGCTGTGAATTTACAGTACTTGGCTGATGAGATGGCTGAGTGAAAATCACACTACAAACGCATGGTTAGTGTGCCGTGTGTTTTTTTTTTCTCGCAGCCATTGACTTTCATTGGTGAGTTTGAGCCTTGTTACGTGTGTTTAGTTTTTTTGTTTAAATAAAGGACTTTGTTCTGTCAGCTTCAACTTTGTGCTTAAGAAAAACAAATTGACAGACAGCTAAGCTCTTTCCGATCAATGCATTAAGGTAGACACAGGGGGTTCTTTACAACTTTTATTAATAGGATCACCAGGATCACCAGGATTAATAGGATCACCAGGATCACCAGGATTAATAGGATCACCAGGATCACCAGGATTAATAGGATCCAAACCAGGGATTCAAGCTTCAGGAGGCTAATTTGCATATTCCAGGTGCCTTCTGGGAGAAGCGAAGTCTCCCTAAGCTAGAAGATCGTTGGGTACAGCCGGGACCAGCTGCTTCGAAAGCATCACCAAACCAGGGATTCAAGCTTCAGGAGGCTAATTTGCATATTCCAGGTGCCTTCTGGGAGAAGCGAAGTCTCCCTAAGCTAGAAGATCGTTGGGTACAGCCGGGACCAGCTGCTTCGAAAGCATCACCAAACCAGGGATTCAAGCTTCAGGAGGCTAATTTGCATATTCCAGGTGCCTTCTGGGAGAAGCGAAGTCTCCCTAAGCTAGAAGATCGTTGGGTACAGCCGGGACCAGCTGCTTCGAAAGCATCACCAAACCAGGGATTCAAGCTTCAGGAGGCTAATTTGCATATTCCAGGTGCCTTCTGGGAGAAGCGAAGTCTCCCTAAGCTAGAAGATCGTTGGGTACAGCCGGGACCAGCTGCTTCGAAAGCATCACCAAACCAGGGATTCAAGCTTCAGGAGGCTAATTTGCATATTCCAGGTGCCTTCTGGGAGAAGCGAAGTCTCCCTAAGCTAGAAGATCGTTGGGTACAGCCGGGACCAGCTGCTTCGAAAGCATCACCAAACCAGGGATTCAAGCTTCAGGAGGCTAATTTGCATATTCCAGGTGCCTTCTGGGAGAAGCGAAGTCTCCCTAAGCTAGAAGATCGTTGGGTACAGCCGGGACCAGCTGCTTCGAAGGCATCACCAAACCAGGGATTCAAGCTTCAGGAGGCTAATTTGCATATTCCAGGTGCCTTCTGGGAGAAGCGAAGTCTCCCTAAGCTAGAAGATCGTTGGGTACAGCCGGGACCAGCTGCTTCGAAAGCATCACCAAACCAGGGATTCAAGCTTCAGGAGGCTAATTTGCATATTCCAGGTGCCTTCTGGGAGAAGCGAAGTCTCCCTAAGCTAGAAGATCGTTGGGTACAGCCGGGACCAGCTGCTTCGAAAGCATCACCAAACCGCGCGCCTTACGGTGCGCGAATTTTTGCCTGTAGGACATTATTGCAAGAGAGCTTGGCTGAGTAGATTACACAAGAAGGAAAACACACAGCAAGTCAGCAGGATCTAGGAGCAACATGGCAGATGTGACAACCTACATGGTGAGCTGCAGCATGTGCTACATGTTCACAGATCGACCAGAAGAAGAATCCAATTTCACCTGTCAGAAGTGTAGACTAGTGGCCCTTTTAGAAGAAAAGGTGCGGGGTCTGGAAGAAAGAATAGCAACTTTGAAACTCATCAAAGAGAATGAAGACTTTCTAGACAGAACAGAAGCATCTCTACTGGTCACAGAAGGTGAAAAAAGTGTCAGAGAACCTCCAAAAGCAGATGAGTGGAAGCATGTGACCAAAAGAAGCAAGAAGACCATGGAGAAATCACCAACCACACAACTGAAGAACCGATATCAAATCTTTGTAGAGGATGAAGATGGCACACCTAAGAATGAAGCAATACCAGCAAGCAAAAAAGAAAAGGGCACACAGCAACAAGTGACAGCAAAAAGTACAGCCAAGAAGCAACGAAGAGTGGTGGTGGTGGGAGACTCACTACTGAGAGGCACAGAAGCAGCCATCTGCAGACCGGACATAACTGCAAGAGAAGTATGCTGCCTTCCAGGTGCGATGATCAAGGATGTGACCGATAGGATACCAAAGCTCTTCAGCTCCAAGGACGTCCACCCATTTCTTCTGATACATGTTGGCACCAATGACACGGCAAGGAAGGACCTACCGACAATCTGCAAGGACTTTGAAGAGTTGGGGAAGAAAGTAAAGGAACTGGATGCACAGGTAGTTTTTTCTTCTATCCTTCCAGTAGACGGGCATGGCACCAGGAGATGGAACAGGATCCTTGATGCAAACAACTGGCTAAGACGATGGTGCAGACAACAAGGATTTGGATTCCTGGACCACGGTGTGAATTACTGGTATGATGGACTCCTCGCCAGAGACGGACTACACCTCAACAAACCTGGGAAACACACATTCGCCAGAAGACTCGCTACACTCATCAGGAGGGCGTTAAACTAGAAGAAGAGGGGACGGGAAGAAAAACATTAGACTCGAACAAAGACGACCCAGGAAAACATACTCTGAAGGGAGGTAAGAACATTTCTAAAACAATCCACAGTGAGGAGATTGGAACAAAACAAAATCCTCTAAACTGCATGCTCGCAAACGCCAGAAGCCTGACAAACAAGATGGAAGAACTAGAAGCAGAAATATCTACAGGTAACTTTGACATAGTGGGAATAACCGAGACATGGTTAGATGAAAGCTATGACTGGGCAGTTAACTTACAGGGTTATAGTCTGTTTAGAAAGGATCGTAAAAATCGGAGAGGAGGAGGGGTTTGTCTCTATGTAAAGTCTTGTCTAAAGTCCACTTTAAGGGAGGATATTAGCGAAGGGAATGAGGATGTCGAGTCCATATGGGTTGAAATTCATGGAGGGAAAAATGGTAACAAAATTCTCATTGGGGTCTGTTACAAACCCCCAAATATAACAGAAAGCATGGAAAGTCTACTTCTAAAGCAGATAGATGAAGCTGCAACCCATAATGAGGTCCTGGTTATGGGGGACTTTAACTACCCGGATATTAACTGGGAAACAGAAACCTGTGAAACCCATAAAGGCAACAGGTTTCTGCTAATAACCAAGAAAAATTATCTTTCACAATTGGTGCAGAATCCAACCAGAGGAGCAGCACTTTTAGACCTAATACTATCTAATAGACCTGACAGAATAACAAATCTGCAGGTGGTCGGGCATTTAGGAAATAGCGACCACAATATTGTGCAGTTTCACCTGTCTTTCACTAGGGGGACTTGTCAGGGAGTCACAAAAACATTGAACTTTAGGAAGGCAAAGTTTGAACAGCTTAGAGATGCCCTTAATCTGGTAGACTGGGACAATATCCTCAGAAATAAGAATACAGATAATAAATGGGAAATGTTTAAGAACATCCTAAATAGGCAGTGTAAGCGGTTTATACCTTGTGGGAATAAAAGGACTAGAAATAGGAAAAACCCAATGTGGCTAAACAAAGAAGTAAGACAGGCAATTAACAGTAAAAAGAAAGCATTTGCACTACTAAAGCAGGATGGCACCATTGAAGCTCTAAAAAACTATAGGGAGAAAAATACTTTATCTAAAAAACTAATTAAAGCTGCCAAAAAGGAAACAGAGAAGCACATTGCTAAGGAGAGTAAAACTAATCCCAAACTGTTCTTCAACTATATCAATAGTAAAAGAATAAAAACTGAAAATGTAGGCCCCTTAAAAAATAGTGAGGAAAGAATGGTTGTAGATGACGAGGAAAAAGCTAACATATTAAACACCTTCTTCTCCACGGTATTCACGGTGGAAAATGAAATGCTAGGTGAAATCCCAAGAAACAATGAAAACCCTATATTAAGGGTCACCAATCTAACCCAAGAAGAGGTGCGAAACCGGCTAAATAAGATTAAAATAGATAAATCTCCGGGTCCGGATGGCATACACCCACGAGTACTAAGAGAACTAAGTAATGTAATAGATAAACCATTATTTCTTATTTTTAGTGACTCTATAGCGACAGGGTCTGTTCCGCAGGACTGGCGCATAGCAAATGTGGTGCCAATATTCAAAAAGGGCTCTAAAAGTGAACCTGGAAATTATAGGCCAGTAAGTCTAACCTCTATTGTTGGTAAAATATTTGAAGGGTTTCTGAGGGATGTTATTCTGGATTATCTCAATGAGAATAACTGTTTAACTCCATATCAGCATGGGTTTATGAGAAATCGTTCCTGTCAAACCAATCTAATCAGTTTTTATGAAGAGGTAAGCTATAGGCTGGACCACGGTGAGTCATTGGACGTGGTATATCTCGATTTTTCCAAAGCGTTTGATACCGTGCCGCACAAGAGGTTGGTACACAAAATGAGAATGCTTGGTCTGGGGGAAAATGTGTGTAAATGGGTTAGTAACTGGCTTAGTGATAGAAAGCAGAGGGTGGTTATAAATGGTATAGTCTCTAACTGGGTCGCTGTGACCAGTGGGGTACCGCAGGGGTCAGTATTGGGACCTGTTCTCTTCAACATATTCATTAATGATCTGGTAGAAGGTTTACACAGTAAAATATCGATATTTGCAGATGATACAAAACTATGTAAAGCAGTTAATACAAGAGAAGATAGTATTCTGCTACAGATGGATCTGGATAAGTTGGAAACTTGGGCTGAAAGGTGGCAGATGAGGTTTAACAATGATAAATGTAAGGTTATACACATGGGAAGAGGGAATCAATATCACCATTACACACTGAACGGGAAACCACTGGGTAAATCTGACAGGGAGAAGGACTTGGGGATCCTAGTTAATGATAAACTTACCTGGAGCAGCCAGTGCCAGGCAGCAGCTGCCAAGGCAAACAGGATCATGGGGTGCATTAAAAGAGGTCTGGATACACATGATGAGAGCATTATACTGCCTCTGTAAAAAAACCCTAGTTAGACCGCACATGGAGTACTGTGTCCAGTTTTGGGCACCGGTGCTCAGGAAGGATATAATGGAACTAGAGAGAGTACAAAGGAGGGCAACAAAATTAATAAAGGGGATGGGAGAACTACAATACCCAGATAGATTAGCGAAATTAGGATTATTTAGTCTAGAAAAAAGACGACTGAGGGGCGATCTAATAACCATGTATAAGTATATAAGGGGACAATACAAATATCTCGCTGAGGATCTGTTTATACCAAGGAAGGTGACGGGCACAAGGGGGCATTCTTTGCGTCTGGAGGAGAGAAGGTTTTTCCCACCAACATAGAAGAGGATTCTTTACTGTTAGGGCAGTGAGAATCTGGAATTGCTTGCCTGAGGAGGTGGTGATGGCGAACTCAGTCGAGGGGTTCAAGAGAGGCCTGGATGTCTTCCTGGAGCAGAACAATATTGTATCATACAATTATTAGGTTCTGTAGAAGGACGTAGATCTGGGTATTTATTATGATGGAATATAGGCTGAACTGGATGGACAAATGTCTTTTTTCGGCCTTACTAACTATGTTACTATGTTACTATGTTACTGTAAAACTATAAAAAAAATGAAAGTACTCGGTACAAGGTATACAACATATCTAAAGAACATAGCATTATGTATGGTACAGGACATTTACAGCATAATTACACAACATGGCGATCTCAGCGTAATTACAGACTATTGTGAATAGTGTAAATATCTCTAACAGCAGAAGACTACTTTGATAAAAAGCATGTAGAACAGAGTAGTTGCATAATACAATATGGTGAGCTCTAACATGGGAAAATAATAACTCATCAACTGTGCTATGTGGAGGTAAACAACCAGATGGTCTGAAAATCAGACGGAGATGATCAGCATGTCAGCCTCCATGAGGTCAAAATGGCTGCAGAAGAAGAAGAAGGGGGCAAGGCTAATGAAGACACTGATGGGACTCTATGGAAGCCTTGATGAGCAAAGATTAAATTGCACAGTAATCAATGAAACAGGAAGCAAAGCTGTAATGATAACATTGTCAACAGATGGCACTGTTGGATATGTTATCACAATACATTACAATTCAATACAAAGCATAGTAAACCGATTATTTGCATTTGTATAAAGGCATGACACTCACCTTCTGGTATCCAGGGGATGCAAAATAAACTTCAACTAGAGAGCAATAGAATTAGTTCAGAGACAGGTCTAAGGGTACCGTCACACAGTGCAATTTTCATCGCTACGACGGCACGATTCGTGACGCTCCAGCATCGTAACAATATCGCTCCAGCGTCGTAGACTGCTGTCACACTTTGCAATGTACGACGCTGGAGCGATAATTTCATGACGTATGTGCGATGTTGAAGCCGTTGGTTACTATGCGCACATCGTATACGATATATGTTACACCATGCGATCATGCCGCCACAGCGGGACACTAGACGACGAAAGAAAGTTTCAAACGATCTGCTACGACGTACGATTCTCAGCGGGGTCCCTGATCGCAGGAGCGTGTCAGACACTGCGATATCGTAACTATATTGCTCGAACGTCACGAATCGTGCCATCGTAGCGATGAAAATTGCACTGTTTGACGGTACCCTAAGAAATAGTTTTCCACTTTGCTTGGGGATCTTGATTTAAACCTCCAGACTTGTCCATCTTGACTTGGGAAGACTTTGGTTGCCAGTCGTAGAGGCCACTCGATCCTTTTAAACTGAGTGTTCTTTACTGGGACAACATTTCCAGGTTCCATGTTGGGTTTACTAGCTTGCCATTTGTCTCTTGTCTTTAACATAGAAAGGTATTGTTTTTTCCACTTGGTCCAGAAAAGATCTGCTAGCATTTGTACTTTCTTCAACATGAATTTGTACAAGTTTTTAATAGTAAACTCTCTGGGTGTCTGCATGCTTACATTAATTTTCTTGGTGAGGAGAATTGAGGGAGTAAGCAGAGATGGGTCTCCAGGATCATTGTATATGGCAACCATTGGTCTAGTGTTTAAAATGGCTACTATCTCGGCCATGAAGGTAGTGAGAGTCTCATGGGTGAGCTTTGAATGATCTAGTTGTAGAATGGATGCCACGTGAGGAAAAAAAAAAGTACACTTTGCATAGCACACGCATGGCATACGGATGCTATGTGAGAAAAAAATGCATTTTCTGGCTGAGAATCTCAGCTACTTTGTTTATGCAGATGTGAGCGTACCCTTAACAGAAATTGCGCCTCATGGATGTGCTGCTTTCTTCATCCCCTGTGTTAGGACTGGCGGAACGCACCGAGACAGATGGTATAGATGCGTTCGCAGTCCGGGGTCCACCGTGCAGGTGAAAACCTGCTGCTAGCAATTAGCAGACTATATGGCGGTACACTAGAGTATACACGCGTGGGTTAACCTCACCCAGCGTGAAAGAAGCAATCCTGTTAAGGCACAGGACCGCGGTACCGCACCTAAAGCGCGAGCAAGTAGTCGGCGAACTCAACCCCAACTGGGATTGAAGTCCGATTAGACCCTTGCTGGCGCAACACCGCAACTGGGTGTGAAATGAAACAGAAGAGCATGCAGTGCCGCACTGACGAATGCCACTAACCACCCAGGCTTGGGTAAGGAAAGCACAGAGGAAGTGCACGGCGCCGTACTGGCGGTCACAGCAACTGGACGCTATAATGTGTGACTAGTGCTGTAGGATAAGTCGGGCGCTAGGTAGCAGCCATACACCTTCCGCGAACAGTCATACTATAGGGTAGGGGTATCCAAGGACGACTTGCACTCACAACATACACACATTAGTAATTGTTTGACAATACTAGCGCATGGCCGTGCGGTCATGCGCAGTTTATATAGCAGCAGCACAGGAAGTGGCCACAGCACTTTTGCCCTTCTAGGACCTGCCAAGAGGACCAATGGAATGTGCTGCAGAGCCTGAGCACATGACCCTCGATCTCCAACGGGAAACCTTACGCTGGGCATGCTCAGTACGTGCAGACAAGGACTTAGTCCCAGTGAAGTCCGCTCGCTGCTGACCAGCACAGACTTTAATAGCAGAGACTGGAGAAGCAGCAGTAACTCTCAGAACAGAGTGAGAATGAGCAAGACGCTGGGACCGACGTCCTTGCTGAGCAGACTCCACTGTGGCTGGACAAGAATGGGAGACCGCAGCGGAGGTGGCTCGAGATTCCCCCTGTGCAGAAGCGGGAACTCGACCCCTAACATTACCCCCCCTCCTTGGGCCTCGCTACGTTCGAAGGCAGCAATGAGCTGCGGAGCCCGAATGTGCTCAGCAGGCTCCCAGGACCTATCCTCAGGGCCGTAACCCTTCCAGTCCACCAAAAAAATTTTTTGCCACGTACCACCTTGCACCCCAAGATAGCGTTCACCTTGAAATCGTCCGTAGATGAACCCGATGTCCCGGCAGATGACTCAGAAAACCAAGACATGTATACGGGCTTAAGGAAGGACACATGAAAGGTGTCGGTGATACCAAGGCGTGGAGGAAGGGCCAGACGGTAGACCACAGGATTAACCTGTTCGAGGACCTTGAAGGGACCCAAGTAGCGAGGAGCAAATTTAGTGGACTCAACTCGCAGCCTGATGTTATGGGCGGAGAGCCTCACCAAGTCGCCAGGAGCAAAGGACGGGGCGGGGCGCCGATGAGCATCGGCGGAGGACCTCATTCTCTCCTTAGAGGCCCGAATGGCATCCTGAGTGCGGTCCCAAATATCCCGTGCCTCCACAGCCCAGTCTGCCACCCTGGAGTCTGCGGAAGACACGGGCATAGGCACAGGTACCCGTGGATGCTGACCATAGTTGAGGAGGAATGGGGTTTGTCCAGTGGAGTCGGCTACGGCGTTGTTCAGTGCAAACTCTGCCCATGATAGCAAGGATGCCCAGTCATCCTGCCTGGCTGAAACAAAATGTCGCAGGTATGTGACCAAGGTCTGGTTGGCCCTCTCTACCAACCCATTCGTCTCGGGATGATAAGCGGAAGAGAGATTCAACTCAATACTGAGAAGACGACACAGCTCTCTCCAGAACCGAGACGCAAACTGGGGACCCCGGTCACTGACAATTTTGTCAGGCATACCATGTAGGCGGAAGGTGTGCTTAATGAACAACGTAGCCAAGGCCCGTGCAGAAGGTAACCGTGGTAGCGGCACCAAATGCACCATTTTCGAGAAATGATCGGTGATGACCCAAATGATGGTACAGCCGCGAGACTTGGGCAAACCCACGACAAAGTCCATCCCGACCATCTCCCAGGACCTATCTGCCACCGGCAAGGGATAGAGCAACCCAGCTGGCCTTTGACGCGGAGATTTATTTTTGGCGCAGGAGACACACGCCAGAATATAATCCCTGACATCCCGGACCATATGCGGCCACCAGTACGTCCTCGCCAGTAGCTCAGATGTCCTCTTTGTCCCAAAGTGTCCACCCACTCTGGACGAATGAGCCCAAGAGAGAACCTCCGGTCACAAATTAATGGGCACAAAAGTCTTGCCCGGAGGCACAGACTCAAGCGAAACCGGTGCTACGGTTCTCAGGCTCTCAGAGGGAACAATAAGCCGAGGCTCCTCTTCCTCCTCTTCAGTTGACATAAGGGAGCGAGAGAGAGCATCAGCACGAATATTCTTCTCCCCGGCGAGAAAATGAAGAGAAAAGTGGAACCGGGAAAAGAACAAGGACCATCTGGCTTGGCGAGAATTTAGCCGCTGGGCTGTCTGTAAGTAGACCAAATTTTTGTGGTCAGTGTAAACCTGGAAGGGAAACCGCGCACCTTCCAGAAGATGTCTCCACTCTGAAAAGGCCAACTTCATTGCTAGCAGCTCCCTATCCCCGATGGAGTAGTTTCTCTCCGCTGGCGAGAAAGTCTTAGAGAAGAAGAAGCATGGATGCTTCCGACCTTGAGCATCCTTCTGGTAGAGGACTGCTCCAGCACCAACGGATGAGGCATCCACCTCCATTAGGAATGGCTTATCCACATCGGGACGATGTAAGATGGGAGCGCTAGCAAAGTGGGACTTAATAGAAGTGAAGGCCTTGGAGACCTCTTCCGACCACAATTTAGGATTCGCTCCCTTCTTGGTGAGGGCTACCAAGGGAGCTATCAGAGTTGAGAAGTGGGGAATGAACTGGTGGTAATAGTTAATGAACCCCATAAAGCGCTGCACCACTTTAAGAGAATGGGGCTATTGCCAGTCCATCACAGCGTGTAGTTTGGCAGGATCCATAGCCAATCCCTGGGCGGAGATGATATAGCCCAGGAACGGCAAAGACTCCTGCTCAAACATACACTTCTCCAACTTAGCGTAAAGAGAGTTTGCCCGTAGGAGGTCGAAGACTCTGCCAACATCTCTCCGGTGGGAGTCAATATCTGGAGAAAAGATGAGAATATCATCCAGATAGACTACAACTGAGGTGGAAAGCATATCCCGGAAGATGTCGTTGACAAAGTCTTGAAAAACTGCTGGGGCATTACAGAGCCCGAAGGGCATCACCAGATACTCATAGTGCCCATCTCTGGTGTTAAACGCCGTTTTCCATTCGTCCCCCTCACGGATGCTAATCAGGTTGTAAGCACCCCGCAGATCTAATTTAGTAAATACCCTTGCTCCCCGAAGCCTATCGAAGAGCTCAGATATCAAGGGCAAAGGATACTTGTTCTTAATGGTGATAGCGTTAAGACCCCTGTAGTCTATGCATGGACGTAGCTCCCCATTCTTCTTCTGCACGAAGAAGAACCCTGCCCCAGCAGGTGACACTGACTTCCTGATAAACCCTCTTGCCAGATTATCTTGAATGTACTGAGACATGGCCTCCGTCTCCGGGAGAGATAATGGATAAACTCGACCCTGGGGAGGCTCCGCACCAGGCAAGAGATCGATAGGACAGTCATAGGGGCGATGGGGCGGAAGGGTCTCCGCCGCCTTCTTGGAGAACACGTCTGCGTAAGACCAATATTGCTTGGGGAGAGAGGATAGATCTGCGGGTACCTCAGTAGTAGCAACCTGAACGCACTCTCGGTGACACCTACCCCCACATGATTCACCCCATCCCAGAATTCTGCCTGAGGACCACTCGATGTGAGGAGAGTGGTACCATAGCCAAGGTATCCCCAACAGGACCTCATCAATACCCTCAGGAATGACGAGCAGAGAAATAATCTCCTGATGGGATGGCGACAGGGACAGAGTAACAGGGATGGTCTGATGTGTTATCTGTGCGGGGAGTGTCGACCCATTCACCACTCGTACCGTTACTGGTTGAGATAGCATAACCAGGGGTATTGCGTGACGTTTGGCGAAGGCAGAAGACATAAAATTGCCCTCCGCCCCAGAATCCACGCAGAGGTCTACCGAGTGGGAGGATGAGCCAAAGGTAATTGTCCCCTTAAAGGACAATTTGGAGGCAAACGTCGCAGTGTCTAGTGCACCTCCACCTACTACCACTAGACGCTGACGTTTCCTCGACCGCTGATGACATCTGGTGGCAAGATGTCCTGACTGTTGGCAAACATGGCAACCCTGGAGTGCACGAGCGGTCTGGGACTTAGATCCCGCTCGTGACACCACCTTAGGTTCCTGGAACTCAGGAGCCTGGACTGGAGATTCCAAAGGTTTGGCGAAGGTGGGAGCCAGCCGAAACCTCTGCCTACACTGGGCTCGCTCTAACCTCCGCTCGTGAAAACGGAGGTCAATGAGAGTAGATACTGCTATTAACTCCTCCAGTGTGGCGGGAATCTCCCTAGTGGCCAGAGCATCCTTAACATGGTCAGCCAGCCCCCTCCAAAATATAGGGATAAGGGCTTTATCCGACCACTCCAGCTCAGATGCCAGAGTGCGGAAATGGACGGCAAAAAGGCTGACCAAGGACGAGCCCTGAGTCAGTGCCAACAGTTGGAGCGCCGTGTCATGGGTGACACGAGGTCCTAGAAAGACCTGTTTCAGAGTGCTCAGGAATAACGGAGCACTCTGCACCAAATGATCGCCACGCTCCCACAGCGGCGTAGCCCACTGCAACGCCCTGTCCGACAATAAGGAAATTATAAAGCCCACCTTAGCCCGCTCTGTAGGGAAACGAGAGGCCAGAAGCTCGAGATGTATTGAGCACTGACTCACGAAACCCCTACAGGACTTACTGTCACCAGAAAATTTCTCTGGTAGCGGGAGGCGAGATAGTGTCGGTACAGGAGCGGCAGTGGACAAGGTAGCTGCAGCCACACTTGCAGCCTGAACAGCGACAGCAGTAACATCCACAGCTGAGGTTGAACGCTCAAGAGCCGCCAACCTTCCCTCCAGCTGCTGGATGTACCGCTGTAAACGCTGGTCGTCCGCCATTTTACTAGCCAGACCCTGGCGCTAGTATTCTGTTAGGACTGGCGGAACGCACCGAGACAGATGGTATAGATGCGTTCGCAGTCCGGGGTCCACCGTGCAGGTGAAAACCTGCTGCTAGCAATTAGCAGACTATATGGCGGTACACTAGAGTATACACGCGTGGGTTAACCTCACCCAGCGTGAAAGAAGCAATCCTGTTAAGGCACAGGACCGCGGTACCGCACCTAAAGCGCGAGCAAGTAGTCAGCGAACTCAACCCCAACTGGGATTGAAGTCCGATTAGACCCTTGCTGGCGCAACACCGCAACTGGGAGTGAAATGAAACAGAAGAGCATGCAGTGCCGCACTGACGAACGCCACTAACCACCCAGGCTTGGGTAAGGAAAGCACAGAGGAAGTGCACGGCGCCGTACTGGCGGTCACAGCAACTGGACGCTATAATGTGTGACTAGTGCTGTAGGATAAGTCGGGCGCTAGGTAGCAGCCATACACCTTCCGCGAACAGTCATACTATAGGGTAGGGGTATCCAAGGACGACTTGCACTCACAACATACACACATTAGCAATTGTTTGACAATACTAGCGCATGGCCGTGCGGTCATGCGCAGTTTATATAGCAGCAGCACAGGAAGTGGCCACAGCACTTTTGCCCTTCTAGGACCTGCCAAGAGGACCAATGGAATGTGCTGCAGAGCCTGAGCACATGACCCTCGATCTCCAACGAGAAACCTTACGCTGGGCATGCTCAGTACGTGCAGACAAGGACTTAGTCCCAGAGAAGTCCGCTCGCTGCTGACCAGCACAGACTTTAATAGCAGAGACTGGAGAAGCAGCAGTAACTCTCAGAACTGAGTGAGAATGAGCAAGACGCTGGGACCGACGTCCTTGCTGAGCAGACTCCACTGCGGCTGGACAAGAATGGGAGACCGCAGCGGAGGTGGCTCGAGATTCCCCCTGTGCAGAAGCGGGAACTCGACCCCTAACACCCTGCATGCACTTTATTGGTAATACTATTTATATAAATGAAATATTAGTACATGCAGAAAAATCTTAAGTATGGAATGAGAATACATTTTATAATAATTTCACATAAGTAAAATAATAAAGCCACAATAAAGGGTGAACACTCAAACTTAACAGAATAACCCATAAAATCCAAATGTACCAAATTTAGAAAAGTAATATAAAATCTTTATTAAATGATAACATGATATATTTGGGTACTTAAAAACAGAGCTCTAATGGATAATAAAACAACAGGGACCAAATCAACAGGGACCACATGGAGAGACCTAATATGATTTTAGTGGCATAGGTTTACAAAGATTGCATGCAAAAAAATGTGTTATTGAAAAAGGAAACGGTATATCACTATATGAATAAAGACTATGTCAAAGTGCAATACATATAGGGACAATAAACAGATGTGCATAATCCTTTTATATTATTTCTAAACAGTCTTTTTCGGTGATTACTTTGTATCTCCGTTCATACTGCACCCACACACAAATGATACACCATTTGAAAGGTAAACTTGCTACCTTCAGTAAGAAAATAGCCAAATAAACCACACATCCACGATGTGATCACAAAATACAGTTTAAATATTAAGGCAAACTTGCCTTGCGCAGGCGTGTACTACGGAGGACAGAGAATGTACTTCAGCGAAATAATGCAGAAAAGCCGGTAATTCAATTGCCGGTTTTTCATTTCTCCTTCCTAAACCCGACATGATATGAGACATGGTTTACATACAGTAAACCATGTCATATTCCCATTTTTTTGCATATTCCACACTACTAATGTTAGTAGTGTGTATGTGCAAAATTTGGGCGCTGTAGCTATTAAATATAAGGGTTAAGTCACGGAAAAAAATTGGCGTGGGCTCCCGCGCAATTTTCTCCGCCAGAGTGGTAAAGCCAGTGACTGAGGGCAGATAATAATAGCCTAGCTAAAAACATCTGCCCCCAGCCACCCCAGAAAAGGCACATCTGGAAGATGCGCCTATTCTGGCACTTGGCCACTCTCTTCCCATTCCCGTGTAGTGGTGGGATATGGGGTAATGAAGAGTTATTGTCACCTTGCTATTGTAAGGTGACATTAAGCCAGATTAATAATGGAGAGGTGTCAATTATGACACCAATCAATTATTAATCCAATTGTATGACATGGTTAATGTGCAAAATTTTGCACATACACACTACTAACATAATTAGTGTGGAATACCTGAGCATGTGACCCTAGATATCCACTAAGAGATCTTGCCCTGGGCATGCTCCGTGTGTGCAAAGTGGGACTTAGTCTCAGAAGCGTCTGCTCGCCGCTGCCCAGCACTGGCTTCAATGGCAGAAGCTGGAAAAGCAGCAGCAACCCTATGCACAGAGTGAGACTGAGCAAGACGCTGGGACTGACGTCTCCGCTGAGCAGACTCCACTGCGGCTGGAGAAGAATGGGAGACCGCAGCAGAGATGGTTCGAGATTCCCCCTGTGCAGAGGTGGGAACTCGACACATAACACACTTAGTCTATGTTTGGAAGGGAGGGTCAGTTTTTTGAAGTTTGCACCACAACCTCAAGACATTTTTTTTTGCCCCTACTTATGAAGCCAATTTATTGTATTATCAATCTACATATATAAATACCTCTCTGTGTTCATCTTCTCATTAAATACATTAACATTTGACCAGCTTGATTTTCCTGATATCCTGTGCCCCCCGACAACCAATGTGTGAAAATTTTGCACGGGCCAACTAGTATAAATAATAATCAACCAAGAAAATCTGGCCTAATGAAGACACTTCCAATTAAACAAATCCTACAAAGACCACGGAAGTAACGCCATAGTAGAAGGTTAAAATGTCATTTTATTACATATATGCGTACACTACAAAAATCAAACAAAAAAGAAGGGGGGGGGGGGAAGCAACACAAAATAGCCGCAATACCAAAAATATGATGCACTACAAAGTGCTAAAAGGGATGTTTAGATGATATACATCTTATGCTACTCTTACTCCAGTAGTCACAGTGTAAGTTCCAAAAATGAATATAAATTGTACTAATAGATAATATATAGTTGTAATAAATATTCTATCATATATCCAAATGAAACAAAACACTAGGCTGCAACCCTATATCATGACACCACATTATAGTACTATACATAATATCCTAATATATATAAAATTATGAGGACAAAAAAGATTCTTAGTACAGAATCAACAAAGTGCAAAATGCTAAATATAGTATAGCATAAGATGTATATCATCTAAACATCCCTTTTAGCACTTTGTAGTGCATCATATTTTTGGTATTGCGGCTATTTTGTGTTGCTTCCCCCACCCCTTCTTTTTTGTTTGATTTTTGTAGTGTACGCATGTATGTAATAAAATGACATTTTAACCTTCTACTATGGCGTTACTTCCGTGGTCTTTGTAGGATTAGTATAAATAATATTACTATAATATGACAAATATTACAATATTAAAGTGCATGTGCATTAAATGTAAATTTAGTGGCCCAATTATTTAATTGAACATAATTTGCTGGAAAGTTAATGGGCACCAATTTTAAAGCGTTATTTAGTGTGCACTACCCCATTTTTGTTCATTCACAACCTTTTGCCCAGATCTCTTCTGGGTGGTGCAATGATGAAGCACGTATATTAAACTTTCAAGAAGAGCAAGAAATGCCAGCACTCACCCGATCTGCAGGTAAAATCAGTCCATTTTTATTCTTATTCCATCTTGGACTTTCACATAAAATGTGGTAGTGCAATAAGTGCAGGTGCAGGTCAGGGATTTCACAAGAAAAAATTAAACATGATGGACAACGACCATTTTGCACTTCTACAGGTCCATGCTGCTATGTGATTCAACTACACTTCCTTTTAACAAGGGTGGGAAGAGTGAGCAATTAGTGAATAATAACAATAATATGTCGCAACCAAACAGACTTGTCTAGCTTAGACTGAGAGGACCTTGCGCATCTGCATATAATATCTATTTAGCTTCTCTTTGGAGAAGCATCCTATTATAATTATCTCCTTGTGTGGAACAGTTGAGGGTATGTGAACATATTGCGGATTCGTGTGTGGATTTTTCCATGCAGATTCTGAAAAATCTGCAGGTAAACACCCTGTGTTTTACCTGCGGATTAGCTGTGGATTTAACGCTTTTTTTGTGGATTTCACATGTGTTTTCACACCTTCGGATTCCAATTATGGAACAGGTGTTAAACGCTGCGGAATCCGCACAAAGAATTGACATGCTGCAGAAAATTAACCACAGCGTTTCTGTGCGGTATTTTCCGTAGCATGTGCACTGCGGATTGGGTTTTCCATAGATTTACATGGTACTGTACAAAGCATGGAAAGCTGCTGCGAATCCGCAGCGTCAAATCCGCTGTGGATACGCAGCCAAATCCGCAACATGTTCACAGACCCTAACACGTTCAATGGCTGCAGATCTCAATATACCGTATATACTCGAGTATAAGCCGACCCCCCTAATTTTGCCCAAAAAACTGGGAAAACTTAATGACTCGAGTATAAGAATAGGGTGGGAAATGCAGCAGCTATCGGCAAATGTCAAAAGTAAAAATAGATACCAATAAAAGTAAAATTAATTGAGACATCAGTAGGTTAAGTGTTTTTGAATATCTATATTGAATCAGGAGCCCCATATAATGCTCCATACAGTTTATGATGGGCCCCATAAGATGCTCCATATTAAAATATGCCCCATATGATCCTGCATAAAGGTTAATAATGGCCCCATAAGATGCTCTATAGATACTGTTAGGGTTGGCGGAACGCACCAAATATATTGTTTATTAAAAGGAATTGGTGCGTTCGCAACCCGGGATCCACCGTGCAGGAAAGTACCTGCTGCTAAATAATGGCGGCTCTATATGGCGGTATATACTAACTCTGTTAGCTTCACAGAGTAACCGCGAGAGGTGAGCTCTGTGCCCTGTTAGACTTTCACAGAGGCACAGGCCAACTACCCAGATGTGAGCAGTGAGTGGTCATGCATGCATACTCAATCTCCTCGCTGGAGGAGCCAGCATTCTAGGGGCTTATTTCAGCCGGGTCCCTCAACACACTTATACACAATCTCCTCGCCAGAGGTGTCAGCATTCTAGGGGCTTATTTCAGCCGGGTCCCTGAACACATACAAACACATGACCACATTGGCGCAAAGCATATAGCAAAAGACGATACTAGCGCATGGCCGTGCGGTCATGCGCAGTTTATATAGTTGCAGCACAGGAAGCTGCTACTGAAGTTTTGCCCTTTCAGGACCTTCCTGGAGGACCAATGGGATGCGCTGCAGTACCTGAACATGTGACCGAACATGTGACCCTCGACCTCCAATGGGAGACCTTGCCCTGGGCATGCTCAGTGTGTGTAAATAAAGACTTAGTCCCAGAGAGGCCTGTTCGCCGCAGATCAGCGCAGGGTACCATAGGAAAGCCAGAAAAGGCAGTAGTGACCCTATGCACCGAATCAGCCTCAGCGAGACGCTGGGAGCGACGTCTCCGCCGAGCAGACCCCACTGTGGCCGATGCCGAATGGGAGACCGCAGCAGACACGGATCGAGATTCCCCCTGTGCAGCAGAGGAAACTCGACTCCTAACATTACCCCCCCTCCTAGGGCCCCCCCCTCCTTGAGCCTCACTACGCTCAAAAGCTGCAATAAGCAGCGGAGCCCGAATGTGCTCCACAGGCTCCCAGGTTCTATCCTCTGAGCCGTGACCCTTCCAGTCCACCAAATAAAATTTCTTGCCACGTACCACCTTGCACCCCACAATAGCATTCACCTCAAACTCATCTGTGGATGAACCCGATGTCCCAGCAGATGACTCAGAAAACCGGGACAAATGAACGGGCTTTAAGAGGGAAACGTGAAAAGTATCGGTGATACCAAGCCGTGGAGGAATAGCCAAACGGTAGACCACAGGGTTGACCTGTTCCAGAACCTTAAACGGGCCAATGTAGCGAGGAGCAAACTTAGTGGACTCAACTCGCAGCCTGATGTTACGGGCGGAGAGCCACACTAAGTCGCCAGGAGCAAAGACCGGAGCGGGGCGCCGGTGTGTATCAGCCGAAACCCTCATTCTCTCCTTGGAGGCCCGGATAGCATCCTGTGTGCGGTCCCAGATGTCACGTGCCTCCACCGCCCAGTCTGCCACCCTAGAATCGGTCGATGACACGGGCATGGGCACAGGGACACGCGGATGCTGGCCGAAATTAAGGAGAAAAGGAGTTTGACCAGTGGAATCGGCTACGGCGTTGTTCAAGGCAAATTCCGCCCAAGGTAGCAAAGATGCCCAGTCATCCTGCCTAGCAGAGACGAAATGCCGCAAATATGTCACCAGAGTCTGGTTGGTTCTCTCCAGCAACCCATTCGTCTCGGGATGGTATGCAGAGGAGAGGTTTAACTCAATGCTGAGTAAACGGCAGAGCTCTCTCCAAAACCGAGACGCGAACTGGGGACCCCGATCGCTGACAATCTTATCAGGCATACCATGCAATCGGAAAACGTGCTTAATGAACACCAAATGCACCATCTTAGAGAAATGGTCAGTGACAACCCAAATAATGGAGCAGCCACGCGACTTGGGTAGACCCACCACAAAGTCCATCCCGACCATCTCCCAGGGCCTGTCTGCCACCGGTAGAGGGTAAAGCAACCCAGCAGGCCGTTGCCGAGGAGACCGATTCTGGGCGCAAGAAACGCACGCCTGAATATAGTCCCTGACATCTCGGGCCATATGCGGCCACCAGTATGTTCTCGCCAAAAGCTCAGATGTCCTCCTGGTCCCAAAATGCCCACCCACTCTGGAGGAGTGAGCCCAAGAGAGAACCTCCGGTCGCAAGTTAGCTGGTACGAAAGTCTTGCCCGAGGGCACAGACTCTGGCGAAACCGGAGCTACAGTTCTCAGGCTCTCAGATAGGACAATAAGCCGAGGCTCCTCCTCCAATGACACTACGGAGCGGGAGAGAGCGTCAGCACGTACGTTCTTCTCCCCGGAGAGGAAATGAAGAGTAAAATGGAAGCGAGAGAAGAACAGGGACCATCTAGCCTGGCGAAAATTCAGCCGCTGGGCCGTTTGTAGATATAGCAAGTTCTTGTGGTCAGTGAAGACTTGGAAGGGAAAGCGAGCTCCCTCCAAGAGATGTCTCCACTCTGAAAAAGCCAACTTCATGGCTAGCAACTCCCTGTCCCTGATGGAATAATTCCTTTCCGCTGGTGTGAATGTCTTGGAGAAGAAGAAGCAAGGATGCTTCCGACCTTGAGCATCCTTTTGGAAAAGGACTGCTCCAGCACCAACGGATGAGGCATCCACCTCCAAGATAAATGGTTTATCAACATCGGGGCGATGTAGGATGGGAGCGCTAGCGAAGTGTGACTTGATCGAGAGAAAGGCTTTGGAGACCTCCTCTGACCACAACTTGGGATTTGCTCCCTTCTTGGTGAGGGCAACCAAGGGAGCTACCAAAGTTGAGAAGTGTGGAATGAACTGGCGATAGTAATTAATGAACCCCATATAGCGCTGCACCGCTTTAAGAGAATGGGGTTCCTGCCAGTCCATTACAGCCTGTAGCTTGGCAGGATCCATAGCCAAACCCTGGGCAGAGATGATATAACCAAGGAAAGGCAAGGACTCCTGCTCAAACACACACTTCTCCAACTTGGCGTAGAGGGAGTTTGCCCGTAAGAGGTCGAAGACTTTGCGAACATCTCTCCGATGGGAGTCAATATCTGGAGAGAAGATGAGAATATCATCCAGATAGACTACGACCGAGGTGGTGAGCATATCCCGGAAGATGTCGTTCACAAAGTCTTGGAAAACGGCTAGGGCATTACAGAGCCCGAAGGCCATCACCAGATATTCATAGTGCCCATCCCTGGTGTTAAAAGCCGTCTTCCATTCATCCCCCTCACGGATGCGAATCAGGTTGTAAGCACCCCGCAGATCTAACTTCGTAAATACCCTCGCTCCCCGTAGCCTATCAAACAACTCAGATATTAGGGGTAACGGGTACTTGTTCTTAACGATGATGGCGTTTAGACCCCTGTAGTCTATGCATGGACGTAAGTCTCCAGTCTTCTTCTGAACGAAGAAGAACCCAGCCCCTGCCGGTGACACTGACTTCCTAATGAATCCTCTTGCCAGATTCTCTTGGATGTACTGAGACATTGCCTCCGTCTCCGGGAGAGATAACGGATAGACTCGACCCCGGGGAGGCTCAGCACCAGGCAAGAGGTCAATAGGACAGTCATAGGGGCGGTGAGGCGGAAGGGTCTCCGCAGCTCTTTTGGAGAACACGTCTGCATAGGGCCAATAGTGCTTGGGGAGAGAGGAAAGATCTGCGGGTACCTGTGTAGTAGCAACCTGAACGCACTCCCTCTGACATCTACCCTCGCAGGATTTACTCCATCCCAAAATTCTCCCAGAGGACCACTCAATATGAGGAGAATGGTAGCGACGCCATGGTATCCCCAACAGGACCTCATCAATTCCCTCAGGAATGACTAATAGGGAGATTATCTCCTGATGTGATGGAGACACAGAAAGCATGAAAGGAATGGTTTGGTGGGTAATCTGTGAGGGTAGTGTTGACCCATTTACCACTCGAACGGTCACAGGCTTGGCGAGCATCACCAAGGGTATTGCGTGACGCTGGGCAAAAGAGGAAGACATAAAATAATAAATAATAAAAACCCTCTGCCCCAGAATCCACGCATAGCTCGACCATAAGAGTGGATGGGCCTATGGTAATTGTCCCCTTGAAGGACAACTTTGAGGCAAACGTCGCCGTGTCTAGTGTACCTCCTCCAACTGCCACTAGACGCTGATGTTTCCCCGACCACTGAGGACCCTTGGAGGCAAGATGTCCTGACTGCCGGCAAACATGACGGACCTTATGTGCACGGGCGGACTGAGACTTGGATCCCGCTCGTGTCACCTCCAAGGCCTCATGTGACTCGGACGCCTGGACTGGAGATTCCAAAGGTTTGGCGAAGGTGGGAGCCAGCTGAAACCTCTGCCTACACTGGGCTCGCTCCAACCTTCGCTCGTGAAAACGAAGGTCTATGCGAGTAGATATGGCTATGAGCTCCTCCAGTGTGGCGGGAATCTCCCTAGTGGCCAAAGCGTCCTTCACATGGTCAGCCAGCCCCCTCCAAAATACGGGAATGAGGGTTTTATCTGGCCATTCCAACTCAGACGCTAAAGTCCGGAAGAGAACAGCAAAATGGCTGACCATGGTAGAACTCTGAGTCAAAGCCAGCAGTTGGAGCGCTGTATCATGGGTGACCTGAGGTCCCAAAAAGACCTGTTTCAGAGAGACCAGAAACCGAGGAACACTCCGCACCACATGATCGTTGCGCTCCCACAGCGGCGTAGCCCACTTCAACACTCTGTCCGACAAGAGGGAGATTATGAATCCCACCTTTGCCCGCTCAGTAGGGAAACGTGCAGCCAGGAGCTCGAGGTGTATACCACATTGGCTCACGAAACCCCTACAGGACTTACTGTCCCCAGAGTATCTCTCAGGCAAAGGAAGGTGAGATAGGGTCGGAACAGAGGTGGCAGTGGGTAAAGCTGCTGCAGCCACGCTAGCAGCCTGAACAGCTATTGCGGTAACATCCACCGCCGAGGTTGCACGCTCAAGAGACGCCAACCGGCCCTCCAGCAGCTGGATGTACCCCTGCAATCGCTGTTCATCCGCCATTACTTAGCCAGATCCTGGCGCTAGTATACTGTTAGGGTTGGCGGAACGCACCAAATATATTGTTTATTAAAAGGAATTGGTGCGTTCACAACCCGGGATCCACCGTGCAGGAAAGTACCTGCTGCTAAATAATGGCGGCTCTATGTGGCGGTATGTACTAACTCTGTTAGCTTCACAGAGTAACCGCGAGAGGTGAGCTCTGTGCCCTGTTAGACTTTCACAGAGGCACAGGCCAACTACCCAGATGTGAGCAGTGAGTGGTCATGCATGCATACTCAATCTCCTCGCCGGAGGAGCCAGCATTCTAGGGGCTTATTTCAGCCGGGTCCCTGAACACACTTATACACAATCTCCTCGCCAGAGGTGTCAGCATTCTAGGGGCTTATTTCAGCCGGGTCCCTGAACACATACAAACACATGACCACATTGGCGCAAAGCATATAGCAAAAGACGATACTAGCGCATGGCCGTGCGGTCATGCGCAGTTTATATAGTTGCAGCACAGGAAGCTGCTACTGAAGTTTTGCCCTTTCAGGACCTTCCTAGAGGACCAATGGGATGCGCTGCAGTACCTGAACATGTGACCGAACATGTGACCCTCGACCTCCAATGGGAGACCTTGCCCTGGGCATGCTCAGTGTGTGTAAATAAGGACTTAGTCCCAGAGAGGCCTGTTCGCCGCAGATCAGTGCAGGGTACCATAGGAAAGCCAGAAAAGGCAGTAGTGACCCTATGCACCGAATCAGCCTCAGCGAGACGCTGGGAGCGACGTCTCCACTGAGCAGACCCCACTGCGGCCGATGCCGAATGGGAGACCGCAGCAGACACGGATCGAGATTCCCCCTGTGCAGCAGAGGAAACACGACTCCTAACAGACACATTTGCCCAATATAATGCTGCACAAATGCTGATTATGGCCCGATAAGATGCTCCATAAAGATACTTGCCCCATATAGTGCTGCACAAACCTTGATTATGGCCCTATAAGATGCTCCATACAGACACTTGCCCCATATACCGTAATGCTCCACAAACGTTAATTATGGCCCCATTGTTATGGCTGGCAATCAGGCAACACAGCGTGCAGTAATCAGCGCACATACAGAGATCTGGCAATAACCAAAAACAATAGGACGAGCTCTGAGACGTGGAATCTCTGTAGACTGCAGTACCTGATCTATCCTCACACAACTATAAGCAGCAGTGGATTGCGCCTATCACTACCTATGCAACTCGGCACTGCCTGAGGAGCTGACTAGCCTGAAGATAGAAATACAAGCCTGACTTACCTCAGAGAAATACCCCAAAGGAATAGGCAGCCCCCCACATATAATGACTGTTAGCAAGATGAAAAGACAAACGTAGGAATGAAATAGATTCAGCAAAGTGAGGCCCGATATTCTAGACAGAGCGAGGATAGCAAAGAGAACTATGCAGTCTACAAAAAACCCTAAAACGAAAACCACGCAAAGGGGCAAAAAGACCCACCGTGCCGAACTAACAGCACGGCGGTGCACCCCTTTGCTTCTCAGAGCTTCCAGCAAAAGTTAATAGCAAGCTGGACAGAAAAAACAGAAAACAAACTAGAAGCACTTATCTAGCAGAGCAGCAGGCCCAAGGAAAGATGCAGTAGCTCAGATCCAACACTGGAACATTGACAAGGAGCAAGGAAGACAGACTCAGGTGGAGCTAAATAGCAAGGCAGCCAACGAGCTCACCAAAACACCTGAGGGAGGAAGCCCAGAGACTGCAATACCACTTGTGACCACAGAAGTGAATTCAGCCACAGAATTCACAACAGTACCCCCCCCTTGAGGAGGGGTCACCGAACCCTCACCAGAACCCCCAGGCCGACCAGGATGAGCCACATGAAAGGCACGAACAAGATCTGGGGCATGGACATCAGAGGCAAAAACCCAGGAATTATCTTCCTGAGCATAACCCTTCCATTTGACCAGATACTGGAGTTTCCGTCTAGAGACACGAGAATCCAAAATCTTCTCCACAATATACTCCAATTCCCCCTCCACCAAAACAGGGGCAGGAGGCTCCACAGATGGAACCATAGGTGCCACGTATCTCCTCAACAACGACCTATGGAATACATTATGTATGGAAAAGGAGTCTGGGAGGATCAGACGAAAAGACACCGGATTGAGAATCTCAGAAATCCTATACGGACCAATAAAATGAGGTTTAAATTTAGGAGAGGAAACCTTCATAGGAATATGACGAGAAGATAACCAAACCAGATCCCCAACACGAAGTCGGGGTCCCACACGGCGTCTGCGATTAGCGAAAAGCTGAGCCTTCTCCTGGGACAAGGTCAAATTGTCCACTACCTGAGTCCAGATCTGCTGCAACCTGTCCACCACAGAATCCACACCAGGACAGTCCGAAGACTCAACCTGTCCTGAAGAGAAACGAGGATGGAACCCAGAATTGCAGAAAAATGGAGAGACCAAGGTAGCCGAGCTGGCCCGATTATTAAGGGCGAACTCAGCCAACGGCAAAAATGACACCCAATCATCCTGGTCAGCGGAAACAAAACATCTCAGATATGTTTCCAAGGTCTGATTGGTTCGTTCGGTCTGGCCATTAGTCTGAGGATGGAAGGCCGAGGAGAAAGATAGGTCAATGCCCATCCTACCACAAAAGGCTCGCCAGAACCTCGAGACAAACTGGGAACCTCTGTCAGAAACAATATTCTCAGGAATGCCATGTAAACGAACCACATGCTGGAAGAACAAAGGCACCAAATCAGAGGAGGAAGGCAATTTAACCAAAAGGCACCAGATGGACCATTTTAGAAAAGCGATCACAGACCACCCAAATGACCGACATTTTTTGAGAAACGGGAAGGTCAGAAATGAAATCCATCGAAATATGTGTCCAAGGCCTCTTCGGGACCGGCAAAGGCAAAAGCAACCCACTGGCACGTGAACAGCAGGGCTTAGCCCTAGCACAAATTCCACAGGACTGCACAAAAGCACGCACATCCCGCGACAGAGATGGCCACCAGAAGGATCTAGCAACCAACTCCCTGGTACCAAAGATTCCTGGATGACCGGCCAGCACCGAACAATGAAGTTCAGAGATAACTTTACTAGTCCACCTATCAGGGACGAACAGTTTCTCGGCCGGACAACGATCAGGTTTATTAGCCTGAAATTTCTGCAACACTCTCCGCAAATCAGGGGAGATGGCAGACACAATGACTCCTTCCTTGAGGATACTCGCCGGCTCAGATAACCCCGGAGAGTCGGGCACAAAACTCCTAGACAGAGCATCCGCCTTCACATTTTTAGAGCCCGGAAGGTACGAAATCACAAAATCAAAACGAGCAAAAAATAACGACCAACGGGCCTGTCTAGGATTCAAGCGCTTGGCAGACTCAAGATAAGTAAGGTTCTTATGATCAGTCAAAACCACCACGCGATGCTTAGCACCCTCAAGCCAATGACGCCACTCCTCGAATGCCCACTTCATGGCCAGCAACTCTCGGTTGCCCACATCATAATTACGCTCAGCAGCAGAAAATTTCCTGGAAAAGAAAGCACATGGTTTGAACACTGAGCAACCAGAACCTCTCTGTGACAAAACCGCCCCTGCACCAATCTCAGAAGCATCAACCTCGACCTGGAACGGAAGAGAAACATCAGGTTGACACAACACAGGGGCACAGCAAAAACGACGCTTCAACTCCTGAAAAGCTTCCACGGCAGCAGAAGACCAATTAACCAAATCAGCACCCTTCTTGGTCAAATCGGTCAATGGTCTGGCAATGCTAGAAAAATTACAGATGAAGCGACGATAAAAATTAGCAAAGCCCAGGAATTTCTGCAGACTTTTTAGAGATGTCGGCTGAGTCCAATCCTGGATGGCCTGAACCTTAACCGGATCCATCTCGATAGTAGAAGGGGAAAAGATGAACCCCAAAAATGAAACTTTCTGCACACCGAAGAGACACTTTGATCCCTTCACGAACAAGGAATTAGCACGCAGTACCTGGAAAACCATTCTGACTTGCTTCACATGAGACTCCCAATCATCTGAGAAGATCAAAATGTCATCCAAGTAAACAATCAAGAATTTATCCAGATACTCACGGAAAATGTCATGCATAAAAGACTGAAAAACAGATGGAGCATTGGCAAGTCCGAACGGCATCACCAGATACTCAAAATGACCCTCGGGCGTATTAAATGCCGTTTTCCATTCATCTCCCTGCCTGATTCTCACCAGATTATACGCACCACGAAGATCAATCTTAGTAAACCAACTAGCCCCCTTAATCCGAGCAAACAAGTCAGAAATCAATGGCAAGGGATACTGAAACTTAACAGTGATCTTATTAAGAAGGCGGTAATCAATACACGGTCTTAGCGAACCATCCTTCTTGGCTACAAAAAAGAACCCTGCTCCCAATGGTGACGACGATGGGCGAATATGTCCCTTCTCCAGGGACTCCTTCACATAACTGCGCATAGCGGCGTGTTCAGGCACGGACAAATTAAACAAACGACCCTTAGGGAATTTACTACCAGGAATCAAATCGATAGCACAATCACAATTCCTATGCGGAGGTAGGGCATCAGACCTGGACTCCTCAAATACATCCTGAAAGTCCGACAAGAACTCTGGGATGTCAGAAGGAATGGATGACGAAATAGACAAAAATGGAACATCACCATGTACTCCCTGACAACCCCAGCTGGTTACCGACATAGAGTTCCAATCCAATACTGGATTATGGGTTTGTAGCCATGGCAACCCCAACACGACCACATCATGCAAATTATGCAGTACCAGAAAGCGAATAACTTCCTGATGTGCAGGAGCAATGCACATGGTCAGCTGGGCCCAGTACTGAGGCTTATTCTTGGCCAAAGGTGTAGCATCAATTCCTCTCAACGGAATAGGACACCGCAAAGGCTCCAAGAAAAATCCACAACGTTTAGCATAATCCAAATCCATCAGATTCAGGGCAGCGCCTGAATCCACAAACGCCATGACAGAATACGATGACAAAGAGCACATTAAGGTAATGGACAAAAGGAATTTGGACTGTACAGTACCAATAACGGCAGAGCTATCGAACCGCCTAGTGCGTTTAGGACAATTAGAAATAGCATGAGTAGAATCACCACAATAGAAACACAGTCTGTTCAGACGTCTGTGTTCTTGCCGTTCTACTTTAGTCATAGTCCTGTCGCACTGCATAGGCTCAGGTTTACTCTCAGACAATACCGCCAGATGGTGCACAGATTTACGCTCGCGCAAGCGACGACCGATCTGAATGGCCAAGGACATAGACTCATTCAAACCAGCAGGCATAGGAAATCCCACCATTACATCCTTAAGAGCTTCAGAGAGACCCTTTCTGAACAAAGCCGCTAGTGCAGATTCATTCCACAGAGTGAGTACTGACCACTTCCTAAATTTCTGACAATATACTTCTATATCATCCTGACCCTGGCATAAAGCCAGCAGATTTTTCTCAGCCTGATCCACTGAATTAGGCTCATCGTAAAGCAATCCCAGCGCCTGGAAAAATGCATCAACATTACTCAATGCAGAATCTCCTGGTGCAAGAGAAAACGCCCAGTCCTGTGGGTCGCCGCGCAAAAAAGAAATAATAATCAAAACCTGTTGAATAGGATTACCAGAAGAATGAGGTTTCAAGGCCAAAAATAGCTTACAATTATTTCTGAAGCTCAGGAATTTAGTTCTGTCACCAAAAAACAAATCAGGAATCGGAATTCCTGGTTCTAGCATCGATTTCTGATCAATAGTATCTTGAATCTTTTGTACATTTACAACGAGATTATCCATTGAGGAGCACAGAGCCTGAATATCCATGTCCACAGCTGTGTCCTGAAGCACTCTAATGTCTAGGGGAAAAAAAGACTGAAGACAGAGCTAAGAAAAAAAAATGCTGTCAGGATTTATTTTTTCCCTCTATTGGGAATCATTGGTGTGGCTCCTTGTACTGTTATGGCTGGCAATCAGGCAACACAGCGTGCAGTAATCAGCGCACATACAGAGATCTGGCAATAACCAAAAACAATAGGACGAGCTCTGAGACGTGGAATCTCTGTAGACTGCAGTACCTGATCTATCCTCACACAACTATAAGCAGCAGTGGATTGCGCCTATCACTACCTATGCAACTCGGCACTGCCTGAGGAGCTGACTAGCCTGAAGATAGAAATACAAGCCTGACTTACCTCAGAGAAATACCCCAAAGGAATAGGCAGCCCCCCACATATAATGACTGTTAGCAAGATGAAAAGACAAACGTAGGAATGAAATAGATTCAGCAAAGTGAGGCCCGATATTCTAGACAGAGCGAGGATAGCAAAGAGAACTATGCAGTCTACAAAAAACCCTAAAACGAAAACCACGCAAAGGGGCAAAAAGACCCACCGTGCCGAACTAACAGCACGGCGGTGCACCCCTTTGCTTCTCAGAGCTTCCAGCAAAAGTTAATAGCAAACTGGACAGAAAAAACAGAAAACAAACTAGAAGCACTTATCTAGCAGAGCAGCAGGCCCAAGGAAAGATGCAGTAGCTCAGATCCAACACTGGAACATTGACAAGGAGCAAGGAAGACAGACTCAGGTGGAGCTAACGAGCTCACCAAAACACCTGAGGGAGGAAGCCCAGAGACTGCAATACCACTTGTGACCACAGAAGTGAATTCAGCCACAGAATTCACAACACCCCATACAGACACTTGCCCCACATAGTGCTGCACAAATGTTATGGCCCCATATAGTGCTGCACAAACGTTATGGCCCCATACAGTGCTGCACAAACGTTATGGCCCCTTATATTGCTGCACAAATGTTATATCCCCATATACTGCTGCACAAATGTTATGGCCCCATATAGTGCTGCACAAATGTTATAGCCCCATATAGTGCTGCACAAATGTTATGGCCCCATATAGTGCTGCACAAACATTATGGCCCCATATAGTGCGGCACAAATGTTATGGCCCCATATAGTGCTGCACAAATGTTATGGCCCCATATAGTGCTGCACAAATGTTATGGCCCCATGAAGTGCTGCACAAATGTTATGGCCCCATATAGTGCTGCACAAATGTTATGGCCCCATATAGTGCTGCACAAACCTTATGGCCCCATAGATGCTCCATACAGACACATGCCCCATTTGCATATTACATACTCACTTCTCTGTCACTCAGGCCGCCGGCACTTTCAATAGTTACCTGCTCCTTGTTCCGGTGCGGCTCCGTCTTCTGCACTGACGTTCAGCAGAGGGTGTGCACTAACTACGTCACCGCGCTCTCTGACCTGAGCGTCACTGCTGAAGACAGAAAGATGCACGGAACGAGGAAAGGTGACTGTCGCGCAGCGCTGTGCTCCCCCTCCCCGTATACTCACCTGGTACTGGCGCGGTGCAGTCCCTGGCTTCCCCGACGCCGCAGCTTCTTCCTGTACTGAGCGGTCACCGTTATCGCTCATTACAGTAATGAATATGCGGCTCCACCTCTATGCGAGGTGGAACTGCATAATTATTACTGTAATGAGCGGTACCATGTGACTGCTCAGTACAGGAAGAATCTGCTGCCGGTGCCGGGGAAGCCAGGGACCTGCAGGGACCGCACCAGGAGTAGGTTAGTATAATTTCACAGCCCCCGCTCCCCCTCCCCTACCGACCCCTGCATATGACTCGAATATAAGCCGAGAGGGGGACTTTCAGCCCAAAAAAGTGGGCTGAAAATCTCGGCTTATACTCGAGTATATACAGTATTAGGATCTGAAATTCATAGATGTGGTCATTGACATGTAGTGACAATTTCAGAGTTATTCTTGAATGGTAATGTTCCCTAAATCTTACACACATTGACCTTATGGTTTTTCTAACATAAAATAATTGACAAGGGTAAAAAATACCATGCACTACATACAGCGCCTTGCAAGTGTATTCGGCCCTCTAGAACTTTTCAACCTTTTTCCACATACCACGCTTCAAACATAAAGATGCCAAATGTAAATGTTTGGTGAAGAATCAACAAGTGGAACACAATTGTGAAGTTGAATGAAATTTATTGGTTATTTTAAATTTTTGTGGAAATTCAAAAACTGAAAAGTGGGGTGTGCAACATTATTCGGCCCCTTTAACTTAATACTTTGCTGCGCCACCTTTTGCTGCGATTACAACTGCAAGTCACTTGAGGTATGTCTCTATCATTTTTGTACATTGAGAGACTGAAATTCTTGCCCATTCTTCCTTGGCAAACAGCTCGATCTCAGTGAGGTTTGATGGAGATCTTTCCACAGATTCTTGATTGGATTGAGGTCTGGACATTGATTTGGGCATTCTAACACCTGGATACATTTATTTGTGGACCATTCCATTGTAGATTTTGCTTTATGTTTAGGATCATTGTCTTGTTGGAAGACAAATCTCTGTCCCAGTCTCAGGTCTTTTGCAGACTCCAACAGGTTTTCTTCAAGAATGGTCATGTATTTGGCTCCATCCATCTTCTCATCAATTTTATCCATCTTCCTTGTCCCTGCTGAAGATAAGCAGGCCCAAACCATGATGCTGCCACCACCATGTTTGACAGTGGGGATGGTGTGTTCAGGGTGATGAGCTGTGTTGCCTTTACACCAATCATATCGATTGGCATTGTTGCCAAAGAGTTCGATTTTAGTTACATCTGACCAACACACCTTCTTCCACATGTTTGGTGTGTTTCTCAGGTGGCTCGTTGCGAACTTTAATCAACACTTTTTATGGATATCTTTGTGAAATGGCTTTCTTCTTGCCACTCTTCCATAAAGGCCAGATTTGTGCAGTGTATGACTGATTGTTGTCCTATGGACAGACTGTCTCACCTCAGCTGTAGATCTCTGCAGTTCATCCAGAATGATCATGGGCCTCTTGGCTGCATCTCTGGTCAGTCTTCTCCTTGTTTGAGATGAAAGTTTAGAGGGATGGCCGGGTTTTGGTAGATTTGCAGTGGTATGATACTCCTTCCATTTCAATATGATCGCTTGCACAGTGCTCCTTGGGATGTTTAAAGTTTTGAAAATCATTTTGTATCCAAATCTGGCTTTAAACTTCTCCACAACAGTATCACAGACCTGCCTGTTGTGTTCCTTGGACTTCATGATGCTCTGTGTGCTTCAAACAGAACCCTGAGACTATCAAAGAGCAAGTGCATTTATACGGAGACTTGATTACACAGAGGTGGATTATATTTATCATCATTAGGCATTTAGGACAACATTGGATCATTCAGAGATCCACAATAAACTTCTGGAGTGAGTTTACTGCACTGAAAGTAAAGGGGCTGAATAATATTGCACGCCCCACTTTTCAGTTTTGGAATTTCCACAAAAATTTAAAATAAACAATAAATTTCCTTCAACTTCACAATTGTGTTCCACTTGTTGCTGATTCTTCACCAAAAATTTACATTTGGTATCTTTATGTCTGAAGCATGATATGTGAGAATAGGTTGAAAAGTTCCAGCGGGCCAAATACTTTCGCAAGGTACTGTAATTAGTGTTTTATGTTATAAGTTCTCTTATCTCATGAGTGATCGCTCATAATTTTGTGTTTTTCCCTGTCGCACGTAAATGACAAAAAGAACAATTTCTGCACTGAAAATTCTCTGATAATTTAATAGTATCTAAGCAAGTGGATGCATTTTTATTTGATTTGACCTCTTAGTGATAGAGCTAATTTGGTACTTAATGACCAAACCAATTTTTACAATTCTGACCAATGTCACTTTATGAGGTTATAGCTTTGGAACGCTTCAACAGATCCCAAAGATTCTGGGAAAGATTTTTCAAGACATATTGTACTTAATGTTAGTGGTAAAATTTATTTGATATAACAGGCTTTTATTTATGAAAAAAATGGAAATTTGCCAAAAATCTAAAATTTAGCAATTTTAAAAAATTTATTTTTGTACACTTAAATCAGAGAGTGGTGTCACACAAAATAGTTAATAAATAACATTTACCACATGTCTACTTTACATCAGCACAATTTTGGAAACATATTTTTTTCTTTGTTAGGACTTTATATGGGTTGAAAGTTGACCAGCGATGTCTCATTTTTTCAACAAATTTACAAAACCATTTTTTTAGGGACCACCTCACATTTGAAGTAACTTTGGGTGGTTAATATAATAGAAAATACCCAAAAGTGATACCATTCTAAAACATTTTACTTTTTTCACAAAAAAATTATTTTGTAACCAATTTTTTTTATTTTCCCAAGGGTATCAGGAGAAAATGGACCACAAAATTTGTTGTGCAATTTCTCCTGAGTACGTTGATACCCGTATGTGGTGGAAGTCACTGTTTGTGTGCATGGCATGGCTCAGAATGGATGGAGTGATGCTTGACTTTTTGAACTCAAAATTGGCTGGAATCAATGGAGGGCATCATGTCGCATTTGTAGACCCCTTGATGTACCTAAACAGTGGAACTCCCCAATTCTAACTCCAACCCTAACACCAACACACCTCTAAACCTAATCCCAACTCTAACCATAACCCTAACCACATCCTAACCCCAACACACCCCTAACCCTAATCCCAACCCTATCCTTAACTTTAACTATAAACCTAATCCTGCACACCCTTAACCCTAATCCCAACCCTTAGCGTAATCCCAACCATAACCAAAACCCTAACTCTAGCGCAACCCTAACTTTAGCCCAACCCTAACCCTAGCCACAACCCTAACCCAACTCTAAATCTAAATTTAGCCCAACCCTAACTTTAGACAAACTATAACTTTATCCTAACTCTAACCCTAATGGATAAATGGAAATAAATACATTTTTTCATTTTATTATTTTTACCTGACAAAGCGGGCGATAAAGATGAGTTTGATTTTAAATTTTTTTTTATTTTGATCACTGTGATAGACCCTATCACAGTGATCAAAATGAACCAATAGGAAAAATTTCCTTTTTTTGCCTGGTGTCGGCCGGCAGATCTCGGCGGTCGTACTGCATATGCATTCACCATGTTCTACCCGGAAGAAGATGCTAGCAGCCTGGGGGACTTCACAAGGGGATGCAGGGACACCGGAGGTACCAGTTGGGGATCGGGGGCCCCATTTATCTCTCCTCTGATGTGTGATCACATCAGAGGAGAGAGAAATTGAATTTGAAATCACATTTTTTTTAGCAGTTGCCGTTATTCTATTAATAACAGTGTTCACAACGATAAAAACCGACCCAAGTCATGTGTTCTGGGGTCATAGCTACCCCCCGGTAGCCGAGACTCTTGGGCAATTCCGACTCTGGGGGGCACTATACACATTTCTCAGCACCATTAAAAAGCGGTGCTGAGGTATAAGTACCCTTAACTGCTACCATAAAAGGTGTATCAGCGGTCGTTAAGGGGTTAAATCACTTGCTGACTTCCTGCAGCAATGACCCTGCCTCCTGTGATCCCACTCAACCAACCCCCTACTGTAAGTTAAATTCAGACTATAAAAAGCACCCCCACTTTCTACCAAATTTGAGGAAAAAATGCATCCTATAGTCTAAAAAATATGCTAACTTTTCTTCAAATTGTGACCTTGAGTATATCAGACTAAGACAGTGATTTGCCATAAGTTGAAAATTACTAAATAATAACAACTTGACAACTCTTGCATTACATTCCTTTATGCAAATATGCTTTAAAGGGGTTGTCCGGTCAGAACCAATAAGTCTGCAGTCACTCTGTGTGACTGCAAACTTATGAATCCCCCCTCGGATTAGTCGGACACTCCCACTGGTCAGGTCGCAGCCTTGGCTCAATACAAGTGTAGGGAGTGAGACCACGCCCACTGGCCATGGTTATGTATAACACATACATACCCCCCTTTCCCAGGTCTGAAACTGGAGAATCCCCACAGGACGTGCGCTTGGGGGATTCATATGTCTGTAGTCACAAAGAGAGACTGCAAACGTATCAGTTTTGAATAGACAACCTCTTTAAAATTGTATGCTCAGCAATAAAATTTGCAATTAAAAGGAGAGGATCTTTAACAATTTTTTTTTATGTTGAGCTGGACACACATTGTAATAGTGGCTGCAGAGTGTAATAAAGAAGATATAAATGTTTTAAAATTTGCCTCTCCATTGCAGCGATATTAAAATCAAAGTATTGGTTACCTAACATTTTAACATTTTTAAGTCCAAGTAGGTGTTTTTTCTTCGGGCATGTACTTTGTATGAGTTGCTATCTGATAACACCCACTTGCTAATGTGAATTTAAGCTAATCTTTTAAATTGGTTTTGGAACTATTAGAATATTTTTGAGAAAAGACTTTATCTAAAAGCCATGCATACTCATACTCATACCCAAAATACTCCTTCTCCTTGATTTAAATTCTAAAACAGCCTTTTGTTTTGTTTTTCGGCCTATTTGCATAGATATTGAGAATGTTTTCCTTATTGCCATTGTAGAACACTGATACTACAAGTTCTTTACATTGTAAAGCTGCATCTACTGTATTCTGCATGATTTAATAGGCACTAATTTTAAAGCTACCAATACAAAGTCAACACTAAGTTTATGTATCTATAAAACTGCCAGGTCTAAACAGATGCCTAAGCACTTTCTGCCAAATATATCAAAGTACAACCGGCTCAGCAGTTTTTATCAGTTCCATAAGAAACCTTATATTTTACTACTAAAGGAATATCATTTAAGAAAAACATCCACACTTTGCTTTGAAAATATTTTCTGTTTCTAAGCCGATGAGTGTATATCGTTTATACAGGCTGGAGTCTATACATCATTTTTGTCACATTATGGGTGTTGAACTACAATTCAGAATCACCTGCGGGCATACTTTTATCTCATCAAACAGAGTTGAAATAGTATATAAAAGAACCTCTGAGATAGCAGCCTTATATCTGATTAATGGCTCTTTAGGATTTGACATTTTAATGGCAAAGTCAAGGCATTCAAATATACAGTAAACATGACAAGAAACATAGATCACAATTCTGAGAATATCTGCCCCATGAATGAGCAGTGATTTTATTTAGTGTCAACCAAAATACCTAGGTTTTGCTACACTGATAGTATAATACTTAAAAATGGCACATGATTCATTTTACAGGGAATAAAAGACGTGTTTACAATATTTCAATCATGTGGCTTTTTCTGTGTGTGACTGCATAAGTCAAGAGGCTTTTACAGTGAAAGGTGAGATGAAAGGTACTGACATTTCTTCTTGGTGGATCATTCTACATCTTCAGAAAATTGCCTTTTTAATACGAATGTCGGGAAAGAAAAAAATGCAGTGTCCTTTTGTTTGCACTTTGAAATGTCCACTTTACATTTAAACTACTGAAAAGACTCAATGACATTCACCACACAGCCCATAGTGATGAGTTATGAGTGGTGCCACACCTAATAAAAAGGTTGTTTTTTTTTTTTTCTTTAGATGTACGTGTTGGAAAATTATAAAGATTTTTAAGCTGATTTTATATTTTGTACAGGAAACCTAGTTCTTCATCTTGTGGAAAGTAAATAAAATAGATGAACAAGGGTTCTCGGGGAAATAGCAAAACAATGCATAAGCAAAGAAAATGTCATTATAAATTCCTGCATACCTTTAATTAGGAAATCATTTATGCTTTGTCTAAAGAGGTTGTCAGTATGACAAATACAAATGTCCGTCATCCTATTATATTGATAGAAACCTGTGCTAATATGTTAATACGACAGGTGCCTATAAACACATCCAGCCGGAAACTAGGTAGTTGTGACGTGGATATAACGTATACCACATAATGTCGGTTTGTCACCTATCTCCAGCAACCACTTCAGAAAGACAGGGTGATGCAGCAGTGAGAACAACCTGCTTTCATTAGCTCTGCACTCCAGGTAATTCCTACATTAGAAAAGCAGGTTCCACAGGAATGTGAGCAGCCTTTTCTTATCTAAGCACTCCAGGTATCGTATATACTCGAGTATAAGCCAACCCGAGTATAAGCCGAGACCCCTAATTTTGCCACAAAAAACTGGGAAAACTTAATGACTTGAGTATAAGCCTAGGGTGGAAAATGCAGCAGCTACTGGTAAATTTCAAAAATAGAAATAGGTACCAATAAAAGTAAAATTAATTGAGACATCAGTAGTTTAAGTGTTTTTGAATATCCATATTGAATCAGGAGCTCAGTGGAGTGTATGACACTGGATAGGATTAGATGCGCAGTATATAATGTTTGTAATGTGTGACATTGCCACGTCCACTTCTATGGGAGCAGTAGTGTAATGTGTAACCATACAGTTCATGATGGCCCCATAAGATGCTCCATACAAAATACGCCCCATATAATGCTCCATACAGTTCATGATGGGCCCCATAAGATGCTCCATACAAAATATGCCCCATACAATACTGCACAAATGTTGATTATGGCCCCATAAGATTCTTCATACAGACACTTGCCTCATATAATGCTCCACAAATGCTGATTTTGTCCCCATAAGATGCCCCATACAGATATTTGCCCCATATAATGCTGCACATGGCCACATAAGATGCTCCATAGAGATATTTGCCCCATATAATGCTGCACATGGCCCCATACAGATATTTGCCCCATATAATGCTGCACGTGGCCCCATAAGATGCTCCATACAGATATTTGCCCCATATAATGCTTCACATGGCCCCATACAGATATTTGCCCCATATAATGCTGCACGTGGCCCCATAAGATGCTCCATACAGATATTTGACCCATATAATGCTGCACAAATGCTGATTATGGCCCCATAAGATGCTCCATACAGATATTTGCCCCTTATAATGCTGCACATGGCCCCATAAGATGCTCCATACAAATATTTGCCCCATATGCTGTTGCTGCGATTAAAATAATAATAATAATAAGTGCCCCCGGCACTTGCTTTATTCACCTGCTCCCCGTTCCACCGATGGGCATCTCTGTGTCTTCCCCGTCCTCTGCACTGACTGTTCAGGCAGAGGGCAGCACGCACTATTCGCGTCATTGCGCCCCCAGACCTGAGCGTCACTGCAGAGGACGCAGAAGACAGCAGCGCCAATGGTGGAATGGGGAACAGGTGAATATCGCGCATTGCGTTATACTCATCTGCTCCTGGTGTGGTCCCTGCACGTCTGCTCCCCGATGCTGGCAGCTTCTTCCTGTAGTGAGCGGTCACATGGTACCGCTCATTACAGTAATGAGTATGTGGCTCCACCCCTATGGGAGTGGAGTCGGGTCCATATTCATTACTGTAATGAGCGGTACCGTGTGACCGCTCGCTACAGGAAGAAGCTGCCAGTGCCCGGGAACCAGGGACATGCAGCGACCATGCCAGGAGCAGGTGAGTATTATTGCACAGCTGCTCCCCCTCCCCTGCCAACCCCTAGGAATGACTCAAGTATAAGCCGAGAGGGGCAATTTCAGCCTAAAAAATGGGCTGAAATTCTCGGCTTATTCTCAAGTATATACGGTATATCTATTATTACATCAGAGAAACAGGATGGACAGCAATTCGAGAGGCAACGTCCCATGTCAGCTCTCCTGGTATCTCTAGTATGAGATCAGATAAAACACCTCTGGTATTTACAGTATTAGATCAAAAAGACATGGTAGACAGCAGTGTGAGCAGCTTCCTCTTATTAGCTCTGCACCCCTGATATACAGTGGCATGTAAAAGTTAAGCAATCTGAAAATGAAAAGATCTCTAAAAGGGTTAAAGTCATAGATGACGCATTTCCTTTGTATTTTAGGCAAAAAAAATGTTCATCTTTTACATTTTAAAAATTACAAAATGAAAAATGGTCGGATACAAATGTTTGAGCACTCTGCATGGTTAGTACCTAGTAGTTCCGCTTTTTGCAAATATCACCACTTGTAAACATTTTTTGTAGCCAGCCAAGCATCTTTCAATTCTTGTTTGAGGGATTTTCATCCATACTTCTGAGTCATCTTGCATGCATTGCTTTTTTGAAATCTAGCCACATATTTTCAATGATGTTCAGATCAGGAGACAGCGAGGGCCATTGTAAAACCTTCAGCTTTCACCTTTTGAAGTAGTCTATAACAGGTTTTGGATCATTATTCATTTGTAGATGACAGCTACTTATGAACTTCCGCTTTTTTAAAGATGGTGTTATGTTTGCATCAATAATTTGCTGAAATTTCATTGAATCCATTCTTTCCTTTAACTGTGAAATGTTCCCTGTGTCATTTGCTGCAACAAAGCCCCAAATCACGATCGATACACCCTCATGTTTAATGGTTAGAGAGATGTTCTTTTCCTGAAGTTCTGTGCCCATTATTCTCTGCACATACCCTCGATCATTGTGGCCAAAGAATTCTATTTTAACCTCATATGCCCACTGGACTGGTTTGGAAAATCTATCAGGTTTGTTTAGATTTTCTTTTGCATACTTCTGATGCTGAATTTTATGATGAGAGGTTTCTTCTGATGACTCTTTTATGAAGCCATATTTGTGCAGGTGTCTCTGAACAGTTGAACAATGTACCACTACAGAATCTGCTAAATCTTTCCACAGGCCTTTTGCAGTCAAGTGAGAGTTCTGATTTGCTTCTTTAGCAATCCTATGAGCATCTGTCCCTGAAATTTTGCTTGATCTTCCAGACCTTAGCTTTACCTCTCCAAAAACAAAGAAAAAAAGAGAAAAAGGGGACCGGACAACCAGCTGGTTCTATCACCTGATCCTATCAAGTGTGACTCAGATACCAAGAAGCAAAAAACGGATATCGAGTGCTCACGCTGAAAGAAGTCCAAATCACTGCTGCATGAAAATTGAAGAAAAAGTGGGCACTCATCATCAAGATAAAATCCAAACTTTATTCTGACATCATGTCAAATGCAAAACAGGCAGGGAAACACGGATTTCCAAAGACGACATTTTGAACTCAGGAGAAAATGCTTTTTGATCTTCTTTTAGCCTGCTTTGTGGGCCACCATCATTTTCATTTTCATAGTGCTAGGCAGCTGCTTAGAAGAACACATGACTGCTGATTTTTGGCACAAGGTTAGAGGCGGTTGTGTATTTATAAAGCTGGGAAATTGGCATTACATGACCTTTCCTAATGATGACAGTGAACAGCCTAACAGGCTACTTAAGGTCTAAAACCTTGGTCATAGTTAAATGAGCACACAAATCACCAAGGGTGCCCAAACTTTAGCATCAACTCATTTTTCTTTTTGCCATTTTTAAAATGTAAAAAATGACAATATAATTTTGTTTCCCTAAAATACAAAGGAAAAGTGTCACCTTTAACTTTTGGAGGCAGGTAGAAAAAAGGATTATGATCCAGCGAAAAAGAGGCTTGTCATCAGAAAAATGTAAAACATAGCTGTTATTCAGCTTTTTAAAATAGAAAACTCCATATAAAAGGGCAACGGTACAGGTCACATTTCTATGTTAGTCTCAGTCATGGTCAGAGCATGTTGAAACACGTAGATCTTGTCATCAATATTGACCTGCACTGTTGTCCTTTTATATGGAGCTTGTATTGTAAAAGTGTCTGTAAAAGTGTACGTCTTACATTTTTCTGATGACAAGCCTCTTTCTCTCTGAATCGCAATCCTTTTTCCTACCTGCCTACATTTGTTGCTCTGACTTGCATGGCTCCAGAAGCTACAGCAAACACTTCACCTTAAAGGTGAGCTGATTCCTGTTTCTTTTTTCTCATCATTAACTTTAGCCCTTTTAGAGATCATTTCATCTTCAGCTTGCTTAAAGGGACTCTGTCACCCCCCTCCAGCCGTTAGAAACTAAAAGAGCCACCTTGTGCAGCAGTAATGCTGCATTCTGACAAGGTGGCTCTTTTAGTTATTGGTGCAGTCAAAGCAGAAATAAAGCGTTTTATAATTTCGCAAAAATACCTGTCTTTAGTCCTGGAGGCAGGTCTTAACCCCCCTGCTGCACACGCCACACTGCAGTCACTCGAGGCTTCTTTGGCGCCGGGCGCCGCCCCCTCCCTGCTGTTTTCAAATCAAATCTGGCGCCTGTGCTGTTTTGTTCTGCCTGGGGCAGGCGCAGTGAGCGCTGCCCGTCTGACCTCAGATGCAGTCTCGCAGACTGTGCCTGTGCGGCCACCCAGCTTGTGAATCCAAGCCCGCAGTGTGTTATGCATTGTGCAGATGAACTTTTGTTAATGACCAAATACTTATTTGCCACCATAATTTGCAAAATAAAGCTTGCCAAATCAGGCAAAGTGATTTTCTGGATTTGTTTTCTCATTTTAACTCTCATAGTTGTGGTCTACCTTTGATGTTAATTACAGGCCTCTCTCATCTTTTTAAGTGGGAGAATTCGACAATTGGTGGCTGACTAAATACTTTTTTCCCCACTGTATGTATCAAACTCTATTATCTGACCGCACTACATACGAAGTACTTAAAAGGGACCCAACAAAGATTATAGCTCGGAAATTACTGGTATTCTAACAGGAGCATTAAGGTTTGGCTTAGTCTCCAAAATCAAATTAAAATTTTTACTTTCCAAATTTCTGGTTGTGGCCTCTTTTTATGCACTACTAAAGATTCATAAGGGTGTCACCCTCCTAAAAGGGTGACCTAATGTCTCAGGGGTGGATGACCTTTCGCAGAACTCTAGTATATATCTGGACAGATTGTTGAGATCCTTTGTGATGGCCCTCCCCTCATATCTGAGACACTAACAATTTAATTAATAAGCTGGAGGGTATATCTGTTGACCATGGTACAATCATTACCTTCACTAATGTCGAGGCAATGTAGAGCAGCATTCGATATATGGATGGCCCTAATGCCGTCAGATATTTCTTCGGTAGCAGGGGTATCCATCTAAGGCCGCACAATGAATTTCTACTAGAACGTCTTGAATTTGTACTTAACTTCTGTTTAATGGCAAATTCTACCACCAGCTCAGGGTACAGCAATTAAGAGCCCCTATGCCCCCATGTATGCCAATTTGCTCCTGGGCTGGTGGGAGGATACATTTATGTTCAGGGACGGGAATGTTGTCTGGAGCCCAAAGATACTTCTGGGGTGCTACATTGAAACCTCATCCTTTGGAATGGTTACCGACCGTGGATCATTTGTGGATTTTATGGATTATCTTAACACAAATTATCTTTGACTTTTCTTCACTTATGAGATTAGTGCTAATCGTATTACTTTCCTTAATGTCTCTATTTCAAAAACTACTGATGGCTCTCTGAGAACCTCAATTTTTCACAAACCTCCGGCAACCAATAGCCTTCTCAGATGGGAGAGCTATCACCCCTTCCCTTTGCAAAGAGGAATTCTGAAGGGACAATTCCTCAGACTTCAGAGGAATTGCTCTTCATTGACTGACTTTGGTAATCAAGCCAGGGAATTATCAAATCGGTTAATTCAGAGGGGATACCCAGAAGGTATAGTGAACTAGGCCCATGACTTTGCCTTAAATACCAGCAGGCCCTCCCTTCTTGTCCCGAGATCCAGGGATGACCCTAACACTATTAAACGTCTGATCAGCACTTTTGACAACCAATCAAAAAAAGTTACAGAGATTCTAAAGAGACACTGGGAAATTCTAAGATCTTACCTGGATCTCCACGACCTTATCTTATGTTACCTTATGTTCTCGTTACTTGGGTTTTTCGAGCATGCTCCGGTGTTCTCTGAGTATTTTGGATGTGCTCAGAGACTATGTTTGAGTTTTGATGTTTTGGATCCTCTTGCCTATCTTTATCTGGCTGCTAGCACCCGGGAGCAGGAGGTGATATCACTTCCTTTTGTTAAGCAGGGCGAGCACTCCCCTCCCTTTTCACTGAGCATTCAATGCTCGTCAGCAGCGGATGCTGTCATTTCCAGTGCTCAGCTATAGTGGAACACATACTGCGTTCTATGATACTGTCAGAAAATGTAGAGGGTGACGTCATTTCTGGTGCACCATTTTCCTAGTGGAATGCACATGTGCTCTAGACATCGATTTGGCTTCTGGATCATTTAAAAAAATGATGGCATGCACCTTTATCCTCAGCACACACTATTGATTGTGGCCATAGGACAGAGCCTTTCTTTTCCCCGATGAACCCTGGTGCTTCTGGGGGGGAAACGAGTTGGAACATTGAAAGCGTGACTCACCATGGGTCCAGCTTTATTCTGATATGTCGATTATACATCTAATGATAAGTTTGCCGTGACTTGTTTCTATACCCCTATCTAGAGGATGATTATATTTTTTTGGTGACATTATATGTGTACTTCATGTCACTTGGGGTCTTTATGCCTACATGTTGATTGCTTCCATGCCTTACATTTAATGTAGTTCTAGAACCCATTGCAACACTTGGTATCATCTTTAGCAATGGGCATTCCTGCATATTTGTAACTACACTGATGTACATTATTAGACTTTGATTATTCCTGAGTGCTTTTACCTGTTCTTAGTTTTTGGGGGTAGGGTATACCCTTACGAATGACATACCGTATATATACCGCATCTTGAATCCGGTTTATTAAAAAGTCACCAGTATACCATACATTCTTTTTTGCAATTTGGGAGGGAGCTGGACTGACCATCTCTATGCCCTTCCAGACTACTGAATTATACAGTACTAAAGTATGGAAGTATGGTACATAGCGAAAATTACACCCCTTTGATTTATGACCAAAATTGCGATTTTTTTTTTTTGACACCACATTGGTCTCTTTGTTGAATTTGCCTTTGACACATAACTGGGTTGCTGTGTGATTTTTTTCTGGTTTTTACTACATACTAAGTTAGGGGTGTACTAGAGTAATTGGGGCTAGCTGTCGATGAGTGGGGGCGCGATACCGCAGAAACTAAGGGTGCCAACCTCCACTGCTAGCTAGCGCATCCATCAGGGTATTCTGGGGCATATTAGCCCATATATTTCATAAGTTTCTATTGCTCCTTTAGTGTTATTCTCCTCCTTTTACCCCTCTCCCTCTCCTATTTATTCATGCTGTATTGTTTTCAAGATACGCACATTTTTTAAACTTTGTATTAAAAGTTTTTTTTTTAAGGGTCTTTTTTTCTCTCCTGTTTTTAGCCTTAATTGTGGACCTCATTCTGTAGTTTTTGGACTGATAGGTAACATCCCAGTGTAGAAGTTTAGAGAGAGACCTCTAGATATTGCACCATGTGAGCTTCTGTTAGTGTAGCTGCTCTTGCCAGAATTCTGGGAAAGTCAAGCAATGTACAATACAAAATGATATTGTGGTACCGTGTTTGCCTATCTCTAGCAAGCATCACCTCATGTCCTTGTGTAATTCCTATTTAAATGTTAACATCTTTTCTCAGTAATTCACTTGTAATCCAGCCTGATGAAGAGCCTTTTGAGCGCTGAAAGTTTGCAAATGTAATTTCTCTGGTTAGCCAATAAAGGTCTCACTCCTTGAATACTTTTCTCAGTTTTTGGGGGGACATAAGTATCTACATGGGAAAGTCAAGGAGTGATGTGTGTACTGGATTTGTATCTCTGTGATATTGTGATAAAGAAACTATGTACCGCCAAAAGTATCCATAAAGCTGAAAACTCTAACCATGTCAGATGTATGAAATATCAAGTATGTTATCTACTGTGCATTATGATTGCTCATCTTTCAAAACTACAGTAAAATAAATGCTGCTTTTAACTATTATTATATCCTCTCCTGCTTCATTGTTTGCAACCTATACCATAACACACCATAGACCACTGCTATCAGCCCACAAGGAGTTAGTATAGATAACATGAGGGTTAAAACTTAGCACAGGACATGTTCATCACTAGTGTTAAGAGAACAATGCTCAGCCAAGGAAACCATTTCAAATAACACCCCATGGTACGTTTAGGATATATTGGTGCCAAACATTTTTGGACTATAATCTAATAAAGCAATATATACTGTAGCTAATAAAGTAATATATTTTATAGTTTTTTGTTTATTGTTGTATACATAGGGTATCATTATTCACCTGTAGTTACTTGTGCAGTCAAAAAGATTGTTGTTGCCTTCCAGAACATGAAAAAATCCCTAGTGATAAGAATGTAATAATTATTTTTATTTGTTAGTGTACTGTATGTACAAAACATTGCAATAAAATACATAGGATAACAATTATAAAATGTGTTTAATAAACAGTTTTTTTTCTCACACAATGGGGCAAATTTATCAAACGTGTCTTAGAGGAAAAAAGACACATTTTTGCAACATTTTCATGTCTCTTTTTGGACTGAATTATTTAGTGTAAAAACACTAGGTCAAATGGAAATCTCTTCAAACAGTGTATTTTGGAGAGTTCTTTCAGATTTTCACACACAGTGCACTTTTGCAACATTATAATTTGTTTCTAGTAGAGATGAATGGATCATTTTGCGAAAGACTGAGTTCTGAAACTCAAGTTTCTCACAAATCCGGACATTTTGAGATTTGTTGCTTGCAAAAAAAAATACAAAAATCATGCCGGGCACTATTTCTAACAAAGCTGCAGAGCTGAAACATTAACCCCTTGACCCCCAAGGGTGGTTTGCATGTTCATGACCAGGACAATTTTTACAATTCTGACCACTGTCCCTTTATGAGGTTATAACTTCAACGGATCCTGATGATTCTGACATGGCTTTGTCATGACATATTGTACTTCATGATAGTGGTAAAATTTCTTTGATATTACTTGCGTTTATTTGTGAAAAAAATGGAAATTTGGCGAACATTTTGCAATTTTCAAAATTTGAATTATTATGCCCTTAAATCACAGAGATATGTCACAAAAAATACTTAATAAGCAACATTTCCCACATGTCTACTTTACATCAGCACAATTTTGGAACCAATTGTTTTTGTTTTGTTAGGGAGTTATAAGGGTTAAAAGTTGACCTGCAATTTCTCATTTCTACAACACCATTTTTTATCATCACATTTGAAGTCACTTTGAGGGGTCTATACGATAGAAAATAACCAAGTGTGACACCATTCCAAAAACTGCACCACTCAAGGTGCTGAAAACCACATTCTAGAAGTTTATTAACCCTTCAGGTGTTTCACAGGAATTTTTGGAATGTTTAATAAAAAATGAACATTTAACTTTTTTTCACAAAAAAATTTACTTCAGCTCCAATTTGCTTTATTTTAGCAATAGTAACAGGAGACATTGGACACCAAAAGTTGTCTGAGTATGCTGATACCCCATGTGTGGGGGTAAACCACTGTTTGGGCGCATGGCAGAGCTCGGAAGAGAAGGAGCGCCATTTGACTTTTCAATGCAAAATTGACTGGAATAGAGATAGCATGCCATGTCGCGTTTGGTGAGCCCCTGATGTGCCTAAACATTAAACCCCTCACAAGTGACACCATTTTGGAAAGTAGACCCCCTAAGGAACTTATCTAGATGTGTGGTGAGCACTTTGACCCACCATTTATAAATGTAGAGCCGTAAAAATAAAAAATCATATTTTTTTCACAAAACTGAATATTTTGCCCCCAATTTCTATTTTCCCAAAAGTACCAGAAGAAATTGGACCCCAAGAGTGGTTGGGCAATTTTTCCTGAGTACGCCGATATCCCATATGTGGGGGTAAACGACTGTTTGGGCACATGGCAGAGCTCGGAAGGGAAGGAGCGCCATTTGACTTTTCAGTGCAAAATTGACTGGAATTGAGATGGGACGCCATGTCGCGTTTGGAGAGCCCCTGATGTGCATAAACATTGAAACCCCCACAAGTGATACCATTTTGGAAAGTAGACTCCTATGGAACTTATCTAGTTGTGTTGTGAGAACTGTGAACCCCCAAGTGTTTCACTACAGTTTATAACACAGAGCTGTGAAAATAAAAAATCTTTTTTTTAAACAAAAATTATTTTTTAGCCCCCAGTTTTGTATTTTCCCAAGGGTATCTGGAGAAATTGGACACCAAAAGTTGTTGTCCAATTTGTCCTGAGTACGCTGATATCCCATATGTTGGGGTAATCCCCTGTTTGGGCGCACGGGAGAGTTTGGAATGGAAGGAGCACTGTTTTACTTTTTCAACACAGAATTGGCTGGATCGGATGCCATGTCACATTTGGAGAGTCCCTGATGTGCCTAAACAGTGGAAACCACTGAATTTTAACTGAAACCCTAACCCAAGCACACTCATGGCCCTAATCGCAACCCTAACCATAACCCTAACCACACCCCTAACCCGAACATGCCCCTAGCCCTAATCTCAACCACACCCCTAACCCCAACACACCCCTAACCCCAACACACCCCTAAACCTAATCCCAACCCTAACCACATGCCTAACTCCTACACACCTCTAACCCTAATCCCAACCATAACCTTAACCACACCCTTAACCCTAATCCCAACCCTAATTCTAACTGTAAATGTAATCCAAACCCTAACTTTAGCCCCAACCCTAACTTTAGCCCCAACCCAACCCTAACTTTAGCCCCAACCCTAACTGTAGCCCCCAACCATAACTGTAGCCCCAACCCTAACTTTAGCCCCAACCCTAACTTTAGCCCCAACCCTAACCCTAACTTTAGCCCAACCCTAACCCTAACTTTAGCCCCAACCCTAACCCTAATGGGAAAATGGAAATAAATACATTTTTAAAAATGTTATTATTTTTCCCTAACTAAGTGGGTGATGAAGGGGGGTTTGATTTACTTTTAGAGCAGGTTTTTTAGCACATTTTTATGATTGGCAGCCGTCACACACTAAAGGACGCTTTTTATTGCGAAAAATAGTTTTTGCGTCTCCACATTTTGAGAGCTATAATTTTTCCATATTTTGTTTCACAGAGTCATTTGAGGTCTTGTTTTTTGCGGGACGAGTTGACGTTTTAATTGTTACCATTTTCAGGCACGTGACATTTTTTGATTGCTTTTTATTCCGATTTTTGTGAGGCAAATGACCAAAAAACAGTTATTCATGAATTTCTTTTGGAGGGGGCGTTTATACCGTTCCACGTTTGGTAAAATTTATAAAGCCGTTTAATTCTTCGGGTCAGTACGATTACAGCAATATCTCATTTATATCATTTGTTTATGTTTTGGCGCTTCTATACGATAAAAAATATTTTTTGTAAAAAATAATTATTTCTGCATCGCTTTATTCTGAGGACTATAACTTTTTTATTTTTTTGCTGATGATGCTGTATGGTGGCTTGTTTTTTGCGGGACAAGATGATGTTTTCAGTGGTACCATGGTTATTTATATCCATTTTTTTGATCACGTATTATTCAACTTTTTGTTCGGCGGTATGATAATAAAGCGTTGTTTTTTGCCTCGGTTTTTTTTACGTTGTTCACTGAAGGGGTTAACTAGTGGGACAGTTTTATAGGTCAGGTCGTTACAGACCCGGCGATACTAAATATGTGTCCTTTTATTGTTTTTTATTATTATATAGATAAAGAAATGTATTTATTGGAACACTACATATTTTTTTCTTTATTTAGGATTTTTCTTTTTACAGATTACATTTTTTTTTCTTTTTTACATTGCCCCGGGGGGGGGGGGGCATCATTGTATAGTGACAGATTGCTGATCTGACACTTTGCAGTGCACTGTGTCAGATCAGCGATCTGACAGGCACTGCAGGGAGGCTTCCCGGCACCCTTCTTTGAGCAGGCGTTTGAAAGCCACCTCCCTGCAGGACCCGGAAGGCCTTCTGTGGTCATTTTGGATCCAGGGCCTGCAGGGAGGAGGAGGTAGAAGACGCTCGGAGCAACGCGATCACATCACATTGCTCCGAGGATCTCAGGGAAGCATGCAGGGAGCCCCCTCCCTGCGCGATGCTTCCCTTTGCCGCCAGAACGCTGCCATTATCTTTGATTGCAGTGTGCTGGGGGTTAATTTGCCGGAAGCGGTCCGTGACTGCTCATGGCACATAGTGCCGGATGTCAGCTGTAATAATCAGCTGACACCCGGCGGCGATCGGCCGCGCTCCTCCCATGAGCGCAGCCGATCAACTATGATGTACTATCCCGTCACTGGGAATTAAGTCCCAGGTCACCTCGATGGGATAGTACATCATATGGGATTAAGGGGTTAAAGATCAGGCAAACTAAATTTTGTGTTGCCACGTGGGCCTCCCTATAATGTCATGCAGCTATGAAATCTTACGGATTATCATACCTTGCACATGGATAGTCAGTATGCTTCACTAGGAACAGATCAATGGTTCCTAGTGCAGCATAGTTTGTACAATATAGTTGATTTTCATCTCTAGTCACTGGATACATCTCTCTTCTGTACTTTAGAGTAATAATAATAATAATAATAATCTTTATTTTTATATAGCGCTAACATATTCCGCAGTGCTTTACACACATTATCATTGCTGTCCCCATTGGGGCTCACAATCTAAATTCCCTGTCAGTATGTCTTTTGAATGTGGGAGGAAACCGGAGTGCCCGGAGGAAACCCACGCAAACACGGAGAGAGCATACAAACTCTTTGCAGATGTTGTCCTTAGTGGGGTTTGAACCCAGGACTCCAGTGCTGCAAGGCTGCTGTGCTAACCACTGCGCCACCATTCTTATAGTTATTGAGGTCCTTTCTCTCCAGTAAAATGTAATGGTGAATGGGTTCTATATTTGCTGTAGAATGTAAGGTTTTGTAATCACTGAGGTCCTTTCTCTCTCTCCCTTAAATTGTAAGCTCTTATGGTCAGTAGGATCTTTCCTTTATCACTTGTAAAGTATGAACTCCTGTAGTCTGTGAGGTTCCCTTTCTCTCTGCTCTCCCCAGGCGCATTTTATGAGCAATTACTAGCTTTCCAGAATTGCAATATGTGTGAATATATTTGCAGTAAATCAAATTTTGGGAGAAAACTCTGTGAAGCCAGCAAAATCGAATTTCAAAAAATATGCTCATCTCTATTCTCTAGGTGTGGTATGTGCTTCTTTTTAAGAAGCTTATGGAAAAAGAAGATGTGTTAAAAAAATTGTCATTTAAAAAACTACTTGAAAATGAACATTTGAAAATCTTGGCAATTCCTACAAGGTAGAAAGTAGAGTGCAAAAAAGTTTCAGAAGGAACCCTCAACAATATAATGGTAATGACTGAAAGACATTTTGTGCAACAAAAGAGTCAAGCCTGTGCAGCTCAGGGCAATATACACTATAGATTTATGCAAGAAATGGTATTCAAATATTAAAATATATTTAAAATGCACAGCCTCATTAGCTGAAGTCATACATACTGTTCTATAATTCACAATGAAGCTAAGCCTGTACGTACCACAATAAAATCTCTCTACATTCGGAGAAACGCTTTTACTGGAAGGCTCAGGCTGAAATTGGAAAAATGTGAACTAGTAGATTATAAACAGAAGGTCTATAATTTTGGGTAGATGCTATACAAATTTGTAATATGAAACATAACTTTTGTTTTTTATATACAGTGGGGGAAATAAGTATTTGATCCCTTGCTGATTTTGTAAGTTTGCTCACTGACAAAGACATGGACAGTCTATAATTTTAAGGGTAGGTTAATTTTAACATTGAGAGATAGAATATTAAAAATAAAATCCAAAAAAATCACATGTATAAATTATAGAAATTTATTTGCATTTTGCAGTGAGATATAAGTATTTGATCCCCTACCAACCATTAAGAGTTCTGGCTCCTACTGACAATTTTGACGCTCCTGATCAACTTGTTACCTGCATTAAAGACAGCTGTCTTACATAGTCACCTTTATAAAAAAAACTCCTGTCCACAGACTCAAATAATCAGTCAGACTCTAATTTCTACAACATGGGCCAGACCAAAGAGCTTTAGGCCGGGATCACACATGCGAGAAATACGTCCGAGTCTCGCATGGTAATACCCGGCATTCCCGCCGTCACTCAGGAGCGGAGCGTGTGGCTGCATGTATTGCTATGCGGCCGACGCTCTGCTCCTGAGTGACGGCGTCAATGCCGGGTATTACCATGCGAGACTCGGACATATTTCTCGCATGTGTGATCCCGGCCTTATACGGATGTCAGGGACCAGGGCATAGACCTGCACAAAGCTGGAATGGGCTACAAAACCTTAAGTAAGTTTCTGGGTGAGAAGGAGACGTGCTTTCATGGGCATTTTTACTCAAAGTCAGCAAACTTTGGTCACAGTTCAGTAAATCATTGCGTTTACACTAATGCTTTTGTTTTTACTTTGGATAGGATAGTGGTGCTGTATGATGAGCAGAGGGGGTGAGGGGATGTTTTTGATAAGGGGAGGGTGTGTGGAGAGGTTAGAGCAGTATGTGGAGATGTTAGAAAAGTGACGCGCTCTATTTGATTTTTTTGTTTCCTTTAACTTTATGTGTGTTGATGCTGGCAGCCAATCAGGGCACAAAAACCATCCACAAAGTCATGACACGAGGTCTTCTGTGATTGGCTGCCAAAGTCTCATGTCCCTGGCCATATAAAAAGCTTGCATCTTGTTTTGCCGGCGCCATTGTCTCAGTGTCATAGTGCAGAGATGTCACTCTGGTACTATTGCTGGTGCTGTAAGTTAACTTTTCAGTTAAATATAGGATCCTTTTCTGTGTGAAATCGATCTTCTAGCATTGAAGTAGATTGTGTAAAAACTGGGTGGCATTCTCTGGAGGAACCGTTTGCTACTCAAAATTGTTTTTTATAAAACTGTGTTTCAGTGGCAAATCAGGAGCCAGATTTCCACTTAAAAATCATTAGGCCTAATATTGGGATGCAGTCACAAGGCCAATTAGCTGCACCAAATTGTTTGTGATAAAACTGTGTTTCAGTGAAAAACCAGAAGGCCAGATCTCCACTTAAAAATCGTTAAGTATAACAGTGGTTTTAGGGCACACTATCTAAGAAAATAATTAGTGATTGTTCATTTAGTGACAGGTGACTGACAGCTGTGGAGCTAAGGTTGTGAAGCAGAAGGTTACAAAGGGGGAGGCTAAATAGAACATGAGTATGGAAATATGAGGTCATGGAGGAAGGGGATAGGCCTGGTGTTCTATGTGTAGGTGTGATGAAGCTCAGAAAGAGCATGTGCTATAGTGGATGGCAAGCTCTGCATCAAGTGGCTTCTCCTCCTATTCCTCCACCTTAACATCACTCACAGTACAATCCTTGGAGATGACACCCCAATCACCCTTGTTTCCCTCTTGTCACAAATTTCCAAACATCCGACTGTCTGTGGGGAACCTCAGATGGGCCATTCTGCAGGGCTGTTCACACATTCTATTCCATGGGCATCAGAGGTCTGCTCCAAAGAATCACAGAATCCAGATTAGGAAAGCATCTGCAACGATGCCCATAATTTGTTCATGTTGGATCCGGGGCCGCACGAAGTAGGGTCTGAGCAGAATCCAGATTTTTATCACCAGACTTTAACCACCAAGGATGGAGGTGATTCTGATGAGACTCAGATACAAGAGGTGCATGTTGACTGCACTGTGGTGTCAGGGCAGGGAGAGGAGGAGGGTAACTTTTAGGGTGATGACTGTGAGAACAGAGGATGATAATGAGGTGTTAGATCCCACTTGGTGTGAACCCACAGATAAACAGCTGAGTAGCTGAGCAGATGAGGTGGAGGAGAAGGAAGATGAGGAGGTTACATTGCGGCTTCCCACACAAATGCAAAGTGATGCAACCATGACAAGCACTGCATCTTCAGCCTCAATTCTGGATGTGGCCAACACCAGTCGTTAGTAGGCAGTTTGAAAGAACGGAATGGGTTGCTTAGCCTGGACTACAAGTCCCATCAGGCTATGCCTGCTACAATGACAGTGATTGACACATTAGCCAATGATGGGACAGTAGTAGTCCCATCATCCGGCTAATGTGTTGAATGTAAAAAAAAAAAATTTTTTGGCATTGCTGTGTGAGAAATTTCCCACGCAGCAAATGCCATAAAGTGAGACTAGGGACTATTTTTCTACAACGACGGAGTAATACAGTGCGGAAGGATATATCCCTCCTGACATTGTATTCCTGGAGCCCCTAGAGAGCGGTCGCATCAGCTGATGCTGCCGTTCTCCACAGGAGATCGTCATGGGGCACTTGTGGATTTCTGCGTATCAGGGAGTATATTGGTTGTTTGTTATTTTCATATTTTTACAGATGACACTGGCTTCGAGGAACAAAGTGACAAGTAATGGTGAGTATGTACTCTATGTTATATGAACTGTATGTCTATATGTATGTATTGTATGTTATGTATGAATGTATTGTATGCAGTATGTATGTAGTATGTTGTATGTATGTACTATGTATGTAGTATGTATGTATGTAGTATGTATGTTGTATGTTGTATGTACAGGTAGGGCCAGAAATATTTGGACAGTGACACAATTTTCGCGAGTTGGGCTCTGCATGCCACCACATTGGATTTGAAATGAAACCTCTACAACAGAATTCAAGTGCAGATTGTAACGTTTAATTTGAAGGGTTGAACAAAAATATCTGATAGAAAATGTAGGAATTGTACACATTTCTTTACAAACACTCCACATTTTAGGAGGTCAAAAGTAATTGGACAAATAAACATAACCCAAACAAAATATTTTTATTTTCAATATTTTGTTGCAAATCCTTTGGAGGCAATCACTGCCTTAAGTCTGGAACCCATGGACATCACCAAACGCTGGGTTTCCTCCTTCTTAATGCTTTGCCAGGCCTTTACAGCCGCAGCCTTCAGGTCTTGCTTGTTTGTGGGTCTTTCCGTCTTAAGTCTGGATTTGAGCAAGTGAAATGCATGCTCAATTGGGTTTAGATCTGGAGATTGACTTGGCCATTGCAGAATGTTCCACTTTTTGGCACTCATGAACTCCTGGGTAGCTTTGGATGTATGCTTGGGGTCATTGTCCATCTGTACTATGAAGCGCCGTCCAATCAACTTTGCAGCATTTGGCTGAATCTGGGCTGAAAGTATATCCCGGTACACTTCAGAATTCATCCGGCTACTCTTGTCTGCTCTTATGTCATCAATAAACACAAGTGACCCAGTGCCATGGAAAGCCATGCATGCCCATGCCATCACCTTGCCTCCACCATGTTTTACAGAGGATGCGGTGTGCCTTGGATCATGTGCCGTTCCCTTTCTTCTCCAAACTTTTTTCTTCCCATCATTCTGGTACAGGTTGATCTTTGTCTCATCTGTCCATAGAATACTTTTCCAGAACTGAGCTGGCTTCTTGAGGTGTTTTTCTGCAAATTTAACTCTGGCCTGTCTATTTTTGGTATTGATGAATGGTTTGCATCTAGATGTGAACCCTTTGTATTTACTGTCATGGAGTCTTCTCTTTACTGTTGACTTAGAGACAGATACACCTACTTCACTGAGAGTGTTCTGGACTTCAGTTTATGTTGTGAACGGGTTCTTCTTCACCAAATTAAGTATGCGGCGATCATCCACCACTGTTGTCATCCGTGGACGCCCAGGCCTTTTTGAGTTACCAAGCTCACCAGTCAATTCCTTTTTTCTCAGAATGTACCCAACTGTTGATTTTGCTACTCAAAGCATGTCTGCTATCTCTCTGATGGATTTTTTCTTTTTTTTCAGCCTCAGGATGTTCTGCTTCACCTCAATTGAGAGTTCCTTTGACCGAATGTTGTCTGCTCATAGCAACAGCTTCCAAATGCAAAACCACACACCTGGAATCCACCCCTGACCTTTTAACTACTTCATTGATTACAGGTTAACGAGGGAGACGCCTTCAGAGTTAATTGCAGCCCTTAGAGTCCTAAACCCTTTCTCCGATTTGGATGTGGAAACTATCATATTGCAGCTGGGAGTGTGCACTTTCAGCCCATATTATATATATAATTGTATTTCTGAACATGTTTTTGTAAACAGCTAAAATAACAAAACTTGTGTCACTGTCCAAATATTTCTGGCCCTAACTGTATGTAGTATGTATGTATGTATGTAGTATGTATGTTGTATATATGTTGTATGTATGTCGTATGTATGTCGTATGTATGTATGTAGTATGTATGTTGTATATATGTCGTATGTATGTATGTAGTATGTATGTAGTATGTATGTCGTATGTATGTCGTATGTATGTCGTATGTATGTCGTATGTATGTCGTATGTATGTAGTATGTTGTATGTATGTTGTATGTATGTAGTATGTATGTATGTAGTATGTATGTAGTATATTATTATTATTATTTATTTATATAGCACCATTGATTCCATGGTGCTGTACATGAGAAGGGGTTACATCTGTAGTATGTACGTAGGATGTATGTATGAAGTATGAATGTAGTATTATGTATGTAGTATGTATGTAGTATGTATGCAGTATGTAGTATCAGAACTGCCATCAGGGCATTATTTCCTTTACTGGTGTATGGGACCCCTGAGCTGGTGGGGCCCGACGTCAGTTTCATAAGCCGCAGCGATGTGAGGAGGAGGGAGCAGGAGGAGGAGCGTCACTGTGACAGACTGCTGGGCTGAGGCAGCCAGTGCTGAGCCCCAGGAGGGCAGGGCCACAGGAGGGCAGGAGTCCACCCCACCATCCAATCCATGCTGAGTGCGGGCTCAGTGCAGCATTCTCTCCTCAGTCAGTCAGTGTCTGAGTGTGTGAGCATGGGCCGGTGTGATGACAGACTGCAGTCTAGTCCCTGCAGCAGACGCATCGTCAGTGAGGCGGCCAGTGTGCCATACTATCAGCACAGCAGCCGCTCACTGAGGACGCTGCTATGTCCTGACCTGTCTGTATCCGCTATAGATTGTGGTAAGAGCACAGCATGGTCACCCCCCACCTCCTGCAGAGAAGCATAAGGCTATGTTCACACACTGCGGATTTTGCTGCAGATCCGCAGCGGATCCGCAGCAGTTTCCCATGCTTTTACAGTACAATGTATACCTATGGGAAACGCAATCCGCAGTGCACATGCTACGGAAAAAAACGCACGGAAACGCAGCGGTTTACATTCCGCAGCATGTCAATTCTTTGAATCCGCAGTGGTTTTACACCTGCTCCATAATAGAAAACCGCAGGTGTAAAACCGTAGTGGAATCCGCACAAAAACCGCAGTAAATCCGCAATAAATCAGCAGGAAAAATGCAGTGTTTTTGCCCTGCGGATTTATCAAATCCGCTGCGGAAAATCCACAGAGGATCATTCTACGTGTGCACATACCCTAAAGCTGCTGAGCCCAATCTGCCCCTCACTGGACACAGCAGCCCTCTCTGAAGATTCCCACAGGTGTCATTTACTCTCCAAACTGCTCTGATAAACTTCAGTCTTCAGAATTGAACTGCTGTGTCCTGTCGGGGACAGATGGGACACAGCAGCCTCATCCTTCTCTGCAGGGGGTGACGAGGATGCTGTTCATCAGGCTTTATAGCTGAAGAATAGGCTCACCTCCCAGACGTGTCATATGTCACATCACCACACACACAATATATATATTTATATATCTATCATACATATCACATGCACTGTATATTGCAGGGGGAATAAAGGCTCTTAGGGTATGTTTCCACGGTCAGGATTAGGCAGCGCTTTGGATGCAGCACATGTCCGTCCGCTCTGCCCAAAGTGCTGCCGGCTTCTGAACACCTGTGATTCCGCAGGTGTTCATTGCGGAATCACCGCATCCTATACATTAGACTGTGATATTTATCTTGCAGAGACTGAGCGTCTCCGCAAGATAAATATACATGCTGCGGTCTGGAAAGGTGCAACGCATGTGCGTATACACAGGGAACCCGTGGCGTCTGTGCACACATAGTGGAGATGGGATTTCTTGAAATCCCATCCACTATGCTGTAACATCTGGACGCTGCGGCTGTATGCAGCTTCCAATCCGCAGCATTTACTAAACGTGGAAACATACCCTTAGTCGTCGCTCACACTGGCCTATAATACGGCTGAGTACTATGTGATGCATATATTATGGGGCAGCGCACATCTGTGATTTTTTTTCTACAGGCTGAATTGGTCTGTGCAAAAATCATCTGCAGCATGCTGTGAGTGTCTCTGGAATTCGGATCACACGCACCCACTGAAATCTATGGATGCGTGTGAAAAATCAGGCTGCACTAAGCTGTCATCTGAGTGCAGTCAACAACCATTCCCTCAGACAATGGAGAAGATGGAGAAATTAATTTCCCTCTCTTCTCAATGTGCTCTGATTCATCTCATGCAAGAGAATCAGATGACACTCGGATGAGAGTTTGAGCCGAGTGTCAGTAGCATAATTGAGCCGACTCTCTCACATGAGAGAAACACCACACGTGGGACACTTTCTTCAGCTGGACAATTCTTTTCTATACCTTAATTAGTCCTAATATTCCTGAAGACTTTATAATATAAGTATCCTTCTCCCCAAACCCACTGACCGCAGCGGCCCCCCCTCTCCTCTGCTTAGCGGGTCCCAGCTGTAGGATTCTGCCAGCTTTGTAACTGCCCATTCATCCTCAGATGCAGGGGCAGTTAAAATTTGTTGCCGTGTGGGAGATTCCTCCCACATGGCAACCATTAACAGCCACAAGCCAATCACAGGCCGGCAGCTGATGTCAGCGGGCACGTCGCCAGTGTATGATGTCACTGTAATACGCTGGAACAAAGGTCCGTGCCTCAGATGCATCGAGTGGAGGACACTGTTGGATCTCGGCCAGGTAAGGAGAAACTTTAATTTTTTTTTGTAAAGCCGCTGTATGGGGCATATTATACACTATGGGGGTGCATTATACCATATGGGGGTCCATTATACCGCTATGGGGCTGAATTATACTACTATATATGACTAAAGGATGCATTATACTATTATGCATGACTATAGGGCAGAATGGGCGGACCCTCGGGTCTAGAATGGGAGGACACATGGGGTCCAGAATGTGGGATATTATTACAATACGGCTAATTAAAGGATATTGTTTTTGAGGATACTGTCTTCAGTGTGGGGAGGAGAGGTCTTGTTACTGTTGCTTTTTTCTTCATCTGGCGTAGTGTAGAAGTTGGGGAAAAATTGGGGAATGTGCTTTATATAACTTATTTTCTGCAGAGACTAGTCCTGGCTGAAAGAAGTGATGGTGGTCTGAACTGGATGAAGAAAAGCAAAGATGAAGGACTTCAACTGGAGACATCACCAGTGAGTCAGTGTGTTACCTATACACTTACATTATATGCCGTATACTATATACAGAGCTCTTGTGTATGTCACTGGTGATCACTGTATTACCTGTATGCTATATACAGTGTTCGTGTGTATAATGTCAATGGTGATACCTGTACACTGACACTATACACTATTTGCTGTATACAGAGCTCCTGTGTATAATGTCACAGGTGATCACTGTATTACCTGTACACTATATACAGAAGTCCTGTGTATAATGTCACTGGTGATCACTGTATTACCTGTACACTATATACAGAAGTCCTGGGTATAATGTCACTGGTGATCACTGTATTACCTGTACACTATGCACTATATACAGATGTCATGTGTGTAATGTCACTGGTGATCACTGTATTACCTGTTCACTATATACAGACCTCCTGTGTATAATGTCACTGGTGATCAGTTCACTGTATACAGAGCTCCTTTGTATAATGTCACCGGTGATCACTGTATTACCTGTACACGGACATTGTATACTAAGTAGAGATCTCCTGTGTATAACAGCATTAGTATTGTGTTTTTTTTATTAATGATCAGTATTGTAGTATTAGGTCACTAAGTGGTGGTAATATGTGGCCTGAACATGGTGTGGCAGTATTTGTTCCTTGTATATGGTATTATTGGTCACTATGTGGTGGTAGTATGGTGTCTGGTCATGGTGCAATGGTATTTATCCTTTGTATGTGATATTATTGGTCATTTTAAAATTCAAAAAATAAATAAAAATATACCTAAATTGTATTGGATATTTTAACAAATGTTTAATAGGTTAGCGTAGGGCCCGGCCAAAAGAGTCTACCTAGTTGTGGTGGCGGATTAAAAAAATATTTTGGCTAAAACAAAAGCGGCTAGTTATATGTGTGATCTGGTGATGGGAACTGTTAATGTGTGATTGGTGAGGACATGGTGCAGAAGAGAAGTTTTTCCAAGAGAGGTTGGAGGCGTGGCTAGGGTGGAGCTTGGGCGGAGTTTCAAGGGGCCCTGAAAATTTTGCCAGTATGGGGGCCCGAAATTCCTAGTGGCAGCCCTGTGTAGTATGTTGTATGTAGTATGTATTTTTGTGGTTTTTTTTCTTTTTACATTCAACACATTAGCCGGATGTTGGGACTACTACTGTCCCATCATTGGCTATCATTGACTAATGTGTCAATCACTGTCATTGTAGCAGGCATAGCCCGATGGGACTTGTAGTCCCATTGGACGATGCCTGCATACACACACACAACCACCGAGAGGCCCGCACAGACCCCCGGCAGCCCACACAGTCCCCCGGCAGTCCGCACAGACCCCCGGCAGGCCAACACAGACCCCCCAAAGTCACGCACAGACCCCGCCCGCACACACAGACATTATAGTGCATCATTGAACTATGGGAACTTCCGATTCCGGTATTCGATATTGTAAAAGTATCGGAACTCAGTATCGGAATTCCGCTACAGCGAATATCGGCCAATACACAATATTTGCAGTATCGGTATGCTACACACTAGTTGTAATATAATAGAATGTTTCCTCCGCGATATGGCAAAACTAAGAACTTGAACTCTACCATCTCTAATCTGTTGGTCACGGAAATGCTGCTTTTCCGCCTGGTGGATACAGATTGTTTCAGAAAGTTGATGGCCATCCCCCAGTACCAGTTGGCCATTCTTCATTGCTTCACTAAGAAAATTTTGCCTGTGTTACACCAGCATGTCGGTGAGAACATCACCTATTCCCTTAAGAATTTTGTGCCTGCCAGGATGCATTTCACCACTGACAACTGGACAACACATCATTTGCAGGTGCGTTACAGCTTACTGACTGGGCACTGGGTGACTCTGGTGGCTGTGGGGACAGGCAGTCAAGAGACTGCTCGACAAGTCTTTGAATACCCAAGGCTTGAGGACAAACTTCTGTATTTAATAGTTCCTCCACTGCTTCTGCCCCCTCCACCTCCTTTAGGGCCTCCACCTGTGACCTCAACCTCTCCCTTAATCAGGCAAGCATTCCAACAGTGCAGATAGAATTTCCCAACCTTTGTACTGCACAGCCATGGCGCACTGCAATCAGTCAGTGTTTAACCCCTTCCCGACCTATGACGCCATGTAGGCGTCATGAAAGTCGGTGTCAATCCGACCCATGACGCCTATGTGGCGTCATGGAAAGATCGCGTCCCTGCAGATCAGGTGAAAGGGTTAACTCCCATTTCACCCGATCTGCAGGGACAGGGGGAGTGGTAGTTTAGCCCAGGGGGGTTGGCTGTTGAAAGTGAAACTGCCAATCAGAGCGATTTGTAATATTTCACCTATTAAAACTGGTGAAATATTACAATCCAGCCATGGCCGATGCTGCAATACTATCGGCCATGGCTGGAAACACTAATGTGCCCCCACCCCACCGATCGCCCCCCCCAGCCCTCCGATCTTTCCGGTACACTGCTCCGGCTCCCCTCCGTCCTGTGCTCCGCTCCCCCGTGCTCTTATCCGCTCCCCCGTGCTCCAATCACCCCCCCGTGCTCCGATCCAACCACCCTGCACTCCGATCCACCCCCGTGCTCCGTTCCACCCCCCCTGTGCTCCGTTCCACCCCCCGCGCTCCGATCCCACCCCCCCATGCTCCGATCCCCCCCCGTGCTCCCCTCCACCCCATCATACTTACCGATCCTGCCGGGGTCCGTCCGTCTTCCCCCTGGGCGCCGCCATCTTCCAAAATGGCGGGCGCATGCGCAGTGCGCCCGCCGAATCTGCCAGCCGGCAGATTCGTTCCAAAGTGCAGTTTGATCACTGAGATATAATCTATCACAGTGATCAAAAAAAATAATAAATGGACCCCCCCCCCTTTGTCACCCCCATAGGTAGGGACAATAAAAAAATAAAGAATTTTTTTTTTCCACTAAGGTTAGAATAGGGTTAGGGTTAGGGCTAGGGCTAGGGTTAGGGCTAGGGTTAGGGTTAGGGTTAGGGCTAGGGTTAGGGTTTCGGTATGTGCACACGTATTCTGTTCCTCTGCGGATTTTTCCTCTGTGGATTTATTAGTGCTAAACCGCTGCGGATTTATGGCGGATGTACTGCGGTTTTTCTGCGCATTTCACTGCGGTTTTACAACTGCAATTTTTTATTGGAGCAGTTGTAAAACCGCTGCGGAATCCGCAGAAACAAGTGACATGCTGCAGAATGTAAACCGCTGCGTTTCCGTGCAGTTTTTCTGCAGCATGTGTACAGCGATTTTTGTTTCCCACAGGTTTACATTGAACTGTAAACTCATGGGAAACTGCTGCGGATCCACAGCGTTTTTCGCAGCGTGTGCACATACCTTAAGGGTATGTGTCCACGTTCAGGATTGCATCAGGATTTGGTCAGGATTTTTCATCAGTATTTGTAAGCCAAAACCAGGAGTGGAACAATTAGCGGTAAAGTATGATAGAAACATATGCACCACTTCTGTATTTATCACCCACTCCTGGTTTTGGCTTACAAAAACTGATGGAAAATCCTGACCAAATCCTGATGCAATCCTGAACGTGGACACATACCCTTAGAATTAGGCTATGTGCACACGGTGCGGATTTGGCTGCGGATCCGCAGCGGATTGGCCGCTGCGGATTCGCAGCAGTGTTCCATCAGGTTTACAGTACCATGTAAACCTATGGAAAACTAAATCCGCTGTGCCCATGGTGCTGAAAATACCGCGCAGAAACGCTGCGTTGTATTTTCCGCAGCATGTCAATTCTTTGTGCGGATTCCGCAGCGTTTTACACCTGTTCCTCAATAGGAATCCACAGGTGAAATCCGCACAAAAAACGCTGGAAATCAGCGGTAATTCCACAGGTAAAACGCACTGCCTTTTACCCACGGATTTTTCAAAAATGATGCTGAAAAATCTCACACGAATCCGCAATGTGGGCACATAGCCTTAGGGTTAGGGTTGGAATTAGGGTTGTGGTTAGGGTTGTGATTAGGGTTATGGCTACAGTTGGGATTAGGGTTAGGGGTGTGGGGGGGTTAGTGTTGGAGGTAGAATTGAGGGGTTTCCACTGTTTAGGCACATCAGGGGTCTCCAAACGCAACATGGCGCCACCATTGATTCCAGCCAATCTTGTATTCAAAAAGTCAAATGGTGCTCCCTCACTTCCGAGCCCCGACGTGCGCCCAAACAGTGGTTTACCCCCTCATATAGGGTATCAGTGTACTCAGGACAAACTGCGCAACAATTACTGGGGTCCAATTTCTCCTGTTACCCTTGTAAAAATAAAAAAATGCTTGCTAAAACATCATTTTTGAGGAAAGAAAAATGATTTTTTATTTTCACGGCTCTGCGTTGTAAACGTCTGTGAAGCACTTGGGGGTTCAAAGTGCTCACCACACATCTAGATAAGTTCCTTTCTGTGTCTAGTTTCCAAAATGGGGTCACTTGTGGGGGGTTTCTACTGTTTAGCCACATCAGGGGCTCTACAAACGCAACGTGACGCCCGCAGAGCATTCCATCAAAGTCTGCATTTCAAAACGTCACTACTTCAATTCCGAGCCCCGGCATGTGTCCAAACAGTAGTTTACCCCCACATATGGGGTATCACCGTACTCAGGAGAAACTGGACAACAAATATTGGGGTCAAATTTCTCCTGTTACCCTTGGGAAAATAAAAAATTGCAGGCTAAAATATCATTTTTGAGAAAATAATTTTTTTTTTTTTTATTTTCATGGCTCTGCGTTATAAACTTCTGTGAAGCACTTGGGGGTTCAAAGTCCTCACCACACATCTAGATTACTTCCTTTTGGGGTCTAGTTTCCAAAATTGGGTCATTTGTGGGGGATCTCCAATGGTTAGGCACACAGGGGCTCTCCAAACGTGGCATGGTGTCCGCTGATGATTGGAGCTAATTTTCTATTTAAAAAGCCAAATGGCGTGCCTTCCCTTCAGAGCCCTGCCGTGCGCCCAAACAGTGGTTTACCCCCACATGTGGGGTATCAGCATACTCAGGACAAACTAGACAACAACATTTGGGGTCCAATTTCTCCTATTACCCTTGGCAAAATAGGAAATTCCAGGCTAAAAAATCATTTTTGAGGAAAGAAAAATTATTTTTTATTTTCATGGCTCTGCATTATAAACTTCTGTGAAGCACCTGGGGGTTTAAAGTGCTCAATATGCATCTAGATAAGTTCCTTGGGGAGTCTAGTTTCCAAAATGGGGTCACTTGTGGGGGAGCTCCAATGTTTAGGCACACAGGGGCTCTCCAAACGCGACATGGTGTCCGCTAACGATGGAGATAATTTTTCATTCAAAAAGTCAAATGGCGCTCCTTCCCCTCCGATCCTTACCATGTGCCCAAATAGTGGTTTACCCCCACATGTGAGGTATCGGTGTACTCAGGAGAAATTGCCCAACAAATTTTAGGATCCATTCTATCCTGTTGCCCATGTGAAATAGAAAAAAATTGAGGCTAAAAGAATTTTTTTGTGAAAAAAAAAGTACTTTTTCATTTTTACGGATCAATTTGTGAAGCACCTGGGGGTTCAAAGTGCTCACTATGCATCTAGATAAGTTCCTTGGGGCGTCTAGTTGCCAAAATTGGGTCACTTGTGGGGAGCTCCAATTTTTAGGCACACGGGGGCTCTCCAAACGTGACATGGTGTCCGCTAAAGAGTGGAGCCAATTTTTCATTCAAAAAGTCAAATGGCGCTCCTTCCCTTCCAAGCCCTGCTGTGCGCCCAAACAGTGGTTTACCCACACATATGAGGTATCAGCGTACTCAGGACAAATTGGACAACAACTTTCGTGGTTCAGTTTCTCTTTTTACCATTGGGAAAATGAAAAAATTGTTGCTAAAAGATAATTTTTGTGACTAAAAAGTTAAATGTTCATTTTTTCCTTCCATGTTGCTTCTGCTGCTGTGAAGTACCTGAAGGGTTAATAAACTTCTTGAATGTGGTTTTGAGTACCTTGAGGGGTGCATTTTTTAGAATGGTGTCACTTTTGGGTATTTTCAGCCATATAGACCCCTCAAACTGACTTCAAATGTGAGGTGGTCCCTAAAAAAAATGGTTTTGTAAATTTCGTTGTAAAAATGAGAAATCGCTGGTCAAATTTTAACCCTTATAACTTCCTAGCAAAAAAAAAAATTGTTTCCAAAATTGTGCTGATGTAAAGTATACATGTGGGAAATGTTATTTATTAACTATTTTGTGTCACATAACTCTCTGGTTTAACAGAATAAAAATTCAAAATGTGAAAATTGCGAAATTTTCGCCAAATTTTCGTTTTTATCACAAATAAATGCAGAATTTATTGACCTAAATTGACCACAAACATGAAGCCCAATATGTCACGAAAAAACAGTCTCAGAACCGCTAGGATCCGTTGAAGTGTTCCTGAGTTATTACCTCATAAAGGGACACTGGTCAGAATTGCAAAAAACGGCCAGGTCTTTAAGGTCAAAATAGGCTGGGTCATGAAGGGGTTAAATAAATATGCCCTAGAGATTGCAGTCACACAGCTCAAGAGCTGTGGACAGGTATCCAGTCAAAGTTAGAGCAATGGCTTTCTCTACTAAAGATGAAGCCAGGGAATTCCATGTGTAATAGCGGTGCAAACCTGGTGGTGGCCCTATGCCATGGCAACGTCCCACACATGCCTTGCATGGACCACATCCTCAACCTGGCGACACAGCAATTTCTCCGCTACTATCCAAGCCTGAATGCGTTACTGCAGAAAGCACGGTAGCTGTGTGCTCACTTCCGATGATCGCATCCCACAGGTCATCGGCTTCCATCGCTCCAGAGGTCTTTCATCCTACTGTTTAACCGTTTAATTACTGATCCTCCCATATGGTGAAATTCTACTCAGCACATGTTGCTGCAGCTATGGCAGCTGCAGCGAGCCTTGGTGCAGTATGTTCTTTTGAATAGCCTGGGCAAACACAGTCTGGCTATGGTGTAAATAACCCTTTTGCACAGTTTTGAAATAGCTAAGATGGCTATCGCTGACTATGTCATCATCAGCATCACTATTCCTGTCATCTACATGCTGGAGCACATATTGAATAGTCTGCAAGAGGAGGTGATGGTCCCAGAAGAAGAGGTGGAAGCAGAGGAGGATGCAGATGGGATAATAATATCTCAAATCTCTGAACTGTCCTCACACAGGTGGGTGCCATGGGAGGGTGGCTTACAGCAATCAAGGGGGCTTATGGTATCAGACAAACTGTTAGTGAATATGCAGGGGCTGAGGAACAAATGGGAAGGACGAGAATGATCCGCTCTCAGATTACTCCTCCCCTGGAAAGGGATACATGCATGCTGGAGTATCAAGACACGCTTGTAGACAATCTTATGAGTGCTTTTCCTCAAGACAGGAGTGAGGCACACAGTGTGCATCCCAGTTCTAGACGTCCAACCTCAGGAACGTGAAGGCGCCATTGCAAAAACATTAGCAGCAGCAGGGTGTAACTGGCATAAACAATTTCTGTCAGTCATTTAACACGTTTTTTAGACCAGCGTTTAGACCTGTTTTTACAATAAGTGCATCTGGCTGTCCCCGGAACGTGTAGACCACCTAATTTTCATCAAAATGAACAAGTCTTGGATCTCCAATGGCTTTTGCACTACAGTCGCAGATTGGGAAGATTAGGCGATGGTGCCATTTTTAGTGTCATCATGTATTAATCTCACATCATTGCAGTCTGTGCTAGCTGTTGCTACTGCTGCTGGTGTTACAAACAATTGTTTTCAAATGTGGAGACTCCAAGTTGGGTGTCCATCTGGTGGGTTGTCTGTAGTAAAAGGTGTCTTAGAGGCCTATATACTGTGTTGATGCCACTTTTGGTGTGTGTGATAATATTTTTATTGAAAGACAACAAGTTCTCTTTTCATCTGGTGGGTTGCCTGTCGTGGAAGGTGTATCAGAGACCTATTATACTGTTTCTACTCTGTGGAAATTGATGCCACATTAGTGGTGTGTGACAATTATTTTTTGAAATGTGAAGACTCCAAGTTGTGTCTCCATCTGGTGTATTGCCCGTGTAAGTAGGGCTCACAGAAAGCCTGCATTCACTTTCAGTCAACTACCTGTGTCACTTTACTTACATTTTTACATGAAACTGATGTTTGTGCCATCTGAGTGTGGCTGTAAAAAATATTGCATGAGGTATTAGGGCTCACAGATAAGAAGGCTTACACCAGTTGGAACGCCCGCCAGGGCCGTGGGGTACTCGGTACCGGGTCCAGGAATTAAAGGGGATGTCACGGTGGTGGCGACCTGGTCCGTGGCCCTGGGTGCCAAGTAAATGGGAATGTCCTTAAAGTGGTTTTGAATAAAGTTTGTGTTCATGACACCACCTGTGGTTCTCAGTCAGGGATGACCAACGCTGCTTAAAGGGGTCCCATCATTGGCTATCATTGGCTAATGTGTCAATCACTGTCATTGTAGCAGGCATAGCCCGATGGGACTTGTAGTCCCATCGGACTATGCCTGCATACACACACAGCAAAGAAGCCTTAAACCGCTCCCTTAGCCATCACTTTTTAGCTGAATCTTCAATTTAATGCTATAAATGCTGTCCTAGACTCTGATACCTCATGCATGGCCCATAGCTGACTGCTTCTGTGCCATTATAAAAGGTTCTACTGTGGGTGAATTAATAAGTCAACTACCTGTGGTACTATCCTTACATTTTTCTACCAATAGGTTTGTATGAAACTGATGTTTGTGCCATCCGAGTGTGGCTAGAATAAAAATTTAAACAAATTGAAGGTGTTGCATGAGGTATCCGGTCTCCTAGCTAATAAGGCTTATACCGCTCCCTTAACCACCATTTCCTCATTAAAACTTCAAGCCCAAAATGCTGGGCCAGACCCTGATACCTCATGTATGGCCCTTACCTGACTACTGCTTTGTAAAGTTCTACTGTGGTCCAGTTGATGCCAGTTTTCATGGTGTCTACCACTAATTTTAACTGTTTGCAAAGCTTTTTGTCACCCCTTAACGTGTTGTGTATACATATGGTTTGGCCTCCCATTGAATCAAATAGAGTTCGGGTACACTCGTCGAACATGTTCAGCGCATGTTGAATCGTTCGGTGAATCAATCTGAACCAAACGTTAAAGGTTTCGCTCATCTGTAGTAAACAATTAAAGAGTCTTTCCTAAAAATGTTCTCTATTATTTTGAAATATCTACCATTTTCATTTAAAACATTTGTTAAACCTTTGCTTTGTCTTCTCAAATGTCCTAGTGTCACCATTGCTCTCCCAAATGTTTAGGGTACATGCCCACGATCTGGATCAGCAGCGTTTTAGATGCAGCGCTTTTGCGCTACATCCAAAAAGCCGTGTTTCACCATACAAGCACAGTGGATGGGATTTATAGAAATCCCATGCCTAAATGAAGGATCAGGATAAGTATATATGGACACTCCAAATACTATAAATCCTACAAAATCTCACGGAGTCATTGTCCAAGCAAAGGTATAATAAAAAATGTACAAATTTTATTCAAAAAAGTTACAGGGCATGATACATATATCAAATAGCTGAAAAGACAAAGCACAAAGAGGCCTCATGTGTGAAGGACATCAAACGTTGATTATGTCGCAGGATGGAAACAAGAGAGAGAAAACTACGCAAACACAACCTCAAAGGACCAGAATACTGTTGTACTCAAAGTGCAACGTGCATGTAAAGTGCAATATGAGAATAAAGTCAAAGAGTCCCCATGTCAATGAAATGACATTTAGTGGGTAATGACTACTTGAAAAAGTAAATACCAGCTTCAGGTGTCACAGAACCCATGGGAATTGTCATGTGTGACATAGAATGCGCAACAAAAATTTCTACAATAGAATGTATTGGATGTGGCAAATCTTCAATGTTCAGTGAACATGTGCTGATTTACCTGAGTGATTAGAAAAAACTAGTTAATTATGATCTCATGAAACACCACAAAACACAACCATTTTTGGGTGTGACTTTATCAAGTCACACTTCTGAAGTGACGGTGTTTGCTCGCCTGTCCTGGAAAAATAGGAAAAATTGAGATCCATTAAATCTTGAAAGGCTTGAGTCACACTGAACGTATAAAAAATTATTCCAATTCTCGCTGCCGAGAGTCGCACGAGTGCTCCTCGTGTGGTAATCCGTGTGTAATGTGTTGGCAATGTGATGATGCAATATTTTCTCAGCCATTTATCCATATGACATCAGTATAACATCCATATCGCTTTACATTTGTCCCATATTTTCCCAATGTAACATCCGATTAAATTGACTGGCACAAAGGTCTGAAATGAATAAAAATGTAATCAACAAGGCCATACATTGGATCCACAAGATGTTTAGTCCACAAATCTTTGAAATATAAAACCTGCTGCTCTTTTAGTTGTCCTGATTTGGTAAAACATGTGTGACAGGCCTACCGGAAACACAACTGAGCGGGTTCTTTTACATTGGGTCTTGTCTCAACATTTTGAGGAGATTTATCCACTGATTGTTGATCCGTGGAGGCATGTTCAGGGTTTTTTATAGGTTACCCAGACAATCTGGATGCCAAGCTTCCAGTTCTTGGCTGCTGCAATTTCCTGGGATGTGTGCATATGTGTCGCAAGCTATACGGATGCTCCATGTGTTGTCTGATTTTTTTTATCACACCCATAGGCGAGTCTCGCCTGCTGCGATTTTGCACACACGCCGAATATGCCTGAGGAAAAAAAAATGCTGATCTGGATTGCCTCATTGAATAACATTCATCCAAGTGCAATGTGATTTTGACTCGCAATGCACTCACCCGATTCATAGGCTAGTGTGACTCTGGCCTAAGGTATACAATTGCATTGCGACTCAAGGAGAAGTCATTATTATGGGGGACTTCAACTACCCTGAAATAGATTGGGGAACAGAAACCTGCAGTTCCAGCAAAGGTAATCGGTTTTTGACAACTATGAGAGACAATTACCTTTCACAACTGGTTCAGGACCCAACAAGAAAGGGGGTACTGCTAGACCTAATATTAACCAACAGGCCAGACCGCATATCAAATATAAGGGTTGGGGGTCACTTGGGAAATAGCGATCACAAAATAATAAGTTTTCATGTATCCTTTAAAAAGATGTGTAGTAGAGGGGTTACAAGGACACTAATCTTCAGGAGGGCAAATTTCCAACGGATGAGAGAGGATCTTGGTGCAATTAACTGGGACGATATCCTGAGACACAAAAATACACAAAGAAAATGGGAGACGTTTATTAGCATCCTGGATAGGACCTGTGCACAGTATATACCGTATGGGAATAAACATACTAGAAATAGGAGGAAACCAATATGGCTAAACAGAGCTGTAAGGGGCGCAATAAGTGACAAAAAGAAAGCATTTAGAGAATTAAAGGAAGTAGGTAGTGAGGAGGCATTAAATAAATACAGAAAATTAAATAAATTCTGTAAAAAGCAAATCAAGGCAGCAAAGATTGAGACAGAGAGACTCATTGCCAGAGAGAGTAAAAATAATCCTAAAATATTCTTTAACTACATAAATAGTAAGAAACTAAAAAATGATAGTGTTGGCCTTCTTAAAAATAGTCTGGGTGAGATGGTGGATGAGGATGAGGAAAAAGCCAATATGCTAAATGACTTTTTTCATCAGTATTTACACAAGAAAATCCCATGGCAGACAAAATGTCTAGTGATAGAAATTCCCAATTAAATGTCACCTGCTTAACCCAGCAGGAAGTGCGGCGGCGTCTAAAAATCACTAAAATTGACAAATCTTCGGGCCCGGATGGGATACACCCTCGAGTACTGCAGGAATTAAGTACAGTCATTGATAGACCATTATTTTTAATCTTTAAAGACTCCATAATAACAGGAAAAACACCAAAAAAGGACACATTCAAGAAAAAACACCAAAAAACAGGCAAAGATGCTTACCTGTCTAAATAGGCCTCAATACAAATGCACAAGCAGGGTGCAGCGGACCCAAACAAAATAGCAAGTGCACAGGTGTAATACCTAATGAAACAGCCAGCCTTCAATAAGGGTTTGGCCGTGTGGTATACCAATGCACTAAGATAAAATACTTTGTATGTGGCGTGTTCACACAAGGAATACAAAGCATCTGGCTACAGCCTATTAATAACGCCATATGGCGGGCTGCACAGTGCTAAAATGCATCCCGTGTGAACAGAGGCCACAGTGTACAGAACAATTTGGGCCCAGCTGCACCCTGCAAAAAATATACGTGCAAAAAAACATATAAATATATGTAAGGTATTAGTTGATATTAGGGCCATAATATGGAAGCTGGCAACCCACGCCAAGGGTCCTTACGTATTGCCAGTCCTACTCTAACATGAAAAACACCAAAAAAGGACACATTCAAGAAAAAACACCAAAAAACAGGCAAAGATGCTTACCTGTCTAAATAGGCCTCAATACAAATGCACAAGCAGGGTGCAGCAGACCCAAACAAAATAGCAAGTGCACAGGTGCAATACCTAATGAAACAGCCAGCCTTCAATAAGGGTTTGGCCATGTGGTACACCAATGCACTAAGATAAAATACTCTGTATGTGGCGTGTTCACACAAGGAAAACAAAGCGTCTGGATACAGCCTATTAATGACGCCATATGGCGGGCTGCCCAGTGCTAAAATGCATCCTGTGCGAACAGAGGCCACAGTGTACAGAACAATTTGGGCCCAGCTGCACCCTGCAAAAAATATACGTGCAAAAAAAAATATAAATATATGTAAGGTATTAGTTGATATTAGGGCCATAATATGGAAGCTGGCAACCCACGCCAAGGGTCCTTACGTATTGCCAGTCCTACTCTAACATGAAAAACACCAAAAAAGGACACATTCAAGAAAAAACACCAAAAAACAGGCAAAGATGCTTACCTGTCTAAATAGGCACCAATACAAATGCACAAGCAGGGTGCAGTGGATCCTGTGCACTTGCTATTTTGTTTGGGTCCGCTGCACCCTGCTTGTGCATTTGTATTGAGGCCTATTTAGACAGGTAAGCATCTTTGCCTGTTTTTTGGTGTTTTTTCTTGAATGTGTCCTTTTTTGGTGTTTTTCATGTTAGAGTAGGACTGGCAATACGTAAGGACCCTTGGCGTGGGTTGCCAGCTTCCATATTATGGCCCTAATATCAACTAATACCTTACATATATTTATATGTTTTTTTTTGCACGTATATTTTTTGCAGGGTGCAGCTGGGCCCAAATTGTTCTGTACACTGTGGCCTCTGTTCGCACGGGATGCATTTTAGCACTGGGCAGCCCGCCATATGGCGTCATTAATAGGCTGTATCCAGACGCTTTGTTTTCCTTGTGTGAACACGCCACATACAGAGTATTTTATCTTAGTGCATTGGTGTACCACACGGCCAAACCCTTATTGAAGGCTGGCTGTTTCATTAGGTATTGCACCTGTGCACTTGCTATTTTGTTTGGGTCCGCTGCACCCTGCTTGTGCATTTGTATTGAGGCCTATTTAGACAGGTAAGCATCTTTGCCTGTTTTTTGGTGTTTTTTCCATAATAACAGGGTCTGTGCCACAGGACTGGCGTATAGCAAATGTGGTGCCAATATTCAAAAAGGGAACAAAAACTGAACTCGGAAATTATAGGCCAGTAAGCTTAACCTCTGCTGTGGGTAAAATCCTGGAGGGCATTCTAAGGGACGCTATACTGGAGTATCTGAAGAGGAATAACCTCATGACCCAGTATCAGCACAGGCTTACTAGGGACCGTTCATGTCAGACTAATTTGATCAGTTTCTATGAAGAGGTAAGTTCCGGATTGGACCAAGGGAACCCAGTAGATGTAGTGTATATGGACTTTTCAAAAGCTTTTGATACGGTGCCACACAAAAGGTTGATACATAAAATGAGAATAATGGGGATAGGGGAAAATATGTGCAAGTGGGTTGAGAGCTGGCTCAGGGATAGGAAACAAAGGGTGTTTATTAATGGTGCACACTCGGAGTGGGTAGCGGTTAGCAGTGGGGTACCACAGGGGTCAGTATTGGGCCCTCTTCTATTTAACATATTTATTAATGACCTTGTAGGGGGCATTCAGAGTAGAATTTCAATATTTGCAGATGACACTAAACTCTGCAGGGTAATCAATACAGAGGAGGACAATTTTATATTACAGGATGATTTATGTAAACTAGAAGCTTGGACTAATAAATGGCAAATGAGCTTTAATGGGGATAAATGCAAGGTCATGCACTTGGGTAGAAGTAATAAGATGTATAATTATATGCTTAATTCTAAAACTCTGGGCAAAACCGTCAATGAAAAAGACCTGGGTGTATGGGTGGATGACAAACTCATATTCAGGGGCCAGTGTCAGGCAGCTGCTACAAAGGCAAATAAAATAATGGGATGCATTAAAAGAGGCATAGATGCTCATGAGGAGAATATAATTTTACCTCTATACAAGTCACTAGTTCGACCACACTTAGAATACTGTGCACAGTTCTGGTCTCCGGTGTTTAAGAAAGACATAGCTGAACTGGAGTGGGTGCAGAGAAGAGCGACCAAGGTTATTAGAGGACTGGGGGGTCTGCAATACCAAGATAGGTTATTACACTTGGGGCTATTTAGTTTGGAAAAACGAAGACTAAGGGGTGATCTTATTTTAATGTATAAATATATGAGGGTACAGTACAAAGACCTTTCTGATGATCTTTTTAATCATAGACCTGAAACAGGGACAAGGGGGCATCCTCTGCGTTTGGAGGAAAAAAGGTTTAAGCATAATAACAGACGCGGATTCTTTACTGTAAGAGCAGTGAGACTATGGAACTCTCTGCCGTATGATGTTGTAATGAGTGATTCATTACTTAAATTTAAGAGGGGACTGGATACCTTTCTGGAAAAGTATAATGTTACAGGGTATAAACACTAGATTCCTTGATAGGGCGTTGATCCAGGGAACTAGTCTGATTGCCGTATGTGGAGTCGGGAAGGAATTTTTTTCCCCAATGTGGAGCTTACTCTTTGCCACATGGGTTTTTTTTTCCTTCCTCTGGATCAACATGTTAGGGCATGTTAGGTTAGGCTATGGGTTGAACTAGATGGACATATAGTCTTCCTTCAACCTTAATAACTATGTAACTATATATCATGAAATAAAGGCAGTTCACCTAATCCATAGGATATCCAAAGTTTGCTGGTCCAGAACAAATGCTCTGCACATAACTGATGGAAACATCATTTCATTTTCCACACAACATATAGTTGGACGTACGTCTATATTATATTATCCGACACAGACTACTGACATCAAGACCTTAAATCAAAGAATGTCGCTTTAGCATAGTCTTCCGTTACTCCGTGTCTTAGTTGTTATTTGTGTTTGTAACTGCTTTTTGTTCTATTTTCTGAAATGTATAATTTATAGTGCAAGATATGTGCATGACCCATGTTTATGACCTTGTGAAACGATGAAACAAGCAGCATCCCAAGTAGTATTACTAGTGATATGCTTGTCTGCATATCCTGCAGGTATATTCTGTTATGTGCACAGCAAGATATTGTATTACATGAGTAAACATTCTTCTTTGTCACAGCTGTAAAATTTTCTTAAGAAGCCTCATTGTAAATCCAAAAACACTGTAGAGAATACCCAGATTGACAAATAAGTAACATGGCAATTGCAACATAAAGTTTAGTCTATGTATACCTTACCAATTACCGTATATACTCGAGTATAAGCCAAGATTTTCAGCCCAAATTTTTGGGCTGAAAGTGCCCCTCTCGGCTTATACTCGAGTCAAGGTGGGTGGCAGGGTCGGCAGGTGAGGGGGTGAGGGCGCTGAGGCATACTTACCTTCTTCCAGCGGTCCTGGCGCTCCCTCTGCCGTCCCACGGTCTTCGGTGCTGCAGCTCTTCCCCTGTTCAGCGGTCACGTGGGACCGCTTATTAGAGAAATGAATAAGCGGCTCGACCTCCCATAGCGGTGGAGCCGCCTATTCATTTCTCTAATCAGCGGTGCCGGTGACCGCTGATAGAGGAAGAAGCTGCGGCACCGAAGACCAGCTGTACGGGGGAAGGAGCCGGACGCCGGGAGCAGGTAAGTATCGCATATTTACCTGTCCCCGTTCCAGCCGCCGGGCGCCGCTCCATCTTCCCGGCGTCTATCTGCACTGACTGTGCAGGTCAGAGGGCGCGATGATGCATATAGTGTGCGCGGCGCCCTCTGCCTGATCAGTCAGAGCGGAGAGGCGCCGGGACCGGACGCTGGGAGCTGCAAGCAAGAGAGGTGAGTATGGCATTTTTTTTTTAATTGCAGCAGCAACAATGGCACAGATATATGTGGAGCATCTATGGGGCAATATGAACGGTGCAGAGCACTATATGGGGCACAGCTATGGGGCAATATGAACGGTGCAGAGCACTATATGCCACAGCTATGGGGCAATATGAACGGTGCAGAGCACTATATGGCACAGCTATGGGGCAATATGAACGGTGCAGAGCACTATATGGCAGAGCTATGGGGCAATATGAACGGTGCAGAGCACTATATGGCAGAGCTATGGGGAAATATGAACGGTGCAGAGCACTATATGGCAGAGCTATGGGGAAATATGAACGGTGCAGAGCACTATATGGCACAGCTATGGGGCAATATGAACTGTGCAGAGCACTATATGGCACAGCTATGGGGAAATATGAACGGTGCAGAGCACTATATGGGGCACAACTATGGGGAAATATGAACGGTGCAGAGCACTATATGGCACAGCTATGAGGAAATATGAACGGTGCAGAGCACTATATGGGGAACAGCTATGGGGAAATATGAACGGTGCAGAGCACTATATGGCACAGCTATGGAGCAATAATGAACAGCGCAGAGCACTATATGGCAGCTATGGGGAAATATGAACGGTGCAGAGCACTATATTGCACAGCTATGGGGCAATAATGAACGGTGCAGAGCACTATATGGCACAGCTATGGGGCAAGAGTGATCTATTTTTATTTTTGAAATTCACCGGTAAATGCTGCATTTCCACCCTAGGCTTATACTCGAGTCAATAAGTTTTCCCAGTTTTTTGTGGCAAAATTAGGGGGTCGGCTTATACTCGGGTCGGCTTATACTCGAGTATATACGGTAAATGTTTTTTTAATTGCCAATATGAATTTGAAATGTAAAATAAAGTAATTGGTCTTAGTTAAAAAATTGTCATCGCTTTGATTCTACAGCTCCTATGCATATTAATTATACATCTCCATGGTAACAGACATATTCTGTGTCGTGTATTCCTGCAATTTAACAGTCTCACACTTTTTTCCTTTTGTCCCCTATTTTGTGCTAACATACAAGGGTGTACATAGAACACCGGTGGCCTCAAACAAAGTTTCAACTTGCACTATGCTATGAGCCCTTGACTGCGATAACAAACGTTCGTCAGATTTCTGTGATTCCCCCTCTGTCTAATCATATAGAATCCATCGTGTATGTTTACTGTAACATTTAATGGGTTAAATGGCTACTTCCAATAGAACCAGCTAATAGAAGGTGTTAAAAGTGTAAAATAGCCAGCAATTTCTGGGTAAGTGGCAGTCTGAGCACCTGAGTTTGAATGAAACATATAATTTTAAGGGAAACTATAATATCACTAAAATAACGAGTTAAGGCTGCTTCAACATACTGTCTCTATATAAAGGACATAACATCAGGCTAGTGTTATTGCAGGAACTCAGAACCACAAGAGGGTGTCCTTGAAAAATAATGGGAGGTGTCAAATATGGCACTCCGATCCTGGACTCCTATCTTCAATGGAGCTAGCAAATAGTTTGTAACTAGTCAGAATATTTCCTGTTGGCTGTATAGAGAAATGGGGGAGACACAGTATAGTTGAAATGCAAGGCCCTAAATTAGCTTATTGTCTAGTCACAGACCAGCAGTTTTTAAATAGTCCAATCCAGGTGAACCAGGAATTATTAGCCTATGGTCAGGACTATTTTTATAGCCGATTGGCACAAATGAAAGTTGTTCACATGGGAGGTGCCAATGCTGCTTGTGATCCATAATTCATTTTCTCCTTCCCCCACAGGAGCACTGTTATTTTTCCCTTTTTATCTTATGTTGTGCCCAGTGGTGGTGCACGTGGTTTTGTGAACCCATTGTGCCACAGAGCCATGCCTGCCCAGGAAGTGGTGTAGCTCAGCGGCCACCAAGTGTTCACTGAAGCTCCTGATCGTGGAGACAGACTGGGTTGCAGGTAGTCACCAGATACCATTCCTGGCAGATTATGGTACTGCAGCTGCTGACCCCATGGGTCAGGTTCACTGACATTGATTGGGACTGTGTAGACACACCAGTCTAGGATACTGAATCAGGGAAATGCCACACATGAACTGGGAAACAAGGTTCAGGCACTGACGGCACTGGGACCAGGGGACTTTATAAACAGTACTGGCCACAGACTGTTTTTGAGCAGGGCCCATCCTTCATTTGACAACACTCTCACTAGATTCTGGATCTGTCAGACAAGAATCTGACACCGACTCTTCAAAGCATGCAACACAAATTATCCCGCTGAACCAAAGCCTCCACTTACCATGGTTACAGTCACTTGTGGAGAGGGAATAATCCTGCCAAGGGCAGCATCTCCATTGGCCCAAGGTTTTGCAGTTTTTAGGCATCACTGGATAAAGACTGTTAGGATGTTCACACAACTGTAATGATCACGACTGAGTTCTGGCTACTACTCCGCCTGTCAAACATGATCATCCTTCACAGATTTTGCATGGGTAGCCACCTCAACAGGCTGGGGAATGGGTGGTCTTGGAAAGGACAGAGCCAGATGTGACAGCCTCCTCATGCGCAACACCTGTCTGCTCCTGGAAGCTGGGAAGGGAAGTTTTGTGCAGAAGGTTCTGGGTTCGGCTCATCGAAGACCATACGGAAGGCAACCAGGAAGTCCTGCACATCCGAGGTGATAGGAGCCTCTTTTTCCCATAGGGGTTTGAGCCATGCCAGGGCATCTCCTGCTAGGCTGGACAACAAGAAACTGACCTGGGCGGCACGGTGATGCAGTGGTTAGCACTGCAGCCAAGCAGCGCTGGAGTCCTGGGTTCGAACCCCACCAAGGACAACATCTGCAAAGAGTTTGTATGTTCTCTCCGTGTGTGTGTGGGTTTCCTCCGGGCACTCCGGTTTCCTCCCACATTCCAAAAGACATACTGATAGGGAATTTAGATTGTGAGCCCCATCGGGGACAGTGATGATAATGTGTACAAAATGTAAAGCGCTGTGGATTATGTTAGCGCTATATAAAAATAAAGATTATTTATTATTTATTATCCCACCTTAGCCTGCTCAGAGAAAACTTTCCGGCTGAAAAATTCATAGTGCTGCATGCACTGCTCCAGGAACCCAGGGCACTGCTGTGGATTCCCAAAGCAGTGAGGCGGATCAGAAAGCAAAATTTTAAGGTTGTCCAGATGTCAGGGCTTTCAGTTGGGCATCTAGTGTCATCAGATGAAACAACATTTTTTCCTGGCTCTTTCAATGGTAGCGTAGTTGCTGACACAGCTCTGAGCCCAGAGAGGAATGGAGATGAGCAGGGCCCATGGCCAATCAACAGTGACACACAGATTTGTGGACCCACTGTGCGTCAGGTTCTCTGACACTGATTAGGGCTATGTTCAGACACACCAGTCTAGCATACTGGATCAGGGAATGGCTGCACATGGATCTGGGGACAATGTTCAGGCAATTGACCACACTGGGACCAGGGTTTTTTGGAACAGGACTGGCCACACTGGGACCAGGGGACAATATTCAGATGCAGGCCACAGCAGGACCAGGGAACAATGTTAAGACCAATCAAACCAAACAAACCATCGTCAACACTAACATAGAACAACATTGTCGGGATAGTGAGACCAGAAAAAGGAACAAGTTCCAACAAGACGCAGAAGATTACGAACTTGATTGTACAAAAGGCGGGGCAAATCTACATAGAGAAATGTCTCCAGCAGACCAAATTGCAGATCCTCAACAGACTTTTCCACCTCACGATCGGACCAGGAGAGACCAGACAGACACCCCAACAGAGGTCGTTTTTTAGGACAGCAGAGGCGATCAGTAAGAAGAAGAGGACCCAACAAGGGAAGCGGCAAACACAGGAACATGGACTCCATATGTGTGACCCGATCTCAGGTACTAATCCCCTCGTGAAAAACATTTCCTCTAAATCCTTGGGGATAGCTGAGTACCGGTTACTTCAAAAAGGCCTTTCATTCTGCCCTAGCTACAAATACAATACCTTTAATTTAGAGGTGGACCTACAAAAGTTCTATAGACTCTCATCTCTTCTTCCCACACCCGCATCCAAGACTTCTCCCGTTCTTCCCCATACTCTGGAACTCTCTACCCCAACACATCAGACTCTCGCCTACCATAGAAAACTTCAAAAAGAACCTGAAGACTCACCTCTTCCGACAAGCCTACAGCCTGCAGTCATCCTCAACCTACTGACCCTCCACACAACCCTCTCCTAGTGTATCCTACCCATCCCCTGCAGACTGTGAGCCCTCGCGGGCAGGGTCCTCCCTCCTTATGTACCTGTGTGCCTTGTTTTTTGCTCATGTTTAATATATTTGCCCCCTTTTTCACATGTAAAGCGCCATGGAATAAATGGCGCTATAAAAAATGAATAATAATAATAAATGTCTTAGACTGAAGCTTCATTTTGCTGAGTATGACAGGCCAGGAAGACATCCACCACATTATTTAAACACATTCCGTCAGATAGCTTAGGTTTAAAGAAAAACAGCCAGTGCAGACCACCACCAGGGTCGCATGCACTAGAACCTTTATCGGCTTTATAGAAGATTCTTTTCACGATTTGAGAAAGGACATAGAAAGGGGTAAACTTCATTACCCTCCTAATCTTTCCTCCTTGGACAGACAATCACTAGTGATGGGCGAGCACTAAAATGCTCGGGTGCTCGTTGCTCGGGTTGAGCAAATTGGAATACTTGGGTACTCGGCCAGAACAACGAGCCCAATGTAAGTCTATAGGAGACCCGAGTATTTTTACCGTGATTCCCCCCGAGGGGTCCTTTTAAGGTCTGAAAACAATGGAAACACTGCTCAAATGACACAGGAACCTTCTGGGGATCGCCCCTGGAAGCATTCCTGACTCCTAGTTCACAGCTTTAATCATTTTTTTTCCGAGATTCATGCCATTTTTCCCGGTGCCACAAAAGACACATTAAAATGAAACTAAAACGGGTTTTGCTGGGAAATATGTCAAGGTAAATTCTTTGCAGGTTAATGACTTGCCTGTAAGGCCAAATATTTAACCCCAGACCGAAAATTTCCTTTCTCACTTAGGCTTAGTTCAGATGCAGCATTTTTGAAGCATTTTTCAACTTTAACATTGCTTTCAACCACTACAAATGCATTCACTGGGAAATGTCATTGCAACATTTAACACCCCTAGCTGGCCATGTGGTGTGTGACACATAAGCAGACCGATCTTGTTTCATTTACGAAGGAAGGACTCTTAAAGCCACAGAGCCTATTTTTACTGGTGCATCAGGTGGCATTAATCTTCTTAAAGGGCCATTATGAAACAGTGGGTCTTGTAAGCTGTTGTAGCCTATGCTGTGAGTGGATGGGCTGCCAAGAATTACGATGCAATACAATACCCTTGTTACAGCCCTGCTGCATAGTCAGTCATATGCAACCCATTAGGCCTTGGAACCCACATAGTGGAAGGGCCCATGAAAATCCATTTCACAATATTCATTTTGTACACCCATACTCCTTGGTTTTACACATTGGCAGAAAGGCCATCCCTGCTACATAGTGATATGCACCCCATTAGGCCTTGGAACCCACATAGTGGATGTGCCCATGAAAATCGACTTCACAATATACATTTTGTACTCCCATACTCCTTGGTTTTACACATTGCCAGCAAGGCCAGCCCTGCCGCATAGTCAGTCATATGCACCCCATTAGGCCTTGGAACCCACATCGTGGATGGGCCCATGAAAATCCACTTCACAATATGCATTTTGTACTCCCATACTCCTTGGTTTTACACATTGGCAGGAAGGTGAGCCCTGCTATATAGTCAGTCATATGCACCCCATTAGGTCTTGGAACCTACATAGTGGATGTGCCCATGAAAATCCACTTCACAATATGCATTTTGTACTCCCGTACTCCTTGGTTTACAAATCGGAGGCAAGGCCAGCCCTGCTGCATAGTCATATGCACCCCATTAGGCCTTGGAATCCACACACTGGATGGGCCCATGAAAATCCTCTTCACAATATGCATTTTATACTCCAGTACTCCTTGGTTTTACACATTGGCGGCAAGGCCAGCCCTGTTGCATAGTTATGTGCACCACATTAGGCCTTGGAACCCACATAGTGGATGTGCCCATGAAAATCGACTTCACAATATACATTTTGTACTCCCGTACTCCTTGGTTTTACACATTGCCAGCAAGGCCAGCCCTGCCGCATAGTCAGTCATATGCACCCCATTAGGCCTTGGAACCACATAGTGGATTTGCCCATGAAAATCCACTTCACAATATGCATTTTGTTCTCCCGTACTCCTTGGTTTTACACATTGGCAGGAAGGCGAGCTCTGCTGCATAGTCAGTCATATGTACCCCATTGGGCCTTGGAACCCACATACTGGATGGGCCCATGAAAATCCACTTCACAATAAGCATTTTGTGCTTCATACTCTTTTGTTTTGTACATTGGCAGGAAGGCGAGCCCTGCTGCATAGTCATATGCACCCCATTAGGCCTTGGAACCCACATACTGGATGGGCCCAGGAAAATTCACTCGTATTTTTTTATGGTATGATGGTTCCCTCTTTGCAGAATTATTTACAGGAGAATTTGGCAATTATGTTTGCCATGTTTTTAACACTAAGGTTCAGATATGGCTTTAAAAAAGGCTAATACTTGAAATACAAAGCAATTTCATTGCAAACTACAAAATTCAAGGAATATTAAGATTGAATAGTGTGAATGCATACATTTTTGTATATGTTAACAGAAACATACAAAGGTTAATAAGTACATATAAGGATTACATGAATAATAATAATAATAATCTTTATTTTTATATAGCGCTAACATATTCTGCAGCGCTGTACAGTTTGCACACATTATCATCACTGTCCCCAATGGGGCTCACAATCTAAATTCCCTATCAGTATGTCTTTGGAATGTGGGAGGAAGCCGGAGAACCCTGAGGAAACCCATGCAAACACAGAGAGAACATACAAACTCTTTGCAGATGTTGTCCTTGGTGGGGTTTGAACCCAGGACTCCAGCGCTGCAAGGCTGCTGTGCTAACCACTGCGCCACCGTGCTGCCCTGAATATATACTGATTATGTGTATATATGAAGATTAACTTCACATAGTCTACTTAGATCATCACCAAGAGGCTTTTAAATATCATCCATCTGGAATATCCGAGAAGCAACACCAAGACAGAGAACCCCTGGGAGATTACCTACACTGCATGGGCATCCCTGATTATGCAGGTATCAGTACACTGTACATGTACAGGTACCCCAGTTTTGGCATCTGTCTTAGTCATGTTTCTCTGGTCTTATATAGTGATTTACACTATGTAGTAACTCTAGTTTCACCAAGACCTTCAAGTGGCCACTTTTCAAGGTTGGATGACACTGAGATATCATAGACTCATCAGACGAGGTGCCATAAACCCCTAGAAAATAAAAGTCACAAGGATTTAGATCAAACCACCACAGGCAGAGTTTAAGTAAACCATTATGTTTTACAATGACAAACAGCAAACATATAGAGGCTTAGAACTGTTTGCGAAGTGAGTAAACAAACATTTATCAAGATTGTGTCATTGTGAGCATTGTCTGTCACATCTGTAAATGTTTTACAAGACATGCAGCTATGTGATTGAATGCATCCGGTGTACAGTATTTCAATCTTGTTTACAAATCGCCAATTGTATATTCGCCATTTGTACATTTGAGGCAGCCAAAGTTATGGCTCTCAAGGAGAGAAACTAATATAGTGGACAAAGCTATATTTTTAATTAACTACTGAGCCAAAGTAACAGCATTGCTTTATCAAATTTATATGAAGTGTATTGTGTCCAATTTGAGCAACCAGGCAACACAAAAAGGAGCTTTTCAAGTGAGCTCTTTAAGGTACACAAATGTGAAGTGTTTGCCATCAAGGAGGTGGTTTCACCAATGGGGGGGTGCCTTTTTAAAATATTCTACTGCCATCACAGCCCCCCTTGCCCAAACTTCATGGGCCTATAAAAGTACAAAGCATGTTCACCCAGGTCATGTCATTGGAGATAAGGAAGAGACATTGCAGGAGACAGAGTTAAGAATTAGGGCCAATGTAGTGGTGTGGGTCTCTGAGACTTGTAATGCAGTGCATGATCTGCCAAACAATTCCCCAATGGGGGTACCTTTTTTAAAAATACACTAATGCCATTGCATGCCCCTAGCCCAAACTTCAACGGCCTATAACATTACTGAGCACGTTCACCCTGGTGATCTAGTGGCAGGTACATTTTAGATTGCAGGAGACCGAGTTAAGAAGTCAGCACAATGGAATGTCATGCCCAATTCCCCAATGTGGGATCCTTTTTTTAAAAAATAAAAGAGTGCCATCACAGCCCCCTTGGCCAAAATGCACCGTACAGAGCACATTCACCCTGGTGATCTACTGGCAGTTACAGGACAGATTGCAGGCGACCGAGTTAAGAAGTAGGCCCAATGTAATGTCATGCCCAATTCCCCAATGTATTGTCCTTTTTGGACTTAATAAAATAGTGCCATCATAGCCCCCTGCCCAAAATTTACTGGCCTATAACAGTACAGAGCATGTTCACCCTTGTGATCTACTGGCAGGTACAGGACAGATTGCAGGAGACCGAGATAAGAAGTAGGCCCAATGTAATGTCATGCCCAATTCCCCAATGTGTTGTCCTTTTTGGACTTAAAAAAATAGTGCTATCACAGCCCCCTTGGCCAAAATGCACCATACAGAGCACGTTCACCCTGGTGATCTACTGGCAGGTACAGGGCAGATTGCAAGAGACCGAGTTAAGAAGTAGGCCCAATGTAATGTCATGCCCAATGCCCCAATGTGTTGTCCTTTTTTAAAAAAATAAAAGAGTCCCATCACAGCACCCTTGGCCAAATTGCACCGTACAGACCACGTTCACCCTGGTTATATAGTGGTTCTGGATGAGGAGGATGAGGATAAGGAGGAGCATAAGAACAAACAGACCAAATCTGGAAGCATTTAACCATGTGTGGTTGTGAAGAGGTGCATGAAAATACACCTCCCCAAAAGAGAAAATGTATTTTAGGTTATGTTTTGCTGTTTTCACTTGGTGGTGTACATAAGTCTTTCCCATTCCAGGCTTTGTACATTTTTATAAGAGTCAGCCTGTCAGCATTTTCAGTTGACAGGCGGATGCGCTTATCTGTTATAATTCCACTAGAGGCACTAAAAATCCACTCTGACAGAATGATAGCAGCAGAGCAGGCCAGTACCTAAAAGGCGTAGAGAGCCAGTTCATGCCATGTGTCCAGCTTGGATACCCAATAATTAAAAGACACAGAGGAATCACGGAGGACATTTGTACGATCTGCAAGGTACTCCCTCACCATTTTCCCAAACATTGCACTTCTTGTGACAGCACCCCTGCGTCCCAAATCTACAACCGTACAACTGACTATACGGAACCACAGATGGGTGAGTCTGATAAACTGTTCACATATTCTATGCCGTGGTCATCAGAAGTGTACTCAAAAGCTTCACAGGATCAAGAGGAGAAAATCTGCATCGATGCCAAAACATTTTAAGCTTGGATCAGGGGCAGGATGAAGTGGGGTCTGAGCAGCATCCTGACCCTTTTCATCAGATGTTAACCCCCAGGACGGAGATGATCCTGATTAGACTCAGATATCTGAGGCTCACGTGGATTGTACTGTGCTCTCAGAGCAGGAAAAGGAGGACAGCGACTCCAAGGGCGAGGAATGTGATCACACAGAGGATAATGAAGATGAGGTGGTAGATCCCAGTTGGCATGAACATAGAGGCACACAGATAAATAGGTTTTCTGAGGAGGAAGACGAGAAGGTTACGTTGCACCGTAAATCGCAGACACATAGTGATGCAGCCATGATAAACAATATGTCCTCAGCCACAACTGTGGCTGTGACTAGCAACTTCTGTGGGTCTGCAGCTTGCAGGGGTGACAAACGTTGCCAAACCTGGGCATTTTTGACACTGCAAAGGATGAGCCACCTCACTTAATCTGCCAACTTTGCAAAAGAAAAACTGAGTAGAGGTAAAAAGTGCAATATTTTGACTACTACATGTATGAACCTTTACATGCACAATCAACATTCATTTGTCTGGAAATCCTACTGCACAAAAATGCAGACCTCAACAACCATCAGCTTTCCATCAATGGCATCTGCTTCTTCCTCCTCTTCTGTTACCATGCCAATTATTGAGATGCATGTCTTTGACCGCAGAACCTCTGGTTCTTTACCTGCACCCATCACACTGACTGACAGCCTGTCGTCAGCTGTAACAGAAGTGGACATACCTGCTGTTTTTGACCGATCTCAGAGAGCGAGCACAACACAAATTTCTCAATCCCCAATAACAGCTCAGCTTGCACCTGGACTAGGTGAGATGCTGCTGAAAGCATGGAAGCTGTGTGCTCACTTCCAACATTGGCACCACTCAGGCCATCAACTTGCATCGATACATAGGTCTTTTTCCATGCCAGTTAACATGTTGATATGCGATGTGCCAACATGGTGGAATTCCAACCTGCACATGTTGCAGTGACTTTGGCAGCAGTAGCAACAAGCCCTGATGCAGTCTGTCATGTCATATACCTTGGGCCAATGCAGTTTGGATGTGGCTCATATTATGTTTACAGGGTGGGCACTGATTCAGGACCTCTGCACCCTTCTACACAGTTTCAAAATGGCTACTAAGATGAATAGCTCTGCCACCGCTGTGATCAGCATAACTGTTCCGGTCATTTACATGCTGGAGCATACTTTGAAAAACCTATGGGAGGATATGGTGGTCCTAGAAGAAGAGGAGGACGCAGAAGAGGATGTGGAAGGGATAACACTGTCTCAAAGTTGCAGACTGTCGTCACACGACGGGTGCCAAGGGAGGCTGGATTATTGTGATCCAGGGGGGCTGGTGATAACAGATAAACTGTTAGCAAAGATCCAAGGAGCAAATGGAGAAAGAAGAGGAGATGGGCAAGCAACTGTCAGGAGATGAAGAGGATAATCCTCCCCTTTCTGTTTGTTTGTGGATGGTGGGAGGACCTTGAGGAAACAATCATCAGTGTTAGGCTAGGTTCACATTTGCGATTGAGTCTGCAGCATCTCGTCCGCAATGGCAAACACATTGCAAAATGCATGCAAATGCATGATAACGCTGCGTTTTTTATCCGCATCAACTTATGCATGACGGATAAAAAATATAATGTTTGCACTAGTTTGTATGCGTTTTTGCATGCATTTGCATTTTTATGCGCATGCATTTGATAGGAAAAATTGTTTCTAGAAGAATTTCCTTGAAACAAGCCATGTCAAATGGGCATGGCTCATGGATTTCCCTTTATAGACCCTTGTACAGATGAAATCCTCACATTTTGCTCCTGTATCCTGTGTCAAGATGGATCTTTACATGGAGAGTTTTTACCAGAATCTGGATTTGGATGTCAACTTGTTTCTTTCCTTTGCATTTACTTGTGAGCAAGAACAGAAAAGAGAAAAACAGAGAAGACGGCATCGGCGCTTTTGGCAGCACTCGATTCTTGAACTACAACAGAGCCTTGGAGCCTACCACTCCTTATTCAGTGAGCTCCTTGAAAACCCACAGAAATATTTCGAGTACACGAGGATGTCTCAAGACAGCTTTATGGAATTTCTGGACCGTGTACAAGGAGCCTTCAGGAGGCAGGACAAACAGCTCAATAGAGCAATTCCTGCTGAGGAACGTCTGCTGGTGACACTAAGGTATGTAATATTTACACCTTAACGCCTGTCATAATTATTATTGTTCTGCAATGTACTTAATATTTTTCCCTTTTTTTGCTTAGCCTAAATACTGTCCTAAATATTATTGCTATAAAAGCCATGTTCTTTCTCTTTTTTTCTTCTTTCTTTCTCTTTTTTGCAAAACCCCAAGTCATAAAAATTATTGTTCTGATTTATATTTTTCATTCTCTTTTCAGCAGATTCCTGGCTACCGGAGAGAGCATATCATCGCTCCATTTCAAGTTCCGGATAGGAATTTCCACACTCTCTGGGATTATCACAGACACCTGCCGCGCTTTGTGGGATGTTCTCCATGCGGAATTTATCCCCCTACCCACCACAAAAATCTGGCAGCAAACTGAAGCCCAATTTTTTGAAGTTTGTGATTTCCCCAACTGTTTGTAGCAGTGGATGGAAAACATATCAGGATTACCAAATCAGCTGGAACTGGATCCGAGTACTTTATATATAAAAAATATTTTTCCATAGTGCTCATGGCGATTGCAGCTGCAAACTGTAGGTTTGTCGCCGTGGACATTGGATCTTTTGGCCATGGTAATGACTCCTAGACTTGTAAAAACTCGGACATGGGCCAACAGTTGTATGGGAAACATTTTTATTTCCAACTGCCACAACCTCTTCCCAACACTGAAGGCCCGCTATTGTCATTTGTAGTGGTTGGGAATGAGGACTTTCAGATGTGTGGAAACCTCCTCAAACCATACTCCAGTCGGGTCTTGAACCACACAAAAAGGATTTTTAATTACAGATTGAACAGGGCAAGAAGAACTGTTAAGTATGCCTTTGGTATCCTTGTCTCAAAATGGTGCATTTTAGGGACAGCCATTAATCTCAAAATTGATCGCTAGTGGATGGCTGGGACTGGTCCGTGGCAGTTTGATGAGGGACCACTCCAGAGGATGATCCAGATTCGAGGGTGCTGTGAAAAGAAAAGAAAAGTAAAACATTACTACCAAAAGATAACAATTGTAAAAGCGCCAACTCCTTTGGAATACAAAAATTGAGATTAGTGAATACAACACAATGGAATGCAACACAAAAATACTTACGTTCTATGAGCAAGGACAGGCCTCAGGAAAGCCAGCAGCCTTGTACTTGCATTTGCCTATCCTTGCTGCAGCACTACTGCGAACTTGGATCTCCTGTCTCAGGTCCTTGTTGAAGCGATCCTTCATCGAACGCCTATGGGTTTTGACTTTGATCACTGAGTAGGGGAAAAAAATTGTTAAACAATGCACTTTAGGCCAGGATCACCCAACCGTGTGTGATGCGAGAAACTCGCAGAAGTTTATTGCATCACACATGGTTGTGTAATTCCAGCCTTCAGGTTCACTGCTGTATCTGACCACACTGCAATACTTACCAAAAGCCTTTCTGACACATGACGTGGCATTGTCTGTTATGACCTGGTGGTCAGGACAATAATGGACCTGGTGGTTAAGAGCACACGGAATGACCAGATAGTTACTGATAATAAGGACGAGCTCTGGGACGTGGGAACTCTGCTGACCGCAATCCCTAAACCTATCAAACACACTAGAAATAGCCGTAGATTGTGCCTAACCCTCCCTATGCAACTCGGCACAGCCTAAGAAACTAGCTAGCCCTGAAGATAGAAAAATAAAGCCTACCTTGCCTCAGAGAAATTCCCCAAAGGAAAAGGCAGCCCCCCACATATAATGACTGTGAGTAAAGATGAAAATACAAACACAGAGATGAAATAGATTTAGCAAAGTGAGGCCCGACTTACTGAACAGACCGAGGATAGGAAAGGTTACTTTGCGGTCAGCACAAAAACCTACAAAAAGACCACGCAGAGGGCGCAAAAAGACCCTCCGCACCGACTCACGGTGCGGAGGCGCTCCCTCTGCGTACCAGAGCTTCCAGCAAGCAACACAACAAATTAAAAAGCAAGCTGGACAGAAAAATAGCAAACCAAAGAAATACAAGCTGGAACTTAGCTTCAGATGGGAAGACAGGTCACAAGAACGATCCAGGAGTGAACAGACCAATACTGGAACATTGACAGGTGGCATGGAGCAAAGATCTAAGTGGAGTTAAATAGAGCAGCAGCTAACGAATTAACCTCGTCACCTGTGAAAGGAAACTCAGAAACACCCACCAGAGGAAGTCCATGGACAGAACCAGCCGAAGTACCATTCATGACCACAGGAGGGAGCCCGACAACAGAACTCACAACAATTGTCCCAGTTATCCATCAGCGATTGGGCCGCCTCATTTCACAGCCACCAAATCACCACAGCGTCTGAGTGCTGCTGCTCCCGATGTCCCACAACGGAACTCGCTCCTGCACCAGGGTGATGAGGAGGTCATTGTCAATAAAATTCTCCTCCCGTTGTGGGACCTAGAAATGATAAAAGACATTAATGTTGGAAAGATAAAACACTGCCGTATTTCTCGTGCGAGAATCGCATTGCAAAATTCGTACTGGCTGTCTTCTCTCCTGACCTGAGCTTGACAACTGCATAGTAATCCATCATGCTGTCATGCTTAGGTGAGGAGAGGTGCCGGACAGTCCGTGCAGTGCGATGCAATTATCGCACAAGAAATATGGCAGTGTGTCTCTGCCCTTAAAACAAAAACAGTCAAAAATAAAAAATAAAAAGTCAAGCATCCCAAAAACAGTCAAGAATAAATTAAAAAAGGCAAGAGTACCAACAACAGTCAAGAATAAATAAAACTGGTCAAGAATACTTACACACCGTCTTGCCACCGGAGCTTGGGCCTGAGTCTGCTGCTCCTGTTCATCTGCACTGGAAGAGTTCTGTAAAAATAAAAATAAATATTTTGCCACATGTGTAATAGTGACAGTGAATACTTACCAATCAGCAGCAAATGTGCTCACTTCAGTCTCCTGTCCACTGTGTGAGCTCTGATCTATTGCTTGTATACTTATATTTTGATAGTGTTCCATACTTCCAAACTTGATGTGCTGCAATGCTTTTCTTGCTTCCAGAGTCTTGAGAGTAATGGACTTCCACTGCCCACACCTCCTTTTATAAGGATTGTTTGGGGGTGGCTAAAAACAAGTTCCTAGATATGTTTACTCAGAAGAACGCATGCATACGCAAACGCAAGCGAATGCAATGTAAAAGTTATGAAATCAAGACGCATACGGATTTATGCCTCTGAAACGCTGTGGACACAACCTCAAATTTGAAACCAGCCTTTCTCAGCCAGCAACACAGCATGAGCTTGGAATTCATTATAGAGCTTGGCATATGAGTGCCTTCTTGCCGCACTATCTGCAACATGATTAGAAATACCATAGTGCTGACAACTGGGTTGCCACTCTGTTAGATCCACATTATAAAACCAAATTTTGCCTGATTCTTCCCACCCTGGAAAGGGACATGCGAATGCTGAGGAACCCACCTCTTCAACCTATCACTATTTTCTGGCACCTTCCCTTCTGCTTTCAAACATGCCACAATAACGCCTATCCTTAAAAAGCCAACCCTCGATCCAACTGCTATGTCCAGCTATCGCCCAATATCACTGCTCCCATTCGCTTCCAAACTCCTGGAGCAGCACGTCCACGCTGAACTTTCCTCCCACCTCTCATCTAACTTGCTCTTTGACAATCTACAATCTGGTTTCCGCCCCCATCACTCAACTGAGACAGCCCTGACCAAAATCACTAATGACCTACTTACCGCGAAAGCTAATGGACAACACTCTGTACTCCTCCTTCTAAATCTGTCCTCTGCTTTCGACACGGTTGACCACTGCCTCTTACTATAGATCCTCTCCTCCTTTGGCATCAAAGACCCCGCCCTATCCTGGATCTCCTTGCACCTTTCCAACCGCACATTCAGCGTCTCCCACTCCAACACTACCTCCTCATCCCACCCTCTCTCTTTTGGAGTCCCCCAAGGCTCTGTTCTAGGACCCCTACTCTTCTCAATCTATACACTTGGCTTGGGACAACTCATAAAGTCCCATGGATTCCAGTACCACCTTTATGCTGATGACACTCAGATCTACCTCTCTAGCCCAGACGTCACCGCTCTGCTGTCCAGAATCCCAGAGTGCCTATCAGCCATATCCTCCTTCTTCTCCTCTCGCTTCCTCAAACTTAATGTGGACAAATCTGAACTCATCATCTTTCCTCCATCCCATAGATCTTCCTTACCTGACCTATCTATCGCAATCAATGACATCATGCTTTCCCCCGTACTGGAAGTCCGCTGCCTCAGAGTAACCTTCGACTCTGCCCTGTCCTTCAAACCGCACATCCAAGCGCTTTCCACCTCCTGTCGCCTCCAGTTCAAAAATATCTCCAGAATCCGTCCTTTCCTCAACCGTCAATCTAGTAAAATGTTTGTGCACGCCCTCATCATCTCCCGCCTTGACTACTGCAACATCCTTTTCTGCAACCTCCCTGCTAACACCCTTGTACCTCTCCAGTCCATTCTTAACTCTGCTGCCCGACTAATTCATCTCTCTCTTCGCTACTCCTCTGCTTCCCCCCTCTGCAAATCCCTTCACTGGCTCCCATTCCCTCAGCGTATCCAGTTCAAATTACTAATACTGACATACAAAGCCATCCACAACCTGTCTCCTCCATATATCTCTGAACTAATCTCCCGATATCTTTCCTCACGTGATCTCCCATCCTCCCAAGACCTCCTTCTCTCCTCCACACTTATTCGCTCCTCATCCAACCGCCTCCAAGACTTCTCCCAAATATCCCCCATCCTCTGGCATTCTTTGCCCCAACACCTCCGACTATCAACCACATTCGGATCCTTCAGACGGAACCTGAAAACCCATCTCTTCAGGAAAGCCTACAGCCTTGCACTGACCCCGCTGCCTCCTCATCACTACCGAAGCTACCGCCTCACCAACACTGGAGCTCCTGCAACCCTCCAGCTACTGTCTCCTTCCCCATAATCCTGTAGAATGTAAGCCCGCAAGGGCAGGGTCCTCGCCCTTCTGTATCAGTCTGTGATTGTTAGTTTGTTTACTGTATGTGATATCTGTAACTTGTATGTAACCCCTTCTCATGTAAAGCACCATGGAATCAATGGTGCTATATAAATAAATAATAATAATAATGCTGGAGTATGAAAATATGCTTTTACACAACCTTAAGGGTATGTGCACACGTCAGGATTTCTTGCAGAAATTTTCCTGACAAAACCCGGACATTTCTGCCTGAAATCTGCATGCATTTTTTTTGCGTTTTTCATGCATTTTTGATGCATTTTTGACGTGTTTTTGGTGCGTTTTTTGTGCGTTTTTTTTTTTCAAATACATAAAATAGCGGGAAAAATGCAGAAAATCCGCAAAATTAATGAACATGCTGCTTTTTTACCGCGATGCATTTTTTCGCAGAAAAAAACGCAACATGTGCACAAAACATGCAGAATGCATTCTAAATGATAGGATGCATAATGTAGGCATTTTTAATGAGTTTTTATAGCATTTTTATCGCGAAAAAACGTGAAAAAAATGCAAAAAAGCTGAACGTGTGCACATACTCTAAGAGAGCTTTTCCCCAAGTCAGCAATGAAGCACAAAGTTCACATCGCAGCTCTAGACTTCCTACCTCCAGTATGTAAATTTGTCAACTCCAAAACATTTAGCAGCAGCAGTTGTGTAAGTGACAGAAGCAATTTTTGTGAGTCCTTTGACACTTTTATAGGCCAGCTCATACACCAGCGCAACAGAGTCCAAATCTCACACATGGTGAACGAGTGGAGAGGATGGTGCAGGAGTATCTAAAACTGAATAGCAATACCACCTGGAAGGGTTTGGATCCTTTCATATTTTGATGTTCCAAAATGGATGAGTGGCATGAGCTTGCCTCATATGCCTTGGAGGTTTTATCGTGCCCGGCAGCCAGCATTCTCTCAGAACGTGTCTCAGCACTGCTAGTGGTACCCTGATGGATAAGCGCTGCTGGCTGTTCCCTGAAAGTGTAGACCACCTAACTTTCATCAAGATAAACAAGTCATGGATCTCCAAGGACTTTTGTACCCTAATCATAGACTGTACAGACAAGGCGATATTGCATTTTTTAGTATGCGGCATTAATGTTGCAAAACTGCACTCTTATATCTTTAGTGTGGTTTCTGTGCCTGATGTTGCTGCTTCTGTAGATGTTAACACAAATTTGTGAAAATAAGAACAGTCATGGTTGGTCTACATCTGCTGGGTTGGCTGTAGTGGAAGACATGTCAGTCCCAATTTTACTATTTCTAGTCTCGTGAAATTTATGTCTCTTCTGTGGTGTCAGGACCTCATTTTTTAAATGCAAAAACTCCTGGTTGGTTGGGTGAGTGGAAGACCTGTTGGGTTGGGTGTAGTGGAAGACCTGTTGGTCCCTATTATATTATTTATAATGTGCTGAAATTGTGGATGACTACCACTAGTTTTTGAAAATGTGTAGACTCCTGGTTGGATCTCCTTCATGTGTGTTGCCTGTTGCAGTAGGCCTCCAAGACCGTCAGGCCGCCAGTCAACTACCCGTGCTAATACTATCCTTAGATTTTTCTGACAAAGGTATTCTATGAAACTGATATTTGTGCCACCTGAGTGTGGCTCAGCAAGAAAGCAGGTTGGGCTCTTGTGTGTGGTATCAGGGCTCCCAGCACAGCAGCCTACACTGATCCCTCACCCACCTCATCTTACTTTGATGTTCAATTGACAGCTATAAATGCTGGCCCAGACCATGATAACTCATGCATGGCTGATTGCTGCAGTGCCATGCCACAATTTGCACTGTGGGTGAATTGAGGCCAATTTCCTGGTGTCTGTCCCTCATTTGATGTGTTTTGGCAGATTTTGAGGCCATTAGAAGGTGTTGTGCATTTGTTTGTTTTTTCTTCTCATTGACTTGAATGGCATTCGGCTATGTTCTGTGAATATTCAACAAATATATCGGCGAGTATTACTAATTCAGTGATCATAAACCGAAATGAACTTGGAAATATTCAGTCATCTCTAGTTGTAGATATCAATACCTAGTAGCCCTGGTAAATGCTCAATTTTAGCAATTTTTAAGTAGTGCAATCCAGGTGATCCTTTAAAAATGAGCCTATGGTCGGGACTATATTTGCAAATGTTCAGTATTAGCCAACGCTTTAGACGCAGCACATGCCTGCTGCATCCAAAGCGCTGCCAGCTTTTGAACGCAGGTGATTCCGCATGTGTTCATTGAACCGTGTAGAATTACTTTGTCCAATACATTGTACGGGTGAAATTTATCTTGCGGAGACTTGCATCTCCGCCAGATAAATAGACATGCTGCAGGCTTGAAAGATGCTCCGCCTGTCGGGGGCCAGTGCACGCATACTGGGCATGGTATTTCTTGAAATCCCATCCACTATACTGTAAAATCTGGCAGCTGTGGGTTGGACGCTGTGGATGTACGCAGCATCCAACCCGCAGCGTTTACTGACCATGGTAACACACCCTAAAAAGCTGGGTGGCATGAAAGAAAGTTGTTCACTTGTGAGGACTGCTGATGCTACTGTTTTGCATATTTGAGTTATTTTGTTTTTATATTGTTATATCTTTTATTATAAGCACTGTATATTTTTAAATTAAAGCTTAAAATCTTTAAGTTTGATCCTTTTCTGGACTAAAGAATCCATAACCTTTCAGAGAGTGTGTGACCTTTTGATTATCTGACAGTAACATATTTTGGGAACTCATCAACCCTTGTGTTTAAGTGATGGAAATGCATTAAGAAATCAGGGTTTGCGGACTGTGTCGGAGAGTAAATTGAGCTCAAATGTATAGAGTAGAACAAAGGTTGAGTGTTGGATTGAGTAAGAGGAGATAAATTAACATGCTGAGAAGTGCGTCCATTACAGTCAACTTCTAACTTCTTCAGTACATATACAGAAGATGGCTGCAGAACAGGCAAGGAGCAGGTCCAATTGGCAATGGGCTCCATAATGTGCGAACCTCATAGCAGCAATGTGGTTTGACGATATTTGCGAGACACTAACTTGTTTCTCTTATGCTAGCCAATACAAAATGACTGCAGCATGATGGTGCCTAGAGTTTGTTTACTTTCTGTTAACGTGCATTGACAGAGTGGATGGAGCTGGGATGGGGAGGTCAAATTCATGATGCTTAGTGGCTTAAGCAACTGGAGTAAAATTTGTCGCTATGCACAAATGGAGGAGAATGTCACTTCATGCTTCACCTGATACATTAACATGCATCACCTGATTCTTTTTAACATATTTGTTAATGACCTTGTAGGGGGCATTCAGAGCTGAATTTCAATATTTGCAGATGACACTAAACTCTGCAGGGTAATCAATACAGAGGAGGACAATTTTATATTACAGGATGATTTATGTAAACTAGAAGCTTGGGCTGATAAATGGCAAATGAGCTTTAATGGGGATAAATGTAAGGTCATGCACTTGGGTAGAAGTAATAAGATGTATAACTATGTGCTCAATTCTAAATCTCTGGGCAAAACCGTCAAAGAAAAAGACCTGTGTGTATGGGTGGATGACAAGCTCATGTTCAGTGGCGAGAGTCAGGCAGCTGCTACAAAGGCAAATAAAATAATGGGATGCATTAAAAGAGGCATAGATGCTCATGAGGAGAATATAATTTTACCTCTATACAAGTCACTAGTTCGACCACACTTAGAATACTGTGCACAGTTCTGGTCTCCGGTGTATAAGAAAGACATAGCTGAACTAGAGTGGGTGCAGAGAAGAGCGACCAAGGTTATTAGAGGACTGGGGGGTCTGCAATACCAAGATAGGTTATTACACTTGGGGCTATTTAGTATGGAAAAACGAAGTCTAAGGGGTGATCTTATTTTAATGTATAAATATATGAGGGGACAGTAAAAAGACCTTTCTGATGATCTTTTTAATCATAGACCTAAGACAGGGACAAGGGGGCATCCTCTACGTCTGGAGGAAAGAAGGTTTAGGCATAATAACAGACGCAGGTTCTTTACTGTAAGAGCAGTGAGACTATGGATCTCTCTGCTGTATGATGTTGTAATGAGTGATTCATGACTTAAATTTAAAGGGACTCTGTCACCTGAATTTAGCGGGACTGGTTTTGGGTCATATGGGCGGAGTTTGCGGGTGTTTGATTCACCCTTTCCTTACCTGCTGGCTGCATGCTGGCTGCAATATTGGATTGAAGTTCATTCTCTGTCCTCCGTAGTACATGCCTGCACAAAGCAATCTTGCCTTGTGCAGGCGTGTACTATGGAGGACAGAGAATGAACTTCAATCCAATATTGCAGCCAGCATGCACTAAGCGGGTAAGGAAAGGGTGAATCAAACACCCGAAAACTCCGCCCATATGACCCAAAACCAGTCCCGCCAAATTCAGGTGACAGGTTCCCTTTAAGAGGGGACTGGATGCCTTTCTTGAAAAGTATAATGTTGCAGGGTATATATAGTAGGTTCCTTGATAGGGCGTTGATCCAGGGAACTAGTCTGATTGCCGTATGTGGAGTCGGGAAGAAATTTTTTTCCCCAAAGTGGAGCTTACTATTTGCCACATGGGTTTTTTTTTTGCCTTCCTCTGGATCAACATGTTAGGGCATGTTAGATTAGGCTATGGGTTGAACTAGATGGAATTAGTCTTCCTTCAACCTTAATAACTATGTATGTTACTATGTATTAACAGGCCTGCACCCTTTCGTGAATCAGGTACCTTGCACTCCTCATCGCCACTTCACCAAGACTGAAATGAAATGATTAATCAAGCCTATTTTTCAGAAGATGTGTAAGGAAAAATAAAGTACATTATTAATTAATTAATATTTTTTTTACAAAATTGCTTCATTTTTTCATTTTGCAAGAATAAAAAAATTACATAAAAGGTTTAACAAGCCTTTGAAAGAACATGTTCAGAATTATAACAACCTAGTATAGGCAGTAGAAACACTGGATGTAAGTATAATTTATAAATATGTATTTCTTCTTACATTGAGTAAAACTACTGTATCATTTGAGTACATAAATAAAAGATGTGTTATATTTAGAAAACATGAAACTTTTCAAACTACTCATGTCGTTCAGGACTAAGCCATGACCCATTATATGCATCTGTTAACCTCAATTTACCCCTTTCTTCGTAGCACCAGGAGGTTCTCCTTTCAGTTCTATATTCATTTTTGAATCAGCAAAAAAGAATGGTTTCAACAAGTCACATTTATTTCCCTGACATTTCTGCTGATAAAAGTCTAAATGGTATCCCCTACTGAATAAAAAGTATTACGGTGGAGATCCGTTTAACTTACAGTTGCAGTTAGGCCTTTTTAAGGCACCATGCTATTAGCAAATTTCTGTTTCAGAAAAGACAAGTAAGGAGGCCTAATTTATAGTGTCTGTTGATCAGAAATTTCAAATTAATAATTTGCCAGGTGGGATCAGATAACTAAAATTATTCTCTCTAATTATCTTTACATAGATGTCAATATCTTTTGATGGGAAGTACTCAGATAATGATGTTACACAATTAAGGCTCTTTCATTCAATGTAAGAGAAAGGTAAAAAATAGGTTCTAGTGTTGGCCTATAATCTATATACCAGCCCATTTTCCCCTGATTTGTTTAAATAGATTATTTCAGCTTTTAGTCAAAAAGGTGAGGTCATATTGATAGCGACTAGTGTTGAGCGATACCTTCCGATATCGGAAAGTATCGGTATCGGATTGGATCGGCCGATATTCAAAAAATATCGGATATCTCCGATACCGATACCCGATCCCAATGCAAGTCAATGGGACCAAAATATCGGAATTAAAATAAACCCTTTCTTTCCTTGTAGGTTCATTCTACATGAAGGAAAACAACAAAGAATAATGCCGGATGTATTTGGGGAGGTGGCGGAGACATTAAAGTCATAGAGGTTTAGCGCAATCAAATAGAATAGCCTTTTTTTTTTTTTTAAAGACGTTCGTAGTGACAAAGATATTGACTATGTAATTTTTTTTTAATTTTGTCAGATATTGATGTTTCACTATTCCACGCCCTTCCCCTTTTTTTTTTTTTTACTTTTCCCACACTTTCATCTTCATCATCATCAGCATCATTGACATCAACTTCTTCACCTTATTCATCTTCTTCTTCATCTTCTACCTATTTTTTTTTTTATTACATTCTTCATATTCATTTTATTCAACTATTATTATTCTTCCTATTCTACATATTCATTTTATTCAACTATTATTATTCTTCCTATTCTACTTCTTCATCATATTCTCATTTGTGACAGGCATTCCCGTAGTTGTTATCTATAAAAGTTTGAAGATTACACCTTCCGTTTTGCCAGTCACAAAAGTTACATTTGTCCGCGTTCAGTTTGGCCTGCAGCATCAGGCTTTATCCAGGGGCACCACGAGGAGGAACGGACTCACCCCCATACACTGCTTAGTCTACTTCTGCATATAATTAAGATAATATCTTTTGCTCTGATATTAAGTGTTATGCTTAATGTTCTTCTGCTCTTTGTTCTGCAGCCTCTTGTTCTTCTGCTTCTCGGTCTTCCATGTCGTCGTCTCCAGGGTCGTCGTCTCCAGGGTCGTCGTCTCCGCCGTCGTCGTCTCCGCCGTCGTCGTCTCCGGCATCGTCGTCGTCATCGGGGTGGTCTTCCGGGTCGTCGACTTTAGGGTCTTCAACTTGGAAATGTAGCAGAAGGTACAAGAAGGCTGAGAAAATGTCAAGAACCAGCTGATGGAACTGGAACTCGGATGGCTACCCGAAGGTTCAAGAGCCTATGGAACTACCGAGGACCAGCTGACGTTACTGGAACCCGGTTACTAAGCAGGAGGTACCCGTGCTAAAAAGCACTACCAAGGACCGCCTGACGTTGGCGGAACTCGGATACCCAGAAGGAGGCACCTAAGCCAAAGGCTCTGCCCGGAACCAGCTGACGTTACTGGAACCAGGATGGGGAGCAGAAGGTACAAGAGCAAAAGACACTGCCGAGAACCAGCTGACGGTACTGGAACCCGGATGGGTAGCCGAAGGTCCAAGAGCCAATGGAACTACCGAGGACCAGCTGACGTTACTGGAACCCGGTTACTAAGCAGGAGGTACCCGTGCCTGAAAGCACTACCAAGGACCACCTGACGTTGGTGGAACTTGGATACCCAGAAGGAGGCACCTAAGCCAAAGGCTCTGCCCGGAACCAGCTGACGGTACTGGAACCAGGATGGGGAGCAGAAGGAACAAGAGCAAAAGACACTGCCGAGAACCAGCTGACGGTGCTGGAACCAGGTGGTGGACCCGAAGGTCCACAGAAGAGGAGAGAACAGCTAGGCCGCGAGGCAGCCGCAGTTACCGAACCCCAACAGGCCTACAGGGGGAGCTTGGCCTACTGGCACTACAGAACCAGCCTTGACTACCAATTCATGCAGCCCACATAGGAAGCTCCTAAACTGGAGGCACCCTGGAGTTGGCTAACCCGAACGCAACACGACGGGGCAAGCATAGGTGTCTCAGTGAGTTTGACAGTACCCGGAAACAGCTGACGGTGCTGGAACCAGGCTGGGCACGAGGGAGTACCCGTGACAAAAACACTGCCGAGAATCAGCTGGCGGTGCTGAAACCCGGATGCGTCGCCCCAGTGTGCAAGAGCCAATGGCACGACCGAGGACCAGCTGACGGTGCTGGAACCCGGTTACTAAGCTGTAGGTGCCCGCGCTTAAAAGCACTACCAAGGACCGCCTGACGTTGGCAGAACTCAGATACCCAGGAGGAGGCACCTAAGCCAAAGGCTCGGCCCGGAACCAGCTGACGGTGCTGGAACCAGGTGGTGGACCCGAAGGTCCACAGGAGAGGAGAGAACAGCTATGCCGTGAGGCAGCCGCAGTTACCGAACCCCAACAGTCCTACAGGGGGAGCTTGGCCTACTGGCACTACAGAACCAGCCTTGACTACCAATTCATGCAGCCCACATAGGAAGCTCCTAAACTGGAGGCACCCTGGAGTTGGCTAACCCGACGGCAACACGACGGGGCAAGCATAGGTGTCTCAGTGAGTTTGACAGTACCCGGAAACAGCTGACGGTGCTGGAACCAGGCTGGGCACGAGGGAGTACCCGTGACAAAAACACTGCCGAGAACCAGCTGGCGGTGCTGGAACCCGGATGCGTCGCCCCAGTTTGCAAGAGCCAATGGCACGACCGAGGACCAGCTGACGGTGCTGGAACCCGGTTACTAAGCTGTAGGTGCCCGCTCTTAAATGCACTACCAAGGACCGCCTGACGTTGGCGGAACTCAGATACCCAGGAGGAGGCACCTAAGCCAAAGGCTCGGCCCGGAACCAGCTGACAATGCTGGAACCAGGTGGTGGACCCGAAGGTCCACAGGAGAGGAGAGAACAGCTATGCCTTGAGGCAGCCGCAGTTACCGAACCCCAACAGTCCTACAGGGGGAGCTTGGCCTACTGGCACTACAGAACCAGCCTTGACTACCAATTCATGCAGCCCACATAGGAAGCTCCTAAACTGGAGGCACCCTGGAGTTGGCTAACCCGACGGCAACACGACGGGGCAAGCATAGGTGTCTCAGTGAGTTTGACAGTACCCGGAAACAGCTGACGGTGCTGGAACCAGGCTGGGCACAAGGGAGTACCCGTGACAAAAACACTGCCGAGAACCAGCTGGCGGTGCTGAAACCCGGATGCGTCGCCCCAGTGTGCAAGAGCCAATGGCACGACCGAGGACCAGCTGACGGTGCTGGAACCCGGTTACTAAGCTGTAGGTGCCCGCGCTTAAAAGCACTACCAAGGACCGCCTGACGTTGGCGGAACTCAGATACCCAGGAGGAGGCACCTAAGCCAAAGGCTCGGCCCGGAACCAGCTGACGGTGCTGGAACCAGGTGGTGGACCCGAAGGTCCACAGGAGAGGAGAGAACAGCTAGGCCGCGAGGCAGCCGCAGTTACCGAACCCCAACAGTCCTACTGGGGAAGCTTGGCCTACTGGCACTACAGAACCAGCCTTGACTACCAATTCATGCAGCCCACATAGGAAGCTCCTAAACTGGAGACACCCTGGAGTTGGCTAACCCGACGGCAACACGACGGGGCAAGCATAGGTGTCTCAGTGAGTTTGACAGTACCCGGAAACAGCTGACGGTGCTGGAACCAGGCTGGGCACGAGGGAGTACCCGTGACAAAAACACTGCCGAGAACCAGCTGGCGGTGCTGGAACCCCGATGCATTGCCTATTAAAGATTGTCTTCCTAGAGCCCCAACTAGCGGTGTTGGAGCAAAGGGTAATCAGGGGAGCAGAGTGTAGGCCGAAGCCTGCACTGGAGGCAGCTTTGTGTCTGCGTTGCGTTTGCAGGACAATTTGCCGGCTACACAGTGGGGGAACAGCTGGCATTGCTGAACCCCACTGACACAATGGCGGGTGTTTTTCTCTGTGCAGCTAGCACTTCCGGGCAAAAACTAGCGGTGTTAGAGCCCAGGGGCAGCAGGAGGAGGAGAGAAGCAGAGTGTAGGCCGAAGCCTAGTTGAACCAATTTCAAAGGAAACCTTTAACCCCCCCTCAGGTGTTACAAAGTACAAGAGGCACACCTTGTGCAGTATTAATGGTGCACAAGTCAAAGGTTGCTCTATTAATTTGTCTACTTGCACACGCTGAATGAAAGCCGTACACAATTTAGCCCATTCTACAGTCAAACTGTAGTGGAGGCGTGACTTGTCTTTTTAAGGAGACGCAGCACAGGTGTCCAAAATAACGCCTTGGTGCTTGGCGCAGCTTCCTGAGCGTTTTTATTTGCTGTACAGGAGTCTGCGCTCTTGTGTTATCCCTTGGCAATGCCCTGTTAGCGCTGCCCGTCTTATGACCTCATTTCATGTTGGCCGGTGCGGTTAACAATGGCCATAAATCCCAGACCCACAGTGCCTTTTCATAAAGTCACACTGCGGTGCTGGGATTCGTGGCCTTGAGCAGTAAATATTTTCACCGCTCACACACGTCCTTACACCTGCTTCAGACTGGGCGGCCTCTGCTGATCCCTTCTCGCATGCCGCGGCCATGAGGCTGCACAGTCTGAAGAAGGCGGAAGGAGATGAGTGACGACAGGCGAACATATGCACTGCTCGTGCCCATAAACCACACCCTCGCTGACAAAATAAATAAGAAACCGAGGGGCGTTGTTTCGAGCAGGGCGGACGCACAGGCGCAGCCAGCTAACCAATGATGTCAAAAGACGGGAAGCGCTACCAAGGGTGGTGCTGCGTATCATTAGAAAGGAAAGTCACACCTCAGGGACAGTGGAATGGTCTCAATGAGACACATTTTGGACATGTTGAGTTCCACGTGGGCAAGTAGAAAAAGTCAGCCACCTTGTACAAATGCAGCAGTACTGCTGTACAAGGTGGCTGTTATACATAGAAACACCTGCGGGTGGGGGGCAGGCTCCCTTCAATTTCAGTTCATGTGCCTGAGTGCCGTTTGCAGGTCACGTTGTCGGCTACACAGCAGGGGAACAGCTGGCGGTGCTGAACCCCACTAACACATTGGCGGGTGTTTTTCTTTGTGCAGCTAGCACTTCTGGGCAAAAACTAGCATTGTTTGAGCCCAGGGTCAGCAGGAGGAGGAGAGGAGCAGAGTGTAGGCCGAAGCCTGCACTGGTGGCAGCTTTTGGTCGGTTGTGCCAGCGTGGCTTGTGCTGGACACGATGCCGGCTACACAGCAGGGGAACAGCTGGCGGTGCTGAACCCCACTAACACATTGGCTGGTGTTTTTCTCTGTGCAGCTAGCACTTCCGGGCAAAACTAGCGGTGTTTGAGCCCAGGGTCAGCAGGAGGAGGAGAGGAGCAGAGTGTAGGCCGAAGCCTAGTTGAACCAATTTCAAAGGTAACCTTTAACCCCCCCTCTGGTTTTGCAAGGTACAAGAGCCACACCTTGTGCAGCATTAATGCTGCACAAGTCAAAGGTTGCTCTCTTAATTTTGCTCCTTGCACACGCTGAATAAAAGACGTACACTATTTATCCCATTATACTGTCTTATAGTAGTGGAGGCGTGACTTGTCTTTTTAAGAAGAGGCACCACAGGTGTCAAAATTTACACCTAGGTGCTGGGCGCAGATTCCTGAGCTTTGTTATTTGCAGTACAGTAGTCTGCGCTCTTGTGTTATCCCTTGGCAATACCCTGTTAGTGCAGCCCGTCTTATGACCTCATTTCATGTTGGCCGGTGCGGTTAACGATGGCCATAAATCCCAGACCCACAGTGCCTTTTCATAAAGTCACACTGCATTGATGGGATTCGTGGCCTTGTGCAGTAAATATGTTCGCCGCTCACACATGTCCTTACACCTGCTTCAGACTGGGCGGCCTCAGCTGATCCCTTATCGCCTGCCACGGCCATGAGGCCGCACAGTCTGAAGAAGGCGGAAGGAGGGGAGTGAAGACAGGCGAAGATATGCACTGCTCGTGCCCATCAATCACACCCTCACAGTCAAAATATATGAGACAACGAGGGGCGTTGTGTCGGGCAGAGCGGACGCACAGGCACAGCCAGCCAACCAATGATGTCAGAAGACGGGCAGCGCTAACAATGGGGGTGCTGCGTGTCATTAAAAAGGAAAGTCACACCTCAGGCACATTGTAATGGTCTCTAATGAGACACATTTTGTAAGTGTTGAGTTCCACGTGGGCAAGGAGAAAAAGTCAGCCACCTTGTACAAATGCAGCAGTACTGCTGTACAAGGTGGCTGTTATACATAGAAACACCTGGGGGTGGGGGGCAGGCTCCCTTCAATTTCAGTTCATGTGCCTGCGTGGCGTTTGCAGGTCACGTTGCCGGCTACACAGCAGGGGAACAGCTGGCGGGGCTGAACCCCACTAACACATTGGCTGGTGTTTTTCTCTGTGCAGCTAGCACTTCCGGGCAAAAACTAGCATTGTTTGAGCCCAGGGTCAGCAGGAGGAGGAGAGGAGCAGAGTGTAGGCTGAAGCCTGCACTGGTGGCAGTTTTGGTCGGTTGTGCCAGCGTGGCTTGTGCTGGACACGATGCCGGCTACACAGCAGGGGAACAGCTGGCGGTGCTGAACCCCACTAACACATTGGTGGTGTTTTTCTCTGTGCAGCTAGCACTTCCGGGCAAAAACTAGCGTTGTTTGAGCCCAGGGTCAGCAAGAGGAGGAGAGGAGCAGAGTGTAGGCCGAAGCCTGCACTGGTGGCAGTTTTGGTCGGTTGTGCCAGCGTGGCTTGTGCTGGACACGATGCCGGCTACACAGCAGGGGAACAGCTGGCGGTGCTGAACCCCACTAACACATTGGCTGGTGTTTTTCTCTGTGCAGCTAGCACTTCCGGGCAAAAACTAGCGGTGTTTGAGCCCAGGGGCAGCAGGAGGAGGAGAGGAGCAGAGTGTAGGCCGAAGCCTAGTTGAACCAATTTCAAAGGTAACCTTTAACCCCCCCTCAGGTGTTGCAAGGTACAAGAGCCACACCTTGTGCAGCATTAATGCTGCACAAGTAAAAGGTTGCTCTATTAATTTTGCTCCTTGCACACGCTGAATAAAACACGTACACTATTTAGCCCATTATACTGTCAAACAGTAGTGGAGGCGTGACTTGTCTTTTTAAGGAGACGCAGCACAGGTGTCAAAATTTACACCTAGGTGCTGGGCGCAGATTCCTGAGCGTTGTTATTTGCTGTACAGGAGTCTGCGCTATTGTGATCCCTTGGCCATGCGCTGTGAGCGCTGCCTGTCTTCTCACCTCATTTCATGTTGGCCTGTACGGTTAGCAATGGCCATGAATCCCAGGCCCGCAGTGTGTTTTCAAAAAATCACACTGCGTGGCTGGGATTCGTGGCCTTGTGCAGTAAATATGTTTGCCGCTCACACATGTCCTTACACGTGCTTCAGACTGGGCGGCCTCTGCTGATCCCTTATCGCCTACCACGGTCATGAGGCCGCACAGTCTGAAGAAGGCGGAAGGAGATGAGTTAAGACAGGCGAACATATGCACTGCACATGCCCATCAATCACACCCTCGCAGCCAAAATATATGAGACAACGAGGGGGGTTGTGTTGGGCAGGGCGGACGCACAGGCACAGGCAGCCAACCAATGATGTCAGAAGACGGGCAGCACTACCAAGGGGGGTGGTGCGTGTCATTAAAAAGGAAAGTCACACCTCAGGGACATTGTATTGGTCTGTAATGAGACACATATTTTACGTGTTTAATTCAACGTGGGCAAGGAGAAAAAATCAGCCACCTTGTACAAATGCAGCAGTACTGCTGTACTAGGTGGCTGTTATACATAGAAACACCTGGGGGGGTGGGGCCAGGTTCCCTTTAATTTCAGTTCAGGTGCCTTCATGGCGTTTGCAGGACACGTTGCCAGCTACACAGCAGGGGAACAGCTGGCGGTGCTGAACCCCACTGATACATTGACTGGTGTTTTTCTCTGTGCAGCTAGCACGTCCGGGCAAAAACTGGCGGTGTTATAGCCCAGGGTCAGCAGGAGGAGGAGAGGAGCAAAGTGTAGGCCGAAGCCTGCACTGGTGGCAGCTTTTGGTCTGTTGTGCCAGCGTGGCTTGTGCTGGACATGATGCCGGCTACACAGCAGGGGAACAGCTGGCGGTGCTGAACCCCACTAACACATTGGCGGGTGTTTTTCTCTGTGCAGCTAGCACTTCCAGGCTACAACTGGCGGTGTTATAGCCCAGGGTCAGCAGGAGGAGGAGAGGAGCAGAGTGTAGGCCGAAACCTGCACTGGTGGCAGCTTTTGGTCTGTTGTGCCAGCGTGGCTTTTGCTGGACACGATGCCGGCTACACAGCAGGGGAACAGCTGGCGGTGCTGAACCCCACTGACACAATGGTGGGTGTTTTTCTCTGTGCAGCCAGCACTTCCGGGCCCCAACTGGCGTAGTTAGAGCCCAGGGTCTGCAGGAGGAGCAGGGTGTAGGCGGAAGCCTACTGGAACCAATTTCAAAGGTAACCTTTAACCCACCCTCAGGTGTTACAATGTTGAAGAGCCACACCTTGTGCAGCAGTAAAGCTCCACAAGTTAAAGGTTGCTCATTAAGTTTTGCTCATTGCACACGCAGAATGAAAGACGTACACAATTTAGCCCATTGAACAGTAGTTCAGTTCTGTATTGGAGGCGTGACTTGTCTTTTTAAGGAGACGCAGCACAGGTGCACATAAATAACGCCTTGGTGCTGGGCGCAGCCTCCTGAGCGTTGTTATTTGCTGTACAGGAGTCTGCGCTATTGTGATCCCTTGGCCATGCGCTGTGAGCGCTGCCTGTCTTCTCACCTCATTTCATGTTGGCCGGTGCGTTTAGCAATGCCCATGAATCCCAGACCCGCAGTGTGTTTTCAAAAAATCACACTGTGTGGCTGGGATTCGTGGCCTTATGCATTAAATATGTTTGCCGCTCACACATGTCCTTACACCTGCTTCAGACTGGGCGGCCTCAGCTGATCCCTTATCGCCTACCACGGCCATGAGGCTGAACAGTCTGAAGAAGGCGGAAGGAGATGAGTTAAGACAGGCGAACATATGCACTGCACATGCCCATCAATCACACCCTCGCAGCCAAAATATATGAGACAACGAGGGGGGTTGTGTCGGGCAGGGCGGACGCACAGGCACAGGCAGCCAACCAATGATGTCAGAAGACGGGCAGCGCTACCAAGGGTGGTGCTGCGTACCATTAGAAAGGAAAGTCACACCTCAGGGACAGTGGAATGGTCTCAATGAGACACATTTTGTACGTGTTGAGTTCCACGTTGGCAATGAGAAAAAGTCAGCCACCTTGTACAAATGCAGCATTACTTCTGTACAAGGTAGCTGTTATACATAGAAACACCTTGGGGTGGGTGGCAGGGTCCCTTTAATTTCAGTTCATGTGCCTGCGTGGCGTTTGCAGGTCACGTTGCCGGCTACACAGCAGGGGAACAGCTGGCGGTGCTGAACCCCACTAACACATTGGCTGGTGTTTTTCTCTGTGCAGCTAGCACTTCCAGGCAAAAACTAGCGGTGTTTGAGCCCAGGGGAAGCAGGAGGAGGAGAGGAGCAGAGTGTAGGCCGAAGCCTGCACTGGTGGCAGCTTTTGGTCTGTTGTGCCAGCGTGGCTTGTGCTGGACACGTTGCCGACTACACAGCAGGGGAACAGCTGGCGGTGCTGAACCCCACTGACACATCAGCTAGTGTTTTTTCTGTGTAGACAACACTTCCAGGTGGCAACTGACAGTGTTGAAACCCAGGTAATCAAAGAGGAGCAGAGTGTAGGCCGAAGCCTGCAGTGGAGCAAGTTGAAAGGGAACCTTTAACCCCCACCCCCCCAGGCATTTGTTGCTGAAAGAGCCATCTTGTACAGCAGTAATACTGCACATGGAAAATGGTGGCTCCTAAAATTATGCTCCTTGCAAACGCTGAAGTACACACTCATATAATGTGTCCCCTCACACCGTCAAACTGTCCCGGAAGTGGGACTTTCCTTTGTAATGTGACACAGCACAGCCGTCATTCCAACCCCCTTGGTGCCGTGCGCCACCTCCTCAACGTTGTTTGGTTCTGTCACGGAGCCCGTGCTGTAATGTTATCCCTTGGCCATGCACAGTTAGCGGTGACCGTCTTCTGACATCATTTAGGTGTCAGGCTGGCAGTGCCTGTGCGTCCAAGCTGCCCGAGATCCAACCTCGCAGTGTCATCTAATGTAATCCCACTGCGGGCCAGGGATCCATGGGCATGCGCAGTGCATATCATCGCCTCTCACTCACCTCCTTCCTGCTTCTTCAGACTGTGCGGCGTCACGGCCGTGGCATGCTATTAGGGATCAGCTGACGCCGCCTAGTCTGAAGAAGCGTGAAGAAGGGGAGTGAGAGGCTAGTATATGCACTGCGCATGGCCATGGATACCAGGCCCACTGTGGGATCACATTAGACGACACTGCAAGGTGGGATTTCGGGCAGCGTGGACGCACAGGCGCAGCCAGGACGACAACAAATGATGTCAGAGGACGGGCAGCGCAAACTGTGCATGGCCAAGGGATAACATAACAGCGCAGGGTCCATGACGGAATCAAACAACGCTAAGGAGGCAGCGCACGGTGCCAAGGGGGTAGCAATGACGGCTGTGCTGCGTCACATTACAAAGGAAAGTCCCACCTCCGGGACGGTTGGACGGTGTGAGGGGACACATTACATGAGTGTGTAGTTCAGCGTTTGCAAGGAGCATAATTTCAAGAGCGACCTTTTCCTTGTGCAGTATTAGTGCTGCACAAGGTGGCTCTTTCAGTAACAAACGCCTAGGGGGGGGGACAGGTCCCCTTACATTTTAGTTGTGCCAGCGTGGCGGTCGCATGGCACGTTGCCGGATACACAGCTTGGGATCAGCTGACGTTACTGAACCCCAATAACAGAGGAGCGACTGTTGACTGTGCAGACAGCACTTCCAGGCACCAACTGGCGGTGTTAGAGCCCAGGGACAGCAGGAGGAGCAGATTGGAGGTATTGCCGCACACACAGCTGGTGATCAGCTGACGTTACTGAACCCCAATAACAGAGGAGCGACTGTTGACTGTGCAGACAGCACTTCCAGGCACCAACTGGCGGTGTTAGAGCCCAGGGACAGCAGGAGGAGCAGAGGAACAGAGTGTAGGCCGAAGCCTGATTGAAGCAAGTTGAAAGGGAACCTTTAACCCCCCCCCCAAGACGTTTGTAGCTGAAAGAGCCATCTTGTGCAGCACTAAGGATGCAAAAGGAAAAGGTTGCTCTTTTAATTATGCTCCTTGCAAACACAGAAGTAAACACTAAAAATGTGTCCAATTATACCGTAAAACCGTCCCGGAGGTGGGAATTTCCTTCGTAATGGGACGCAGCACAGCTGTCATTCCTATCCCCTTGGTGCCGTGCGCTGCCTCCTCAGCGTTGTTTTAAGCTGTCACGGAGCCTGCGCTGTTCTGTTATCCCTTGGCCATGCCCAATTTGCGCTGCCTGTCTTCTGACATAATTTGGTGTCAGGCTGTCAGTGCCTGTGCGTCCACGCTGCTCCAGATCTCACCTCGCAGTGTCGTCTATTGTAATCCCACTGCGGGCCTTGGATCCATGGACATGCACAGTGCATATCCTCGACTCTCACTCCCCTCCTTCCCTCTTCTTCAGACTGTGCGGCGTCACAGCCGTGGCATGCTATTAGGGATCAGCTGACGGCGCACAATCTAAAGAAGGCGGAGGGAGATGGGCGAGAGCCCGAGGTGAAGATATGCACTGCGCATGCCCATGGATCCCAGGCTCGCAGTGTGATTCAATCAGAAGACACTGCGAGGCGGGTTCTCGGGCAGCGCGGGCGCACAGGCGCAGCCATCCTGACACCAAATTATGTCAGAAGACAGGCAGCGCAAACTGGCCATGGCCAAGGGATAACAGAACAGCGCAGGCTCCGTGACAGCTTAAAACAACGCTGAGGAGGCAGCGCATGGCACCAAGGGGGTAGGAATGACGGCTGTGCTGCGTCACATTATGAAGGAAAGTCCCAGCTCCGGGACGGTATAACGGTATCAGTGAACACATTTTATAAGTGTTAAGTTCTGCGTGTGCAAGGAGCTAAAATAAAAGAGCTACCTTTTCCTTGTGCAACATTACTGCTGCACAAGATGGCTCTTTCAGTAACAAACGCCGAGGGGGGGGGGACAGGTTCCCTTACATTTAGGTTGTTGTGCCAGCGTGGGGGTCGCAGGACACATTGCCGGCTACACAGCTGGGGATCAGCTGACGTTACTGAAACCCAATAACACTGGGTCGTATGTTTAGACTGTGCAGCCTGCACTTCTGAGCCGCAACTGGCGGTGTTGGAGCCCAGGAATAGCAGTTCAGGTGGTAGAAAGATGAACACATCAGGAGACCTGGATGACACCCAATTACTTAATCAGGCAGAGGAGTGGCAAATTCCTGCGAGATCCAGGCCTGGTTCATTTTCAGCAAAGTAAGCCGGTCAACGTTATCGGAGGATAGTCGCATGCGACGGTCTGTTAGTACACCACCTGCGGCACTAAAGACACGTTCCGATAAGACACTAGCCGCAGGGCAAGCCAGCACCTCCAATGCATACTGGCTTAGCTCTGGCCATGTGTCCAGCTTAGAGACCCAAAACTTGAATGGGGAAGAGCCGTCTGGGAGTACACTAAGAGGGCAAGCCATGTAGTCTATCACCATCTGACGGAACCGTTGCCTCCTGCTGACTGGAGCCGCCGGTGATGGTGTGGACATTTGGGGCGGGCACACAAAAGTTTGCCACAGTTGTGCCATACTTGGCTTGCCTTGGGCAGAGGCACTGCTTCTGCTCCCTCTTTGTGCAGAGCCTCCTCCTCCACTGCCTCGACGCACTGAGCTGCTTTGTAAAGCACTAGCAGCACTCCTCTCAGTTGGAATGGAGAAGATGATGGAATTCACCAGTGTGTCGTGGTACTCCCGCATTTTACGCTCCCGTGTCAACGCCGGGATGAGGTTTTGGACATTGCCACGGTAGCGAGGATCGAGGAGGGCGTACACCCAATAATCAGGCACATTGAGAATGTGGTCGATGCGGCGGTCGTCTCTCAGGCACTGCAACATGAACGCAACCATGTGCTGCAGACTGCCAACTGGCCCAGAAACGCTGTCCCCTGCTTGAGACATGATCTCTGCCCGCTCTTCATCACCCCACCCTCGCTGTACACACTGACCACGGGACAATGGTGGAACTCCCTCCTCTGGACGTAGCTCTTCCTCGTCCATTGACTCCTCCTCATCCTCCTCACAAAGGGTCCCCTGCCGACCCCTTTGTGAGGAACCACGTGGCGCTGACTGTCCAGAACCTGATGGAAAAGGTGACTCCTCATCCTCCACCTCTTCCACATCATCCCTTATCCCTTGCAGGGTTTCTTGAAGCAAGCAGATAAGGGGGACAGTCATGCTGACTAGTGCATCATCTGCACTTGCCATCCGCGTGAAATAATCAAAAGGACGCAAAACCTGGCAGACGTCCTTCATAGTGGCCCACTCTGTGGTTGTGAAGTCTGAGCGGCGCTGACTGCGACTTTTTTGCGCCTGATGCAGCTGGTACTCCATTACTGCTTGCTGCTGCTCACACAACCGCTCCAACATATGTAAAGTGGAATTCCACCTGGTAGGTAGGTCACATATGATGCGATGTTCAGGAAGGCGAAACCGACGCTGCAGAGCAGCAATGCGGGATCTTGCCAAGCTGGAACGCCGCAAGTGAGCACACTCTAGGCGGGCCTTGTGCAGAAGTGCATCAAGAACTGGATAGTCCCTCAGAAAACTCTGCACAACCAAATTGAGCACATGTGCCAGACATGGGATGTGAGTGAGGTTGCCAAGGCCTAAAGCTGCCACCAGATTTCGGCCATTGTCACACACTACCATGCCTGGCTGGAGATTCGCTGGCATAAACCACACATCGCTCTCCTGATTTAGGGCATTCCAGAGCTCCTGCACTGTGTGGCTTCGATTCCCCAAAGAAACTAATTTCAAGACGGCCTGCTGACGTTTGGCCACGGCTGTGCTCATGTCAGTCGTAACAGGTAAACGTTCACGGGTCCATGTGGAGGTGGACTGTGACGGATCCTGCAGCGAGGAATCTGAGGAACTGGTGTAAGAGGAGGAGTCAATGCGTACAGACTGGATTCCTGCAATCCTTGGAGTGGGCAGGACACGTCCTGCGCCACTCGCACAATCTGTACCCGGCTCAACAACATTAACCCAATGGGCAGTGACGGAAAGGTATCGCCCCTGTCCATGTTGACTGGTCCACGCATCGGTGGTGAGGTGGACCTTGCTACTGACGGCGTTCAGTAGCGCATGTTTTGATTTGTCCTTCCGCATGCTTGTGCAGGGCAGGGACAGCTTGCCTGCTGAAGTAAAAGCGGCTGGGCACCTGGTACTGTGGGACTGCCAATGCCATCAAGTCACGGAAGCTGTCAGTCTCCACCAGCCTGAATGAGAGCATTTCCAGGGACAGAAGTTTGGCAATGCCTGCATTCAGAGCCTGTGCTCGGGGGTGGTTTGCCGAGAATGCCCGCCTTTTCTCCCATGCCTGTACTACCGATGGCTGTAGACTAGGCTGGGAGTGTGAGGATGACTGGGAACGTGGTGCTGTGGCTGGAATTACACTAGGTCTCTGGACAACAGTGCCAGAGGTTCTTCCATGGGGATCCAAGGAGGAAGCCGAACCAGCTGTGCGTGAGCTGGAGGAAGAAGCAACACGAGCTGAAGAGGTGGTAGCTGCCGCTGTTGGTTGGCCTAGGTCTTCAGTGTGTTTTTGGAACTCCACCGCGTGCCTGGTCCGCACATGTTTCCACATATTTGTGGTATTGAGGTTGCTGACACTTTTACCTCTTTTTACTTTCTGATGACACAGCTTGCATTTGACAAAACAAATGTCATCTGCAACTGTGTCAAAAAAGGACCAGGCACTGCAAGTCTTGGGAGCGCCCTTTTTGGCTTTTGAAAGAGACAGGCTCCTAACTGGTGCCAAAGTGGAGGCTACAGGCTCCGCAGTCTTCCCCCTCCCTCTCCCTCTTTGGCCCGTTAGGGGAATCTCTTCCTCTGAGCTGCTCCCACCACCTTCCTGTTCCTCACGCCACGATGGGTCAAGGACCTCATCATCTCCACTACCCTCTGCCACCAACTGCTCCTCCTGGGTAGTCTCGGCAGCACAGTATGCACCAGAAAGCGGCACCTGAGTTTCATCATCAGATGCGTACTGCGCTGTGGTCACCGCAGGCACTGACCCACCCGCCTCTTCAGAGTCAGAGAGACAAAGCTGTTGGGCATCACTGCACACTGCCTCTTCTTCCATTTCTCCAATACTGCTTGGCTGGCCCCCTGCTTCCAAGCCAAGAGATTCAGAGAACAGAAGTAGAGATGGCTCCTGTCCTGGGCTCTCTGACTGCCTGGCCAATTTAGCAGGTGGTGAAGAGACAGATGGCTGCTCTCCAGTGGTCTGTGCCTGAGAGGATGTGGCACTAATTGAAGTCGATGCGTTAGCTGCCATCCATCCGACAACGGCTTCAATTTGATCTTCACGCAGCAGTGGTGCACGGCGCTCTCCGACAAAGCTGCGCATGAAGGACTGTTCCCTGCTGAAACTGGGTGATGGTGAGTCACCGGTGCCCGCAGCAGGCACAGAATCACCACGTCCTCTCCCTGCTCCTCTCCCTGCTCCACGCCCACGCCCACGACCCTTACTCCCTGCCCTCTTCATCTTGGTTGACAGATAAAGATAAGCAGAAAAGTACTAAGGCCTTAAGGTACCGTCACACTAGACGATATCGCTAGCGATCCGTGACGTTGCAGCGTCCTCGCTAGCGATATCGTCCAGTGTGACAGGCAGCAGCGATCAGGCCCCTGCTGTGCTGTCGCTGGTCGGGGAAGAAAGTCCAGAACTTTATTTGGTCGCTGGACTCCCCGCAGACATCGCTGAATCGGCGTGTGTGACACCGATTCAGCGATGTCTTCACTGGTAATCAGGGTAAACATCGGGTAACTAAGCGCAGGGCCGCGCTTAGTAACCCGATGTTTACCCTGGTTACCATCCTGGTTACCAAAAAAAAAAAAACAGTACATACTTACCTACAGCCGTCTGTCCTCCAGCGCTGTGCTCTGCACTTCTCCTGTACTGGCTGTGAGCGTCGGTCAGCCGGAAAGCAGAGCGGTGACGTCACCGCTCTGCTTTCTGGCCGCTGTGCTCACAGTCAGTACAGGAGGAGTGCAGAGCACAGCGCTGGAGGACAGACAGCGGTAGGTAAGTATGTAGTGTTTGTTTTTTTTTACTTTTAGGATGGTAACCAGGGTAAACATCGGGTTACTAAGCGCGGCCCTGCGCTTAGTTACCCGATGTTTACCCTGGTTACCGGCATCGTTGGTCGCTGGAGAGCGGTCTGTGTGACAGCTCTCCAGCGACCAAACAGCGACCCGGATCGTTGTCGGTATCGCTGCAGCGTCGCTAAGTGTGACGGTACCTTAAGTGTGCTTATTCCTGAAATGCTCCTCCTAACAGGTGTAAAAAACACTAATGTTGTAAAATGTGGACTAGACTTTATTATTGATAAAATGTGGCCTACACAAGTGTTAAGTGGTGTTTGGTGAACTTTACTTTTTTTGGGGGGGGCAGATCGGGCTACAGAGCGAGTTTAACTCACACGGAGACCGTGCAGACAGCCGTAAACGGCGCTGCAAGGCCCAAAAACCCTCCTCTAGGTTATCCTATCTAGTGTTTTTCCACTATTTTGCTGGAGACGGGTGGAAAGACACTAATAGGAAATTGTTTACAAAATTTTCAACAGGCTGCACGAGTTGAAAAAAAATGAAAAGTTATTTAATGGTATGAGGCAGTGACAAACCCTGAGCTGAATACAACGGGCTGTCGCTGCACACAGACTACAGGGCGAGCTGCGCTCACACGGGACCGTGCAGACAGCCGTAAACGGCGCTGCAAGGCCCAAAAACCCTCCTCTAGGTTATCCTATCTAGTGTTTTTCCACTATTTTGCTGGAGACTGGTGGAAAGACACTGATAGGAAATTTTAAAAAAATTTTTCAACAGGCTGCACTATTTGAAAAAAGGACAAGTTATTTTACAGTATGAGGCAGTGACAAAACCCTGAGCTGAATACAATTGGCTGTGGCTGCACACAGACTACAGGGCGAGCTGCGCTCACACGGAGACCGTGCAGACAGCCGTAAACGGCGCTGCAAGGCCCAAAAACCCCCCTCTAGGTTATCCTATCTAGTGTTTTTCCACTATTTGGCTGGAGACGGGTGGAAAGACACTAATAGGAAATTTTAGAAAAAATGTGCAGCAGGCTGCACTATGAGCAAGAAAGGACAATGGATAGAACTGTGTGAGGCAGTGTGAACCCCCCCTGAGCTGAATACAACTGGTATATGGCTGCACACAGACTACAGAGTGAGCTGCACACACACACACACACTGAGACCTTGCAGAACGCTGTTAAAACAGCGCTGCAAGGCAAGAGCAAGGTGAACTGAACAGTGAACACAGCGTTTGCTAAATTAGCCTTGGAAAAGCAAAATAAAGCAATTAGCTATCTCAACTGGCCCTCAGTTAGAACACAGCGTCCTGTCCCTAACTGAAATCACAGCAGAGTGAGCGCAAAATGGCGGCAGCGTTTTTTATAGTGCAGAGTGACATCATTTCAGCAGCCAATCACAGCCTTGCCAGTACTTACATGCCCACCATGCTAAACAGGATGTGCCCACACTTCCATTCAATCCTCATTGGCTGCTGCGTGCAGTTTGAATTCTGGGAACTTCCGATTCCGGTATCCGATACGCGGGAAGTATCGGAATTCGGTATCGGAATTCCGATACCGTAAGTATCGGCCGATACCCGATACTTGCAGTATCGGAATGCTCAACACTAATAGCGACCATAGCATCTAAGTGACTAGACAGAGGGAGGAGGCTTCATATGTACCCCAGAATCCTACCATTAAAAATGCAAGATGTACGTAAGTAAGCCCCCAATATGGCAATGTTAGCTGAAAAATAAAAAGCTATTGCTTTTGGAACTCAGTGATAAAAATGTGTGATGCCATAAAGGACAAAATAGCTTTATCCTTTCAAATGACTGTGGCCAATCTGCAGTACCCAAAAGTTTAGAAAAGTGGAGTAGTTCTCCTCACACTCTCTTTGAAGATTTATTGTGTTAATGCATGGCAATAACCCTTTTTATATGTGATTTTACATGCTGAATGCAGCAGCAGTTTAGTTAGCCTGTGAATGGCGTTAACGGTTAGCAGCAACCCCAGGTGGGTGGAGTTACATGGGCAGCAAGAAGCTATTTCCTGGTAGTTAGTGAGTTAGAGATAAGAAGAGTTAAAGTTTAGAAGGCTACAGTTGGAAAGTGTGTTAGCAACATAAGAATTAAAGGGTTAATAAGTTCAAGAGCAAGTTCTACAGCAATGATAGGAGAAGTAACGAATAGGTTCCTTTCCATCTCACATAGCAATTAACAGAGCTGAGGGAGGTGTAATTAGAGTAGGCAGCTCAAATAGTTCCATTAACATCAGAAATTCCATAACTCAATTCAAGTATGAGACTCTGCCCAATGCAGAAGAATTGTGTAAGAATTATTATGCATATCATCAAGCATTGGAACCCTGTTTGAAGATTTCCAGTAAAGACGTTTTATCTTTTTAAAACGGATTCTGGTCTCACTAATTCGTCACGCATTTACAAGATCCCTGTACCCCCATACTGCTTGTGTCCTGAAATGGGGTAAGCAGCAAACCCCAGATCACACACATTAATGGTTAGTGCAACAGGCTGTTTAGGGACTGTGACCCAAACATCGCCGCAAAGGGTCTCTTACAGCTAAATTGGCGTAGTCAGCAGGATCATCTGTTTGCCCTACACCAAATTTTGTGCCCTACACAAACATTTTTGTAGAAACACGCATGACACAAAGAAGATGGCGCATGAATCTAGCGTCAAAATGGTGCACGGTGTCTTACTGTGGAAAGAAAGGACCACTTATCATGGGACTGGAGGGCACAGAAAAGCATGGAGAAATGCCAAGCCCATTATCTTGCCAAGATAAAGGAATTCCCTATGGGGAAAACCCAACCCCCTGTGGGAGGTGCATGCCAGCAGAAAGAGTGATGGAAAGTAAAGCACTGCCAACCAGGAGGTGATAAAAAACAACAGGTGGAGTGGCCGAAGATTGAGTTGTTAAGCGACAGACAGGTCTAATTTGCAGCCCCCAGTAAAAGCCTGTGAGGAAGGCATAGATGGCACCATTACCCCGCTGGAAGCTTTGTTGTGAGAAGTGCATAATAACTTGATCTAAGATGACTTCTAAAAAAACTGGTAGGAATAGCAGAGAGTAACAGCAAAAGAGATGTTCCTGTCCAGCCTGTCCACAAAGAAGAGGCGGTAGAAGAAGAGGCCACTGATTTTCTCCATATTATGAGCTCTGATGTCTATAGGAAGGGGCCGGGGATGGATGAACAAGCTCTTCTTGCTCTGGGATTTGTGCCTCAATTAAGGCAATACATTGGAGGAGCAAGATGATGCAATGTGATCGACTCCTCACACTGAGACCCGAACACCAGCAGGTGATCCAGAGACCAATTTATAATAATAATAATCTTTATTTTTATATGGAGCTAACATATTCTGCAGCGCTTTACAATTTGCGCACATTATCATCGCTGTCCCCGATGGGGCTCACAATCTAAATCTAAATCCCTATCAGTATGTCTTTGGAATGTGGGAGGAAACCGGAGTACCCGGAAGAAACCCACGCAAACACGGGGAGAACATACAAACTCCTTGCAGATGTTGTCCTTGATGGGATTTGAACCCAGGACTCCAGCGCTGCAAGGCTGCAGTACTATCCATGACAAAGCTGGTGAGTTGGAAGCAAACATGAACTGTAAAGGAAAGCTGTCAGCAGGGGGTGAAACATTAGTACCACCCAAAACAGACTAGCTTCCCATTTATGCATGGAAGTGGTGGTTCAGCAACCAACCCAAGGTGCTGGCCCATGTAGTGGAGGAGGAAACACAAGCTATCTGGGAACAGGCCCCAACACCCCTCACCACATCTCGTGGCATGAAGACATCAAATTGGTCCAAACAGGGACCTTTCTGGAGGAGGCAAAGAAGTGTTAGGCTGGTTTATGGAGTATCTTGACAAGGTTTAATAGTCAGTCCAGGAGACTGGATTGATCACACTTGGATGGCGCAAAAGACCATATTCACAAGAACATGAAACGCAGAGCTCTTATGGAGAGGTTTTTTATTTAGTTAGGAAGAAGGGATTGGGCTTCATTGTTTGGGCGTACGGAACTGGGGAAAATATTTTTGTTAACCACTGTGCTATAAAACCTGAGTACCTGCCTCAGAGGCTGCATAGTCTGTATTCTGGAGTGCAGATTACATTCATGAAAATAGATGGGTAAAGAGGGCTGGTATGCTGTGGAGGTGAAATGGCTGTGCACAACTTTGGATATGGAAAAGTGGAAGGAAGAAAAGTTAAAGAAAAATATCCAGGAAAGAGAAAGGGGAGAAACGCAGCATCAGGCACCAGGAGCTGCTGACTTGGGTTGTGAAAGAGTACTGTGCCTGTGTAGGTGATTAGCAGGGAAGAGAAGTTCCATTATCTTTCTATGCTACAGAGGCGGGAGACAGAGTTTCCCAACCGTTACCTGTTGGCTGTGGGGCATATCTGCTTTTTACAGAACCCATAAACTCTTTGCTTCCCAACAGGTCATTGCATCCAAACGTGGAAGAGCAGTTGACACAGCAAGGAGAAGGGGAAGTCTCACACCAATGCAAACTCCCTCCTGAGAGTTGGAGTGACCTGGAAAAGGAGACGGAATCATGCCTCTTTTCAGCCTTAAATTATTCAATGGAGCTGTTTTTGAAAAGGGGGACAAGTTCCAACTTACCCCCTTTACCTAGAAAATCTGTACACTAACCGGGTCTTGGACAATTTGGCAGTTCAAGGTGAAGTACCTTTTATTTTGAAGGACTGTTCTAGATAAGCTGAACTTTTTTTTTTTTGTGCACCTGTTGTACCCTTTTCTTCTGGATTAAGACCACCGGTGCCCCTAAAGGGTCCTACACGACAGACAAAGAACTGAGCGAATCCACAATTCTATTCATTTGCACTTAAAGATGGTTGGAGATGTTCTAGTCTGTGCACTACCTCATGTTCCAGAGTCCTTAACCTTTTAGGACCAGATGCTGTGCCAAAGAATGCTACTTTTTGAAGAGGTGTAAAGGTGGAGAAGTTGTCCTTACACCCTCTCTGAAGATGTAATGTTTAATTAATCCTTTTTATGTGTGATTTTACATACTCTATTCTGCAGCAGTTTAGTTAGCATGTGGATAGGTTAATAGTTAGAAGCCAGCCCAGGTGGGTGGAGTTACATGGCACACAGGAAGCTAGTTTCTGATAGTGAGTGAGAGAGAAGATAATGAAGAGATAAGAAGTCTTATTGTTAAGAAAGGCACAAGTTAGAGAGTGTGTTAGAGACAGAAGAATTAAATGGTTAATAATTTCAAGAACAAGTTCTACAGTGACTGAATTCTTACACAGCCGGAGTGCAGAACAAGCACAGAGACAGAAGGAGAAGTAATGAGAAGGTTCCTTTCCACCATTAATGAGTACCAGCTGTAGCAATTAACAGAGCTGAGAGAGGCGTAATTACTAGTGTTGAGCGATACCTTCCAGTATAGGGAAACATGGGATCGGATTGGATCGGATCAATACCCAAAAAATATCGGATATCGCGGATTCCGATACCGGAAACCAATGCAAGTCAATGGGACACAAATATCGGAATTAAAATAAACCCTTTCTTTCCTCGTAGGTTAATTCGACATAAAGGAAAACAACTAAGAATAATGTAGAATGTATTGGTGGAGGAGACATTAAAAGCATAGAGGTTTAGCCCAATCAAATGGAATAGCAGGAATTCATTTTTTTTTAAGACGTTCGGAGTTACAAAAATATTGACTATGTTAACTTTTTTTTATATTTTGTCAGATATTTATGTTTCACTACTTCCATGCTTTTCACCGTCTTTTTTACTTTTCCCACACTTTCTCCTTCATCATCCTCAGCAGCAGCATCTTTTTCATCAACTTCTTTTTCACCTTATTCATCTTCTTCTTCACCCTCTTCCTATTATTCTTTGTTTTTACATTCTTCATATTCTTCTTATTCAACTATTATACTTCTTCATATTCTTCATATTCTTCTTCTTCATCATATTCTTATTTGTGACAGGCATTCTTGTAGTTGTTATCTATAAAAGTTTGAAGATTACACCTTCCGTTCTGCATGTCACAAAAGATTTACAACAGGATTTGTCCACGTTCAGTTAGGCCTGTAGCAGCAGGTATTTTCCACGAGGAGGAATGGACTCACCCCCATACACTGCTTAGTCTTCTTCTGCTTATAATTTAGATAATATCTTTTGTGCTGTTTTTTAGTCTTATGCTTAATGTTCTTCTGCTTTTTGTTCTGCAGCTTCTCGTTCTTCTGCTTCTTGGTATTCTGTCTCTTGTTCCTCTGTATCTTGGTGGTTGTCTTCGTGTTCTTTGTCCTCTTGGTCATCTTCTTCAGGGTAATCTTCTTGGTCTTCTTTGGGGTGGTCTTCAGGGTCGTCGTCTTCAGGGTCGTCATCTTCGGGGTCGTCGTATTCTTCATGGTGGTCTTCAGGGTTGTTGTCTTCAGGATCATCGTCTTTAGGGTGATTGTTAGGGGAGATCCAGAGTGATTACCAAAAACCATTTCAAAAAGCTTGAACTTGAAATTGTAGCAGAAGGTACAAGAAGGCTGAGGAACTGTCAAGAACCAGCTGACAGTACTGGAACCCAGATGGGTAGTAGAAGGTACAAGAGCCAATTGAACTACCGAGGACCAGGTGATGGTACTGGAAGCTGGTAACTAAGCAGGAGGTACCTGTGCCAGAAAGCACTACCAAGGACCAGCTGACGTTGGTGGAACTTGGATACCGAGAAGGAGGCACCTAATCCAAAGGCACTGCCTGGAACCAGCTGATGTTGCTGGAACCCAGGGGGACATATTCAAGATTGACTTCCAAAGAACCAGCTAATAGTACTGGAACTCAGACAGGCAGCAGAAGGTAAACATGAAAAAAAAGTTGCAAGGCCGTGAGCTGGCTGGAGTTATCGAAACCCACAGTCCTACAGGGGGTGCTTGTCCTATTGGCACTACGGAACCAGCCTTCATTGCCAGATCCTGCAGCTCACATAGGAAGCACCTAAGCTGCTGGCACCATAGAGTCGGCTAACCCGGCTGCAACACGACAGGACAATGTAAAGGAGGCAAAGTAACGTTGACAGTACCCGGAAACAGCTGGCGCGCTGGAACCAGGCTGGGCAGGAGGGAGTACCCGTGCCAAAGACACTGACGGGAAACAGCTGGCGGTGCTGGAGCCCAGGGTAAATACTAGAAACAGAGTGTAGGCTGAGGCCTAATTGGAGCAAGTTTAAAATCAGTAGTAGTGTGAATGTAAACAGAGCAGGAGAAATTGCCAGACACACAGCAGGGGATCAGCTGACATTACTGAACCCCAATAACACAGGAGCAAGTTTTGACTGTGCAGATGGCACTTCTGAGCTGCAACTGGCGGTGTTGGAGCCCAGGGTAAATACTAGAAACAGAGTGGAGGCAGAGGCCTAATTGGAGCAAGTTTAAAATCTGAAGTAGTGTGAATGTGGACAGAGCAGGAGAAATTGCCAGACACACAGCAGGGGATCAGCTGACATTACTGAACCCCAATAACACAGGAGCAAATGTTGACTGTGCAGGCAGCACTTCTGAGCAGCAACTGGTGGTGCTGGAGCCCAGGGATTACAGTTCAGGTGGTAGAAACATGAACACAACAGGAGACCTGGATACTGTTGCCAACCAATTATTTAATTTGGAAGAGGACTGGCAAATTCCTTCAAGATCCAGGCCTTGTTCATTTTCAGAAAAATAAGCCGGTCAATGTTATTGGAGGATAGTCGCATGCGACGGTCTGTTAGTACACCACCTGCGGCACTAAAGACACGTTCCGATAACACACTAACAGCAGGGCAAGCCAGCACCTCCAATGCATACTGGCTAAGCTCTGGCCATATATCCAGCTTAGAGACCCAAAACTTGAAGGGGGAAGAGCCGTCTGGGAGTACTGTTGTGAATTCCGCTCTTGGGCTTGGTTGTAAGTAGCATTTTTGTGAGTTCTGCTCTTTGGCTCCCTCCTGTGGTTTATAGTGGTATGGCTGCTTCTTGGATTTAGCTTCAGCAGCTGTTTTCACTGATCGTCTTTCTGGCTTGGCTATATTAGTCTGGCCTTATCCCTCATTCTATGCCAGTTGTCAATTGTTCCTGCCTGGAGTCATTGCTCTTAGGACTTTCCTGACACTCTGACCAGTTCATCAAAAGCTAAGTCCTTGCTTGTCCTTTTGCGGTTCTCTTGTTGTGGACTTGTTGTTCAGCACTTTCTTTGTTTTTGTTCATTTGTCCAGCTTTTCAGTATGGATCTATTCCTATTTAGCTAGAAGTGGCCTCCTGTGCTAAATCTTGTTTCATACTACGTATGTCATTTCCTTCTCCTCTCACAGTCATTATTTGTGGGGGGCTAATCTATCCTTTGGGGATTTTCTCTGAGGCAAGATAGTTTTCCTGCTTCTATCTTTAGGGGTAGTTTGCTCTTAGGCTGTGGCGAGATGCCTAGGCCGAGTTAGGAGCATTCCACGGCTGCTTCTAGTGTTGTGTTGAGCTTAGGAAATGCGGTCAGTATAGTTGCCACCTGCTCCGAGCTAGACGCATGTCGGAATAGATCCATACTGAAAAGCTGGACAAATGAACAAAAACAAAGAAAGTGCTGAACAACAAGTCCACAACAAGAGAACCGCAAAAGGACAAGCAAGGACTTAGCTTTTGATGAACTGGTCAGAGTGTCGGGAAATTCCTAAGAGCAATGACTCCAGGCAGGAACAATTGACAACTGGCATAGAATGAGGGACAAGGCCAGACTAATATAGCCAAGCCAGAAAGACAAACAGTGAAAACAGCTGCTGAAGCTAAATCCAAGAAGCAGCCATACCACTATAAACCACAGGAGGGAGCCAAAGAGCAGAACTCACAAAAATGCTACTTACAACCAAGCCCAAGAGCGGAATTCACAACAGAGTACACTGAGAGGGCAAGGCATGTAGTCTGTCACCATCTGACGGAAATGTTGCCTCCTGCTGTCTGGAGCTGTCTGTGATCGTGTAGACATTTGTGGCGGGGACACAAAACTTTGCCACATTTGGGCCATACTGGTCTTGCCTTGTGCTGAGGTGCTGCTTCTGCTGCTTCTTTGTGCTGCTTTGTAAAGCACTCGGGTGGAATGGAGAACATGAAGGAATGAACCAGTGCGTCTTGGTACTCCTGCATTTTATGCTCCCGATTCAACGGTGTTATGAGGCTTTGTAAGTTGTCCCGGTAGCAAGGATATAGGAGGGTGGACACACAATAATCAGCCGTGTTGAGAATGTGGGTGATGCGGCGGCCATTTCTCAGGCACTGCAGCATGAAATCAACCATGTGCTGCAGACTGCCAACTGGCCAAGAAATGCTGTCCCCTGCTTGAGGTGTGATCTCTGCCTGCTCTGCATCACCCCACCTTTGCGCTACATACTAACTACAAGAGCATTGTGTACCTCCCTCCTCTGGACCGATGTCTTCCTCCTCCATTGACTCCTCCTCATCCTCCTCACAAAGTGTCCCCTGCCTAGGCCTTTGTGAGGAACCACATTGCGCAGACTGTCCAGAAGCAGATGGCATTTGTGACTCCTCATCCTCCCCTTCTTCCAAAACCTCCTCCCTTAGTTCTTGCGGTGTTTTTTCAAGCAGGCAGATAAGGGGGATAGTCATGCTGACTAGTGCATCATCTGCACTCGCCATCCACGTGGAATCATTGAAGGCACACAAAACGTTGCAGATGTCCTTCATAGAGGACCACTCAGTGGTGGTGAAGTGTGAACGGCGCACAGTGCGACGTGTTTGCGCCTGATGCAGCTGGTACTCCATTACTGCTGCCTGCTGCTCACACAACCTCTCCAACATACATAATGTTGAATTGCACCTGGTGGGTAGGTCACATATGATACGATGTTCCGGAAGGCGGAATCGGCGCTGCAGAGCTGCAATGCGCGATCTTGCCACGCTGGAACGCTGCAAGGTAACGCACTTTATGCGGACCTTGTGCAGCAGTGCATCAAGATCCGGATAGTCCCTCAAAAAACTCTGCACGACCAAGTTGAGCACATGTGCCATACATGGGATGTGAATGAGGTTGCCTAGGCCCAGAGCTGCCACCAGATTTCGGCCATTGTCACACACTACTATGCCTTGCTGGAGATTCGCTGGCACAAACCACACGTCGCTCTGCTGCTTGATGGCATTCCAGAGCTCCTGTGCTTTGTGGCTTCAATTCCCCAAAGAAATTAATTTCAATATGGCCTGTTGACGTTTGGCCATGGCTGTGCTCATATCGGTCATAACAGGCAAGCATTCATGGGTCCATGTGGAGGTAGAACGTGACGGCTCTTGCAGCACTGATTCAGAGAAACTGGAGTATGAGGAGGAGTCAATGTGTACAGACTGGATTCCTGCAATCCTTGGAGATGGCAGAACACATACAGCGCCACTCTCAAGATCTGTACCCGGCTCCACAACATTTACCCAATGGGCAGTGAGGGAAAGGTATCGTCCCTGTCCATGCTTACTGGTCCATGCATCGGTGGTCAGGTGGACCTTGCTACTGATGGTGTTTAGTAGTGCATATTTAATTTTTCCCTCCACATGCTTTTGCAGGGCAGGGATGGATTGCCTGCTGAAATAAAAGAGGCTGGGCACGTTGTATTGTGGGACTGCCAATGCCATGAAGTTACGGAAGGTGTTAGTCTCCACCAGCCTGAATGATAGCATTTCAAGGGACAGTAGTTTTGCAATGCCAGCATTCAGAGCCTGTGCTCGGGGGTGGTTTGCCGAGTATGGCTGCCTTTTCTCCCATGCCTGTGCTATCGATGGCTGTAGACTGACCTGGGAGTGTGAGGATGACAGGGAACGTGGTGCTGTGGGTGGAATGGCACTGTGTCTCTGTACAACAGTGCCAGAGGTTCTTCCATGGTGAACCGGTGAGGAAGCCGATCCAGCTGTGTGTGAGCTGGAGGAAGAGGCTACAACATGAGCTGAAGAGGTGGTAGGTGGCACTGTAGGTTGGCCTAGGTCTTCAGTGTGTCTTTGTATCTCCACCACGTGCTTGGTCCGCACATGTTTCCACATATTTGTGGTATTGAGGTTGCTGACACTTTTCCCTCTTTTCACTTTCTAATTACACAGCTTGCATTTGACAAAGCAAATTCCATCTGCAACTGTGTCAAAAAAGGACCAGGCACTGCAAGTCTTGGGCGTGCCCGTTTGGGGTTTTGGAAGATTCATGCTCCTAATGGGTGCTGAAGTGGAGGCTACAGGCAACCAAATCTGCCCTTTCCCTCTCCCTCTCCCTCCTTTTTGGGCCGTTCGGGGAATCTCTTCCTCAGAGCTGCTCCCACCACCTTCCTGTACCTCACACCATGATGGGTCAAGGACCTCATCATCTACACTACCCTCTTCAAACAACTGCTTCTCATGGGTAGTCTCAACAGCACAGTACGCACCAGAAAGTGGCACCTGAGTCTCATCATCAGATGGGTACTGAGGTGTGCTGACCATAGGCACTGGCCCACCGGCCTCATCAGATTCAGAGACACAAAGCTGTTGCGCATCACTACATACTACCTCTTCTTCAAATTCTAGAATGCTGCTTGGCTGGCCCCCTCTTTCCAAGCCAAGAGATTCAGAGAACAGAAGTAGAGATAGCTCCTGTCCAGGGCTCTCTAACTGCCTGGGCAATTTGGCAGGTGGTGAAGAGACAGATGGATGCTCTTCCGTGCTCAAAACCTGAGAGGATCTGGAACTAATTGAAATCGATGCATTAGCTGCCATCCATCCGACAACGGCTTCAATTTTTTCCTTCCGCAGCAGTGGGCTACGGCGAGCTCCTTCAAAGCTGCGCATAAATGACTGTTTCCTGGTAAAACTGGGGGATGCTAAAGGTACTGTCACACTAGACGATATCGCTAGCGATCCGTGACGTTGCAGCGTCCTCGCTAGCGATCTCGTCCAGTGTGACAGGCAGCAGCGATCAGGCCCCTGCTGTGCTGTCGCTGGTCGGGGAAGAAAGTCCAGAACTTTATTTCGTCGCTGGACTCCCCGTAGACATCGCTGAATCGGCGTGTGTGACACCGATTCAGCGATGTCTTTGCTGGTAACCAGGGTAAACATCGGGTAACTAAGCGCAGGGCCGCGCTTAGTAACCCGATGTTTACCCTGGTTACCATCCTAAAAGTAAAAAAACAAACAGTACATACTTACCTACAGCCGTCTGTCCTCCAGCGCTGTGCTCTGCTCTCCTCCTGCTCTGGCTGTGAGCGTCGGTCAGCCGGAAAGCAGAGCGGTGACGTCACCGCTCTGCTTTCTGGCTGCCCGGCGCTCACAGCCAGACCAGAGAAGCAGAGCGCCGAGGACAGACAGCAGAAGGTAAGTATGTAGCGTTTGTTTTTTTACTTTTTAGGATGGTAACCAGGGTAAACATCGGGTTACTAAGCGCGGCCCTGCGCTTAGTTACCCGATGTTTACCCTGGTTACCGGGGACCTCGGGATCGTTGGTCGCTGGAGAGCTGTCTGTGTGACAGCTCACCAGCGACCAAACAGCGACGCTGCAGCGATCCGGATCGTTGTCGGTATCGCTGCAGCGTCGCTATGTGTGACGGTACCTTAAGTCACTAGTGCCTGCAGCAGGCACAGAATCCCCACGTCCTCTCCCTGCAGAAACTCCACACCCACTACCACGTGCCTTACTCCCTGCCTTCTTCATCTTGGTAGAATGATAAAGATAGGCAGAAAAGTACTAAGGGCTTAGTGTGCTTATTCCTGAACATCTGCTAACAGGTATAAGAAACACTAATTTTATAAAGTGTGGACTAGACTTTATTATGAGATAATGTGGCCTACACAACTGTAAAGTGGAGTGTTTGGTGAACTTTATTTACTTTTTTTTTTCACAAAAAGACACTGGATGTGCCCAAAGATGTAAAACCGATAGTATCACAAACATTTTTTAGCTACTACAATGCAGGAAAGTAACCTACAATGCAATAGATGAGGCTCCAAGAAATATGCTAATACTAATCTGCTGGGGCTGCAGGGCACAAGGCTGCAGAAAGGCTACTCTATCTACTCCTATATAGTGTTTGCAAGCAATCTAGCTGGATATGGATGGAACCACACTAATAGGAGAAATAAGGAAAAATGAACAGCACTAATGCAAAAAAGGACAATGTATGAGGCAGTGACGCACACTGAGAGGACTACAACCGGAGGTGGCTGCAGAATACACTACAGTGTGAGCTGCACTCATACACACAGACCTCGCAGACAGCCATGAACAGTGCAGAGAACTGTGCACTAGTGCTGCAAGGCTGCAGAAAGGCTCCTCTATCTACTCCTATATAGTGTTTGCAAGCAATCTAGCTGGATATGGATGGAACCACACTAATAGGAGAAATCAGAAAAAATGAGGAGCACTAATGCAAAAAAGGATAATGTATGAGGCAGTGACGCACGCTGAGCGGACTACAACCGGAGGTGGCTGCAGAACACACTACAGCGTGAGCTGCACTCACACACAGAGACCTTGTAGACAGCCATCAACAGTGCAGAGAACTGTGCACTAGCACTGCAAGGCTGCAGAAAGGCTCCTCTATCTACTCCTATATAGTGTTTGCAAGCAATCTAGCTGGATACGGATGGAACCACACTAATAGGAGAAATCAGGAAAAATGAGCAGCACTAATGCAAAAAAGGACAATGTATGATGCAGTGATGCACACTGAGAGGACTACAACCGGAGGTGTTTGCAGAACACACTACAGGGTGAGTTGCACTCACACACACAGACCTCGCAGACAGCCGTGAACAGTGAAGAGAACTGTGCACTAGCGCTGCAAGGCTGCAGAAAGGCTCCTATATTTACTCCTACATAATGTTTGCAAGCAATCTGGCTGGATATGGATGGAACCACACTAATAGGAGAAATCAGGAAAAAAGAGCAGCACTAGTACAAAAAAGGAAAATGTATGAGGCTTTGACACACGCTGAGCGGAATACAACCGGAGGTGCCTGCAGAACACACTACAGCGTGAGCTGCACTCACACACATAGACCACGCAGACAGCCGTGAACAGCGCTGCAAGGCAAAAGAAAGCTTCTCACACAGCGGTTGCTAAAGTAGCCTGGGTAAAGCACAATAAAGCAAATTGGATGCTCAAACTGTCCCTCAGAGTCAGAACAGCAGCGTCCTGTCCCTAAGTAAATTCACAGCAGAGTGAACCCAAAATAGCGGCGGCGGCTTTTATAGCACATCATGACATCATTTCAGCAGCCAATCACAGCCTAAACATGCCTAACATGCCTAACAGGATGTGCACACACTTCTTAGGATCCTCATTGGCTGAATAAAATCAAACTGGCTCATTGCACAATGGGAACTTTCGTTTCGTATTCAATATTGTAAAAGTATTGGAACTCAGTATCGAAACTCCGATACAGCAAATATCGGTCGATACCCGATATTTCAGTATCGGAATGCTCAAAACTAGTAATTACTCTACGCAGCTAGAAGGAGTGGGCTACAGTAAGGCAACATGTAAATCGGTCCCAAAGGTTTAGAAAAGTACTGTTCCGAACAGGAAAGAACATGGGTTACTCATTATAGTGAAGGATTCTGAAGGCCAGAGCTGGGAAGTTTAGAATTAATCTTTCTCTCTCGAATAGTTCCGTTAACATCAGAAATACTATATTTAACTCAATTCAAGTATGAGCCTCTGCTTTATGCAGAAGAAATGTACAGTGGGTAGGGAAAGTATTCAGACCCTTTAAATTTTTACTCTTTGTTTCAGTGCAGCCATTTGATAAATTCAAAAAAGTTATTTTTTTATAATTAATGCACACCCTGCACCCCATCTTCACTGAAAAAAAACTGAAATCTAAATTTATTTGCAAATTTATTAAAAAAGAAAAACTTAAATATCACATGGTCAGACCCTTTGCTCAATATTGAGTAGAAGAACCCTTTTGAGCTAGTACATCCATGAGTCTTCTTGGGAATGATGCCACAAGTTTTTCACACCTGGATTTGGGGATCCTCTGCCATGCTTCCTTGCATATCTTCTCCAGTGCCGTCAGGTTGGATGGTGAACGTTGGTGGACAGCCAAAGAGGTTCAATTGGATTTAGGTCATGGCTCTGGCTGGACCAGTCAAGAATGGTCACAGAGTTGTTCTGAAGCCACTCTTGTTATTTTAGCTGTGTGCTTAGGGTCATTGTCTTGTTGGAAGGTGATCCTTCAGCCAAATCTGCAGTCCAGAGCACTCTGGAAGAGGTTTTCATCCAGGATATCTCTGTACTTGGCCGCGTTCATATTTCCTTCAATGACAACCAGTCATCCTTCCCCTGCAGTTGAAAAACACCCCAATAGCCTGATGCTGCCACCACCATGTTTCACTGCTGGGATTGTATTGGGCAGATGATGAGCAATGACTGGTTTTCTCCACACATACCGCTTAGAATTATCACCCAAAAAGTTTATCTTCGTCTCATTAGACCAGAGAGTCTTATTTCTCATATTCTGGGAGTCCTTCACATGTTTTTTAGAAAATTCTATGTGGACTTTCATATATCCTGCACTGAGGAGAGGCTTCCATTGGCTCACTGTGCCATAAAGGCCAACTGGTGGAGGGCTGCAGTGATAGCTGACTTTGTGGAACTTTCTCCCATCTCCCTACTGCATCTCTGGAGCTCAGCCACAGTGATCTTGGGGTTCTTCTTTACCTTTCTCACTAAGGCTCTTCTCCCATGATTGCTCAGTTTGGCTGGATGTCCAGGTTTAGGAAGACTTCTGGTGGTCCCAAATTTTTTCCATTTAACCCCTTAACCCCCAAGGGTGGTTTGCACTTTAATGAACAGGCCAATTTTTACAATTCTGACCACTGTCTCTTTATGAGGTAATTCTCGTTTTCTCTTTACATATTTTACTTCACATAAGGGGCAAAATTTATTTGATATGATTTGCGTTTATTTGTGAAAAAAACAGAAATTTGGCAAAAATTTTTGAAAATTGTGCAATTTTCCAACTTTGAGTTTTCATGCCCTTAAATCACAGAGATATCTCACACAAAATACTTAAAAAGTAACATTTTCCACATGTCTACTTTACATCTATACAATTTTGGAACCAACATTTTTTTGTTAGGAAGTTATAAGGGTTAAAAGTAGACAAGCGATTTCTCATTTTTACAAAACCATTTTGTTTTAGGGACCACATCACATTTGAAGTCACTGTGAGGGGTCTATATGATAAAAAATACCAAAAAGTGACACCATTCTTAAAACTGCATCCCTCAAGGTTCTCAAAACCACATGGAAGAAGTTTATTAACCCTTCAGGTGCTTCACAGGAGTTTTTGGAATGTTTAAAAAAAATGAACATTTTACCTTTTTTTTTACAAAAAATGTATATCTGATCCATTTTTCTTTTATTTTAACAAGGGTAACAGGAGAAATTGGACCCCAAAAGTTGTTGTCCAATTGGTCCTGACTGCTCTGATATCCCATATGTGGGGGAACCACTTTTTGGGCGCATGACAGAGCTCGGAAGGGAAGGAGCACTGTTTGACTTTTTAACCTCAAATTGACTGGAATTGAGATCGGATGCCTTGTCGCGTTTGGTGAGCCCCTGATGTGACTGAACAGTGGAAACCTCCCACAATTGACCCCATTTTGGAAACCAAACACTCTAAGGAACTTATCTAGATGTGTGGTGAGCACTTTGAAGCCCCAAGTGCTTCACAGAAATTTATAACATAGAGCCGTAAAAATCATATTTTTTTCGCAAAAATTATTTTTTGCCCCCAAATTTTTATTTTTACAAGGGTAACAGGGGAAATTGGACCCCAAAACTAGTTGTCCATTTTGTCCTGATTAAGTTGATACCCTACATGTGGGGGTAAATCACTGTTTGAGCACACAGCAGAGCTCAGAAGGGAAGGAGCATTGTTTAACTTTTTCCATGCAGAATTGGCTGGAATTGAGATCGGTCGCCATGTCGCTATTGGAGAGCTCCTGATGTGCCGAAACAGTGGAAGCCCCCATCTCTAACTCCAGCCCTAAACCCCAACACATCCCTAACCCTATTCCCAGCCCTATCCATAGCCTTAGCCCCAAACCTAACTCTAACACGCCCCTAATCCTAATCCCAACCCTAACCCTAATCCCAACCCCAACCCTAATCAAAACCCTAACTTTAGCCACAACCCTAACCCTAACCCTAACCCTAACTTTAGCCACAACCCTAACCCTAACTTTAGCCCCAACCATAACCCTAACTTTAGCCCCAACCCTAACCTTAACTTTTGCCCCAAACCTAACCCTAATGAGAAAATGAAAATAAATTTATTTTATTTTATTATTTTTCTCTAACTAAGGGGGTAATATACGGGGGTTTGATTTACTGTTTATAGTGGGTTTTAATATCAGATTTTTATGTTTGGTAGCTGTCACACGCTAATAGATGCTTTTTATTGAAAAAAATAGTTTTTGCATCACAACATTTTGAGAGCTATAATTTTGGCCCACAGAGTCATGTGAGGTCTTGTTTTTTGTGGGATGAGTTGATGTTTTTTATTGGTACCATTTTCGGGCACATGACTTTTTTTGATTGCTTTTTATTACGATTTTTGGGAGGCAGAATGAACAAAAACAAGCAATTCATGAATTTTTTGGGGGTGGGGCGTTTATACCGTTCCACTTGTGGTAAAATTCATAAGGAAGTTTTATTCATCGGGTTAGTGCAATTACAGCGATACCTCACTTATATCATTTTTTTGTTTTGGTGCTTTTATACAATAAAAACTATTTTACATTAAAAAAATAACTGTTTTTGCATCGCTTTATTCTGAGAGCTCGAACGTTTTTATTTTTTCGCTGATGATGCTGTATGTCAGCTCGTTTTTGCGGGACAAGATGACATTTTCAGCGGTACCATGTTTATTAATATACGTGTTATTCCACTTTTTGCTTGGCGGTATGATGATAAAGCATTGTTTTTTTGCCTCATTTTTTATTTATATTCTTACGGTATTCACTGAAGGAGTAAACAAGTGGGACAGTTTTATTGGTCGAGTCGTTACGGACGCGGCAATACTAAACATGTGTACTTTTATGTTTTTTTTTATTTACATAAAGAAATGTATTTATTCGAACAATATTTTTTTTATTTAAGAATTTAAAAAATATATTTTTACCCACTATAATATATATATTTTTTACTTTTTTACATTGTCGCAGGGTTGGACATCAAAGTTTAAAGTCCGATCGCTGATCTGACACCTTGCACAACATCAGATCAGCGATCTGACAGGCAGTGAAGGAGGATTCTCAGGTCCTGCTCTCAGCAGGCGCTGAGAAGCCACCTCCCTGCAGGACCCGGAAGGACCCCGTGGCCATCTTGGATCTGAGGGTTTACAGGCAGGGAGAATCTCAGAACAACGCGATCACATCATTTGGGGGTCCTTTCTTCACTTTCTTCAGCCTTTCATCCACAGCCTAATGGGCAATATTAACATGTGAACCAGACTCTTAAGACATATTATAAGTGTTTTGTGCCTGAGAATCAGGAGGATTGGGTTTCCTATTTACCTCTAACTGAATTTGAGATGAATAACCATTGTCTTGAGTCTACTGGCAAGTCTCCATTTTTTCAGGACATACGGATTTCATCCTCAATTCTGCTCTTTCAAAAGAAATTGTTCTTCAGGAGTACCCAAGGAGGAACAGTTTTCTTCATCTATTACATCAGTATGGCAATTTGAAGAAGATGAAGTCCAAGTGAGTGTGGCTGATTGAAGACGTTTGATGAGTCCGGACCTGTATGTTGGTAATTTGGTGTGGTTGTCCTCAAAGAATATTAAGTTAAACGTCTTGGAAATTGGTACTCAGCTTCATCGGTCCCTAGAAGATGGTGGCCGTCGTCAATCTAGTTGCTTTGCGCCTTGCTTTGCAACCCACTTTTAAGATTTATAATTTGTTTCACCGATCTCTACTCAAAAAATTAATTGCTTCCTCTGAACTACCTTCCCCAGTCATTGTTGATGGGAATATGGAATTTCAGTTAGCTAAGATTATAAATTCTCGCTTGGTTCCTTAGTCTCTTCAGTATCTGGTACACCAGGAGGGTGATGGTCCTAAAGAGGGAATGTGGATACCAGCATCTGATGTACACACGATAGGGTTGGTCCTGCCCTCTTAGAAGGGGAAGGGGGTACTGTCATGGGGATATTGTGACAGAGAGGGGCCAGAAGATCGCTTCATCTGGTTTCACAAACTTCTGCACTAGCTAGAATTACTTCATTATCCTATTAAAAAGTGAATTTTTTTCCTTGCTGGCAGTGCACGATTTAATCTGTTCAGCTGACATTCCTGGAGCTTTCCTACTTGGATTATCTCAGCTGTTCAGTGTTGGCCAATCCCCTCTGCTATATATACTCGCCTCTGGCACATACAGTCATGGCCAAAAGTATTGACACCCCTGCAATTCTGTCAGATAATACTCAGTTTCTTCCTGAAAATGATGGCAGAGGCAGTGCTGAAGTGCTTCCAGCTTCTGAATGATGTGCTCATTTCAGAGACGGAGGATGAAGACTAGGAGGAGGAGGTGGTGCAGGAGCGGTAGACTGTGGGGGCAAACGTGATTGACATAGGGCCCACAATCCTCGGCGTCGGGAGGATATGTTCAATCCCAAGGTCCAACTGGGTCCCAGCTTCCAGTATGCTAACCCAATGTGCTGTCAGTGAGCTGTACTATCCCTGCCCACAAGCACTTGTCCATGTGTCTGTGGTTAGGTGGACTTTCCCAGTAACAGCATTGTTGAGGGCATGGGTTATGTTGAGGGACACATGCTGTTGTAATGCCAGTACGGCACACCGGGAGAAATAGTGGCGACTGGGGACTGAGTACCTTGGGATGACCGCCGCCATCAGGTTGCGGAAAGCTTTCATCTCAACGAGCCTAAAAAGGCAACATTTTGAGTGAAAGCAGATGAGAAAAGTTAGAAATAGTACTATGACCTGTGTGGCCTTGGCAGGGTATTTCCGCTTGTGTTCCAATGACTGGGGTATAGACAACTGAAGGCTGCGCTAGGACAAGGACATGAACGGGCTTCATGATGGTGCTGGCTGACTGTGGGCAACAACAGGTGCAGGGCCAGAGACATCTTCACATGCACGGTGAACTGGGGATTGGCTTCAGTGCAAAACAGTGGAAGAAGCAGTGGTGTCACCTGCAGACAGTGTTCCTGGATCCTGGGGTTCGGCACACAAAGTCGGATGCTTTGCTGCCACATGCCTAATCATGCTGGTGGTGGTCAGGCATGTAGTTTTGCTACCTCTGCTAATGCGGGCATGACAGGTGCTGCAAATGGCCTGTTTTGGGTTATCATCAGAGTATTTAACCCCTTCAAGACCCAGCCTATTTTGACCTTAAAGACCTTGCCGTTTTTTGCAATTCTGACCAGTGTCCCTTTATGAGGTAATAACTCAGGAACGCTTCAACGGATCCTAGCGGTTCTGAGATTGTTTTTTCGTGACATATTGGGCTTCATGTTAGTGGTAAATTTAGGTCAATAAATTCTGCATTTATTTGTGATAAACACGGAAATTTGGCGAAAATTTTGAAAATTTCGCAATTTTCACATTTTGAATTTTTATTCTGTTAAACCAGAGAGATATGTGACACAAAATAGTTAATAAATAACATTTCCCACATGTTTACTTTACATCAGCACAATTTTGGAAACAAAATTTTTTTTTGTTAGGAAGTTATAAGGGTTAAAATTTGACCAGCGATTTGTCATTTTTACAACGAAATTTACAAAACCATTTTTTTTAAGGACCACCTCACATTTGAAGTCAGTTTGAGGGGTCTATATGGCTGAAAATACCCAAAAGTGACACCATTCTAAAAACTGCACCCCTCAAGGTACTCAAAACCACATTCAAGAAGTTTATTAACCCTTCAGGTGCTTCACAGCAGCAGAAGCAACATGGAAAGAAAAAATGAACATTTAACTTTTTAGTCACAAAAATTATCTTTTAGCAACAATTTTTTTATTTTCCCAATGGTAAAAGGAGAAACTGAACCACGAAAGTTGTTGTCCAATTTGTCCTGAGTACGCTGATACCTCATATGTGGGGGTAAACCACTGTTTGGGCGCACGGCAGGGCTTGGAAGGGAAGGAGCGCCATTTGACTTTTTGAATCAAAAATTGGCTCCACTCTTTAGCGGACACCATGTCACGTTTGGAGAGCCCCCGTGTGCCTAAAAATTGGAGCTCCCCCACAAATGACCCCATTTTGGAAACTAGACGCCCCAAGGAACTTATCTAGATGCATAGTGAGCACTTTGAACCCCCAGGTGCTTCACAAATTGATCCGTAAAAATGAAAAAGTACTTTTTTTTCACAAAAAAATTCTTTTAGCCTCAATTTTTTCATTTTCACATGGGCAACAGGATAAAATGGATCCTAAAATGTGTTGGGCAATTTCTCCTGAGTACACCAATACCTCACATGTGGGGGTAAACCACTGTTTGGGCACATGGTAAGGCTCGGAAGGGAAGGAGCGCCATTTGACTTTTTGAATGAAAAATTATTTCCATCGTTAGCGGACACCATGTCGCGTTTGGATAGCTCCTGTGTGCCTAAACATTGGCGCTCCCCCACAAGTGACCCCATTTTGGAAACTAGACCCCCCAAGGAACTTATTTAGATGCCTAGTGAGCACTTTAAACCCTCAGGTGCTTCACAAATTGATCTGTAAAAATGAAAAAGTACTTTTTTTTCACAAAAAAATTATTTTCGCCTCAATTTTTTCATTTTCACATGGGCAGTAGGATAAAATGGATCATAAAATTTGTTGGGCAATTTCTCCCGAGTACGCCGATACCTCATATGTGGGGGTAAACCACTGTTTGGGCACACGGCAGGGCTCGGAAGGGAAGGCGCGCCATTTGACTTTTTGAATGGAAAATTAGCTCCAATTGTTAGCGGACACCATGTCGCGTTTGGAGAGCCCCCTGTGTGCCTAAACATTGGAGCTCCCCCACAAGTGACCCCATTTTGGAAACTAGACCCCCCAAGGAACTTATCTAGATGCATATTGAGCACTTTAAACCCCCAGGTGCTTCACAGAAGTTTATAACGCAGAGCCATGAAAATAAAAAATAATTTTTCTTTCCTCAAAAATGATTTTTTAGCCTGGAATTTCCTATTTTGCCAAGGATAATGGGAGAAATTGGACCCCAAATATTGTTGTCCAGTTTGTCCTGAGTACGCTGATACCCCATATGTGGGGGTAAACCACTGTTTGGGCGCACGGCAGGGCTCGGAAGGGATGGCACGCCATTTGGCTTTTTAAATGGAAAATTAGCTCCAATCATTAGCGGACACCATGTCACGTTTGGAGAGCCCCTGTGTGCTTAAACATTGGAGATCCCCCAGAAATTACACCATTTTGGAAACTAGACCCCCAAAGGAACTAATCTAGATGTGTGGTGAGGACTTTGAACCCCCAAGTGCTTCACAGAAGTTTATAACGCAGCGCCATGAAAATAAAAAAAAAAATTATTTTCTCAAAAATGATCTTTTAGCCTGCAATTTTTTATTTTCCCAAGGGTAACAGGAGAAATTTGACCCCAAAAGTTGTTGTCCAGTTTCTCCTGAGTACGCTGATACCCCATATGTGGGGGTAAATCACTGTTTGGGCACATGCCGGGGCTCGGAAGTGAAGTAGTGACGTTTTGAAATGCAGACTTTGATGGAATGCTCTGTGGGCGTCACGTTGCGTTTGCAGAGCCCCTGATGTGGCTTAACAGTAGAAACCCCCACAAGTGACCCCATTTTGGAAACTAGACCCCCAAAGGAACTTATCTAGATGTGTGGTGAGCACTTTGAACCCCCAAGTGCTTCATAGAAGTTTATAATGCAGAGCCGTGAAAATAATAAATACGTTTTCTTTCCTCAAAAATAATTATTTAGCCCAGAATTTTTTAATTTTCCCAAGGGTAACAGGAGAAATTTGACCCCAAAAGTTGTTGTCCAGTTTCTCCTGAGTACGGTGATACCCCATATGTGGGGGTAAACTACTGTTTGGGCACATGCCGGGGCTTGGAATTGAAGTAGTGACGTTTTGAAATGCAGACTTTGATGGAATGCTCTGCGGGCGTCACGTTGCGTTTGCAGAGCCCCTGATGTGCCTAAACAGTAGAAACCCCCCACAAGTGACCCCATTTTGGAAACTAGACCCTGAAAGGAACTTATCTAGATGTGTGGTGAGCACTTTGAACCCCCAAGTGCTTCATAGAAGTTTATAATGCAGAGCCGTGAAAATAATAAATACGTTTTCTTTCCTCAAAAATAATTTTTTAGCCCAGAATTTTTTATTTTCCCAAGGGTTACAGGAGAAATTGGACCCCAAAAGTTGTTGTCCAGTTTCTCCTGAGTACGCTGATACCCCATATGTGGGGGTAAACCACTGTTTGGGCACACGTCGGGGCTCAGAAGGGAAGTAGTGACTTTTGAAATGCAGACTTTGATGGAATGGTCTGCGGGTGTCACGTTGCGTTTGCAGAGCCCCTGGTGTGCCTAAACAGTAGAGACCCCCCACAAGTGACCCCATTTTAGAAACTAGACCCCCCAAGGAACTTATCTAGATATGTGGTGAGCACTTTGAACCCCCAAGTGCTTCACAGACGTTTACAACGCAGAGCCGTGAAAATAAAAAATCATTTTTCTTTCCTCAAAAATTATGTTTTAGCAAGCATTTTTTTAGATTCACAAGGGTAACAGGAGAAATTGGACCCCAGTAATTGTTGCGCAGTTTGTCCTGAGTATGCTGGTACCCCATATGTGGGGGTAAACCACTGTTTGGGCACACGTCAGGGCTCGGAAGTGAGGGAGCACCATTTGACTTTTTGAATACGAGATTGGCTGGAATCAATGGTGGCGCCATGTTGCGTTTGGAGACCCCTGATGTGCCTAAACAGTGGTAACCCCTCAATTCTAACTCCAACACTAACCCCAACACACCCCTAACCCTAATCCCAACTGTAGCCATAATCCTAATCACAACCCTAACCCCAACACACCCCTAACCCCAACACTAACCCCAACACACCCCTAACCACAACACTAACCCCAACACACCCCTAACCCTAACCACAACCCTAATTCCAACCCTAACCCTAAGGCCATGTGCCCACGTTGCGGATTCGTGTGAGATATTTCCGCACCATTTTTGAAAAATCTGCGGGTAAAAGGCACTGTGTTTTACCTGCGGATTTTCCGCGGATTTCCAGTGTTTTTTGTGCGGATTTCACCTGCGGATTCCTATTGAGGAACAGGTGTAAAACGCTGCGGAATCCGCACAAAGAATTGACATGCTGCGGAAAATACAACGCAGCGTTCCCGCGCGGTATTTTCCGCACCATGGGCACAGCGGATTTGGTTTTTCATATGTTTACATGGTACTGTAAACCTGATTGAACACTGCTGCGGATCCGCAGCCAAATCCGCACCGTGTGCACATAGCCTAATTCTAAAGGTATGTGCACACGCTGCGGATCCGCAGCAGTTTCCCATGAGTGTACAGTTCAATGTAAACCTATGGGAAACAAAAATCGCTGTACACATGCTGCGGAAAAACTGCACGGAAACGCAGCGGTTTACATTCCGCAGCATGTCACTTCTTTGTGCGGATTCCGCAGCGGTTTTACAACTGCTCCAATAGAAAATCGCAATTGTAAAACCGCAGTGAAATGCGCAGAAAAAAACGCGGTAAATCCGCCATAAATCCGCAGCGGTTTAGCACTGCGGATTTATCAAATCCGCAGCGGAAAAATCCGCAGAGGACCAGAATACGTGTGCACATTCCTAACCCTAACCCTAGCCCTAACCCTACCCCTAACCCTACCCCTAACCCTAACCCTACCCCTAACCCTACCCCTAACCCTACCCCTAACCCTAACCCTACCCCTAGCCCTAACCCTAACCCTAACCCTACCCCTAACCCTATTCTAACATTAGTGGAAAAAAAAAATTTCTTTATTTTTTTATTGTCCCTACCTATGGGGGTGACAAAGGGGGGGGGTCATTTATTATTTTTTTTATTTTGATCACTGAGATAGATTATATCTCAGTGATCAAAATGCACTTTGGAACGAATCTGCCGGCCGGCAGATTCGGCGGGCGCACTGCGCATGCGCCCGCCATTTTGGAAGATGGCGGCGCCCGGGAGAAGACGGACGGGACCACGGCTGGATCGGTAAGTATGATGGGGTGGGGGGGGACCACGGGGGGGGGATCGGAGCACGGGGGGGGGAATCGGAGCGCGGGAGGGGTGGAACGGAGCGCGGGGGGCGTGGAACGGAGCACGGGGGGGCTGGAATGGAGCACGGGGGGGTGGAACGGAGCACGGGGGGGGGTGGATCGGAGTGCAGGGGGGGTGATTGGAGCATGGGGGGGTGATTGGAGCACGGGGGGAGCGGACACGAGCACGGGGGGGGAGCGGAGCACTGGACGGAGGGGAGCCGGAGCAGTGTACCGGCCAGATCGGGGGGGTGGGGGGGCGATCGGAGGGGTGGGGTGGGGGCACACTAGTATTTCCAGCCATGGCCGATGATATTTCAGCATCGGCCATGGCTGGATTGTAATATTTCACCCGTTATAATGGGTGAAATATTACAAATCGCTCTGATTGGCAGTTTCACTTTCAACAGCCAATCAGAGCGATCGTAGCCACGAGGGGGTGAAGCCACCCCCCCTGGGCTAAACTACCACTCCCCCTGTCCCTGCAGATCGGGTGAAATGGGAGTTAACCCTTTCACCCGATCTGCAGGGACGCGATCTTTCCATGACGCCGCATAGGCGTCATGGGTCGGAATGGCACCGACTTTCATGACGCCTACGTGGCGTCATGGGTCGGGAAGGGGTTAAAAAATAACCACACTCGGGAAGTTCTAACAGTTACAATGTCAACTTCCGTCATGTTGGTGTTACAGTGAACCTTCTGTTTGTGGCGACCACACTGCTTCTTCCTGCCTGTTTGGGTGATATGTCTCCTTCCCCATGTGTGCTGCTGTTCTCACTCTGCATGTCCTCCTGCCAGGTTGGGTCAGTCATTATGTCATCCACCACCTCGTCTTCCACATCTACACCCTGCTCCTCCTCTTGACTTTCTGGCAATTGTGTCTCATCATCGTCCACCTCTTGTGACACTTTCCCACCATCGCCTTCGTTTAATGGTGGCTGTTCAAATTTTTGGGCATTGCTACATGCGATCTCATCTGGCCCCACTTCAAGTTGGCCAGCTGAGAGTCTGGAATCTTTAAAGGGAAAACTGAACAGCTCTTCACACTGTCCAAGTGTGTGTTAGGTGTCGAGTTCCCACCTCTGCACAGGGGGAATCTCGAACCATCTCTGCTGTGGTCTCCCATTCTTCTCCAGCCACAGTGGAGTCTGCTCAGCGGAGACGTCGTTCCCAGCGACTTGCTCAGTCTCACTCTGTGCATAGGATTACTGCTGCTTTTCCTGCTTCTGTCATTGAGGCCAGTGCTGGGCAGCGGCAAGCAGACGCTTTTGGGACTAAGTCCTGCTTTTTCCCTTCTGAGCATGCCCAGGGTGAGATCTCCCATTGTTGATCGAGGGTCACATGCTCAGATGCTGTAGCGGTTCCCATTGGTCCTCCTGGAAGGTCCTGAAGGTGCTAACTTCTGTGGCAGATTCCGATTGGTCCTTTACTGGAAGGTCCTGAACGTGCTGCAGCTATATAAGCTCCGCATGACTGCACGGCCATGCGCTAGTGTACTATTGCAATCGTGTGTGTTGATGAGTGCAAGTCGTTCCTTAAAAAGCCCATCCTTGTGTATGACTGTTTGCGTAAGGTGTATGGCTGCAATCTAGCACCCGGCTGAACTCACAGCGTTTACACACGAAACAGCGCCTATTGCTGTGACCGCCAGTATGGTGCCATGCGCCATTAGAGCGCTTCTTTAACCCAAGTCAGGGTGGTTAGTGGCATCCACCAGTACGGCACAGTTCGCGCTCTCGTGTTATTCAATTATTAGTTTTATTACGTGCGGTACTGCGGCCCTGTGATGCAACAGGGCTCGCTTCCTTCACACAGGGTGAAGTTAACCCGTGTGTGTATTCACATTGTACCGCCATATAGTCCGTCATTACTTGGCAGCAGGTTTCATCTCTGCACGGTGGACCCCAGGCTGCGAATGCACCTTAATCTATCTTATTATTTGGTGCGTTCCGCTAGCCCTAACATTACACAAGCGCAAGGGTCTGGCTAGTAATGACGGACATACAGCAATCCTTGCGGTATATCCAGCAGCTGGAGGGTAGGTTGGCGGCTCTCGAGAGCTCAACCTCAGCTGTGGATGTTACCGCAGTTGCTGTACAGGCTGCTAGCGTGGCTGCAGCAACCTTGTCCACTGCCACCCCTGTTCCGACATTATCTCGCCTCCCGCTGCCAGAAAAATTTTCTGGAAATAGCAAATCTTGTAGGGGATTCGTGAGTCAGTGCTCTATTCACCTCGAGCTCCTGGCTGCACATTTTCCCACAGAGCGGGCTAAGGTGGGATTTATTGTGTCTCTCTTGTCGGACAGGGCGTTGGAATGGGCTACGCCGCTGTGGGAGCATGGCGATCATGTGGTGCAGAGTGCTCCGCTGTTCCTGAGCACTCTGAAACAGGTCTTTTTAGGACCTCAAGTCACCCATGATACTGCGCTCCAACTGCTGGCATTAACTCAGGGTGAATCCTTGGTCAGCCATTTTGCCGTCCACTTCCGCACTTTAGCTTCTGAGCTGGAGTGGTCGGATAAAGCTCTTATCTCCATATTTTGGAAGGGGCTGGCTGATCACGTGAAGGACGCTCTGGCCACTAGGGAGATTCCTGCCACACTGGAGGAGTTAATAACTGTCTCTACTCGTATTGACCTCCGTTTTAACGAGCGGAGGTTAGAACGAGCCCAGTGTAGGAAGAGGTTTCGGCTGGCTCCTACCTTCGCCAAACCTCTGGAATCTCCGGTCCTGGTTCCTGAGTCACATGAGGCCATGGAAGTGTCACGAGTGGGATCTAAGTCCCAGACCGCTTGTGCACTCAAGGTCTGTCATGTTTGCCAGCAGTCAGGACATCTTGCCACCAGATCTAGTGGTAGTGGGTGGAGGTACACTAGACACGGCGACGTTTGCCTCCAAATTGTCCTTTAAGGGGACAATTATTATAGGCTCATCCTCCCACTGGGTAGAGCTCTGCGTGGATTCTAGGGCAGAGGGCAATTTTATGTCTTCTGCCTTCGCCCAATGTCACGCAATACCCCTGGTTATGCTAGCTCAACCAGTAACAGTATGAGTGGTGAATGGGTCGACACTGCCCTCACAGATAACACACCAGACCATCCCTTTTACTCTGTCCATGTCACCATCCCATCAGGAGATTAAATCTCTGCTCGTCATTCCTGAGGTAATTGATGAGGTCCTGTTGGGAATACCTTGGCTACGGTACCACTCTCCTCATATCGAGTGGTCCTCAGGCAGAATTCTGGGATGGGGTGAATCTTGTGGGGGTAGGTGTCAGAGGGAGTGCGTTCAGGTTGCTACTACAGAGATACCCGCAGATCTATCCTCTCTCCTCAAGCAATATTGGTCTTATGCAGACGTGTTCTCCAAAAAGGCGGCGGAGACCCTTCCGCCCCATCGCCCCTATGACTGTCCTATTGATCTCTTGCCTGGTGCTGAACCTCCCCGGGGTCAAGTCTATCCGTTATCTCTCCCTGAGACGGAGGCGATGTCACAGTACATCCAGGAAAATCTGGCAAGAGGATTCATTAGGAAGTCAGTGTCACCTGCTGGGGCAGGGTTCTTCTTCATGTAGAAGAAGAATGGGGAATTGCGTCCATGCATAGACTACAGGGGTCTTAATGCCATCACCGTTAAGAATAAGTATCCTTTACCCTTGATATCTGAGCGCTTCGATAGGCTTCGGGGAGCAAGGTTATTTACTAACTTAGATCTGCGGGGTGCTTACAACCTGATTCGCATCCGTGAGGGGGATGAATGGAAGATGGCTTTTAACACCAGGGATGGGTACTATGAATATCTGGTGATGCCCTTCGGGCTCTGTAATGCCCCAGCCGTCTTCCAAGACTTTGTGAATGACATCTTCCGGGATATGCTCTCCACCTCAGTCGTAGTCTATCTGGATGATATTCTCATCTACTCTCCAGATATTGACTCCCACCGGAGAGATGTTTGCAAAGTCTTCGACCTCCTACGGGCAAACTTCCTCTATGTCAAGTTGGAGAAGTGTATGTTCGAGCAGGAGTCCTTAACTTTCTTAGGCTATATCATTTCCGCCCAGGGATTGGCTATGGATCCTGCCAAACTACAGGCTGTGATGGACTGGCAGGAACTCCATTCTCTTAAAGCGGTGCAGCGCTTAATGGGGTTCATTAATTATTATCGCCAGTTTATTCCGCACTTCTCAACATTGGTAGCTCCCTTGGTTGCCCTCACCAAGAAGGGGGCAAATCCCAAGTTGTGGTCTGAGGAGGTTTCCAAGGCCTTTAACTCCATAAAGTCACACTTTGCTAGCGCTCCAATCCTACATCGCCCTGATGTAGATAGGCCATTTATTATGGAGGTGGATGCCTCATCTGTTGGTGCTGGAGCAGTCGTCTTCCAAAAGGATGCTCAAGGTCGGAAGTATCCTTGCTTCTTCTTTTCCAAGACATTCTCACCAGCAGAGAGGAATTATTCCATCGGGGACAGGGAGTTGCTAGCCATGAAGTTGGCTTTCTCGGAGTGGAGACATCTCTTGGAGGGAGCTCGTTTTCCCTTCCAAGTCGTCACCGATCATAAAAATTTGGTGTACCTGCAGACAGCCTAGCGGTTAAATTCTCGCCAGGCCAGATGGTCCTTGTTCTTCTCCTGGTTTCATTTCACCCTCCATTTTCTTTCTGGGGAGAAGAACATTCGGGCCGATGCTCTCTCTTGCTCCGTTGTGTCATCTATGGAGGAGGAAGAGGAGCTTCGGCTTATTGTCCCCACCGAGAGCTTGAGAACTGTGGCCCCGGTTTCGCTAGAGTCTGTGCCTCCAGGCAAGACTTTTGTACCATCCAGTTTGCAACCGGAGGTTCTCTCTTGGGCACACTCGTCCAGGGTGGGTGGACATTTTGGTTCCAAAAGGACATCTGAGTTACTGGCGAGGACATACTGGTGGCCACATATGGCTCGTGATGTCACAAAATATGTTCGGGCATGTGTCTCTTGCGCCAAGAACAAGTCCCCTCAACAACGGCCAGCTGGTTTGCTTTACCCTCTGCCGGTGGTGGACAGGCCCTGGGAGATGGTCGGGATGGACTTTGTAGTGGGCTTACCCAAGTCTCGTAACTGCACCATTATCTGGGTGATCACTGACCATTTTTCCAAAATGGTGCACTTGGTGCCTCTTCCACGGCTACCTTCTGCACGGGTATACATTTCAAAAACCTGACCTGCACATCCAAACATAGACTAAGTGTGAACAGGTGCTGAACCCAGAGTCGCCAAATCGTATATAGTTAAGTAAATAAGGCAGCACACTGCAGCGCTAAAACATGCAAACTTGAAAACACGAAATTTGAACTGCATTACTGCACTAGAAATATGAAAAATGAGAGCTTTTAGCACATAAAAATGGCCAATTTTATGTGTACCTGGTAGCCTCTTTACGGCATCTCTCTTATACCAGGTCCTACACTTGGCCTACTTCGCTGAGAATAAACGTCTCCATCCGAATGGGTACATGTGAAACCTCTTCTTAGACTAAAATTCTCTCTCTCTGTAGAGGGGTATTGCACTTGCTGTAATTAAAACACCTGAAGCTATGAGGCGGAGTGCACGATCAGAAGGCTAGAGAATACATTTCAAAAACCTGACCTGCACATCCAAACATAGACTAAGTGTGAACAGGTGCTGAACCCAGAGTCACCAACTCGTATATAGTTAAGTAAATAAGGCAGCACACTGCAGCGCTAAAACATGCAAACTTGAAAACACGAAATTTGAACTGCATTACTGCACTAGAAATATGAAAAATGAGAGCTTTTAGCGCATAAAAATGGCCAATTTTATGTGTACCTGGTAGCTTCTTTACGGCATCTCTCTTATACCAGGTCCTACGCTTGACCTACCTCGCTGAGAATAAACGTCTCCATCTGAATGGGTACATGTGAAACCTCTTCTTAGACTAAAATTCTCTCTCTCTGTGGAGGGGTATTGGACCTGCTGTAATTAAAACACCTGAAGCTAGGAGGCGGAGTGCACGATCAGAAGGCTAGAGAATACATTTCAAAAACCTGACCTGCACATCCAAACATAGACTAAGTGTGAACAGGTGCTGAACCCAGAGTCGCCAACTCATATATATAGTTAAGTAAATAAGGCAGCACACTGCAGCGCTAAAACATGCAAACTTGAAAACACGAAATTTGAACTGCATTACTGCACTAGAAATATGAAAAATAAGAGCTTTTAGCGCATAAAAATGGCCAATTTTATGTGTACCTGGTAGCCTCTTTACGGCATCTCTCTTATACCAGGTCCTACGCTTGACCTACCTCGCTGAGAATAAACGTCTCCATCTGAATGGGTACTGTTATGAAAGGCAATTCAGTACTACAATGGACATAGCGGTCAGAGCACATACAGTGATCTGACAATAACCCAAAATCATAGAACGAGCTCTGAGACGTGGGAACTCTGCAGACCGCAATCCCTAATCCTCTCCAAACAACACTAGAGGCAGCCGTGGATTGCGCCTAACTCTGCCTAGGCAACTCGGCACAGCCTGAGAAACTAACTAGCCTGAAGATAGAAAATAAGCCTACCTTGCCTCAGAGAAATACCCCAAAGGAAAAGGCAACCCCCCACATATAATGACTGTGAGTTAAGATGAAAAGACACACGTAGAGATTAAATAGATTCAGCAAAGTGAAGCCCGACTTTCTTAACAGATCGAGGATAGAAAAGGTAACTTTGCGGTCTACACAAAACCCTAAAGAAAACCACGCAAAGGGGGCAAAAAGACCCTCCGTACCGAACTAACGGCACGGAGGTACACCCTTTGCGTCCCAGAGCTTCCAGCAACAAATTAGACAAGCTGGACAGAAAAAATAGCAAACAAATAGCAAAGAAGAACTTAGCTATGCAGAGCAGCAGGCCACAGGAATGATCCAGGGAAAAGCAAGTCCAACACTGGAACATTGACAGGAAGCCAGGATCAAAGCATTAGGTGGAGTTAAGTAGAGAAGCACCTAACGACCTCCCAGATCACCTGAGGGAGGAAACTCAGAAGCCGCAGTACCACTTCCCTCCACCAACAGAAGCTCACAGAGAGAATCAGCCGAAGTACCACTTGTGACCACAGAAGGGAGCTCTGCCACAGAATTCACAACAGCTCCCCCCCCTTGAGGAGGGGTCACCGAACCCTCACCAGAGCCCCCAGGCCGACCAGGATGAGCCACATGAAAGGCACGAACAAGATCGGGAGCATGGACATCAGAGGCAAAAACCCAGGAATTATCTTCCTGAGCATAACCCTTCCATTTAACCAGATACTGGAGTTTCCGTCTAGAAACACGAGAATCCAAAATCTTCTCCACAATATACTCCAATTCCCCCTCCACCAAAACCGGGGCAGGAGGATCAACAGATGGAACCATAGGTGCCACGTATCTCCGCAACAATGAACTATGGAATACGTTATGTATGGAAAAAGAATCTGGAAGGGTCAGACGAAAAGACACAGGATTAAGAACCTCAGAAATCCTATAGGGACCAATGAAACGAGGTTTATACTTAGGAGAGGAAACCTTCATAGGAACATGACGAGAAGACAACAAAACCAGATCCCCAACACGAAGTCGGGGACCCACACGGCGTCTGCGATTAGCGAAACGTTGAGCCTTCTCCTGGGACAAGGTCAAATTGTCCACTACATGAGTCCAAATCTGCTGCAACCTGTCCACCACAGTATCTACACCAGGACAGTCCGAAGACTCAATCTGTCCTGAAGAGAAACGAGGATGGAACCCAGAATTGCAGAAAAATGGCGAAACCAAGGTAGCCGAGCTGGCCCGATTATTAAGGGCGAACTCAGCCAAAGGCCAAAAGGACACCCAGTCATCCTGATCGGCAGAAACAAAGCATCTCAGATATGTTTCCAAGGTCTGATTGGTTCGTTCGGTCTGGCCATTAGTCTGAGGATGGAAAGCCGAGGAAAAAGACAAGTCAATGCCCATCCTACCACAAAAGGCTCGCCAAAACCTTGAAACAAACTGGGAACCTCTGTCAGAAACTATATTCTCTGGAATGCCATGTAAACGAACCACATGCTGGAAGAACAATGGCACCAAATCAGAGGAGGAAGGCAATTTAGACAAGGGTACCAGATGGACCATCTTAGAAAAGCGATCACAGACCACCCAAATGACTGACATCTTTTGAGAAACGGGAAGATCAGAAATAAAATCCATAGAGATATGTGTCCAAGGCCTCTTCGGGACCGGCAAGGGCAAAAGCAACCCACTGGCACGAGAACAGCAGGGCTTAGCCCGAGCACAAATCCCACAGGACTGCACAAAAACACGCACATCCCGCGACAGAGATGGCCACCAAAAGGATCTAGCCACCAACTCTCTGGTACCAAAGATTCCAGGATGACCAGCCAACACCGAACAATGAACCTCAGAGATAACTTTATTGGTCCACCTATCAGGGACAAACAGTCTCTCCGCTGGACAACGATCAGGTTTATTAGCCTGAAATTTTTACAGCACCCGCCGCAAATCAGGGGAGATGGCAGACACAATTACTCCTTCCTTGAGGATACCCGCCGGCTCAGACAAACCCGGAGAGTCGGGCACAAAACTCCTAGACAGAGCATCCGCCTTCACATTTTTAGAGCCCGGAAGGTACGAAATCACAAAGTCAAAACGGGCAAAAAACAGCGACCAACGAGCCTGTCTAGGATTCAACCGCTTAGCAGACTCAAGATAAGTCAAGTTCTTATGATCAGTCAATACCACCACGCGATGCTTAGCTCCTTCAAGCCAATGACGCCACTCCTCGAATGCCCACTTCATGGCCAGCAACTCTCGGTTGCCCACATCATAATTTCGCTCAGCAGGCGAAAACTTCCTGGAAAAAAAAGCGCATGGTTTCATCACTGAGCAATCAGAACCTCTCTGCGACAAAACAGCCCCTGCTCCAATCTCAGAAGCATCAACCTCGACCTGGAACGGAAGAGAAACATCTGGTTGACACAACACAGGGGCAGAAGAAAAACGACGCTTCAAGTCTTGAAAAGCTTCCACAGCAGCAGAAGACCAATTGACCAAATCAGCACCCTTCTTGGTCAAATCGGTCAATGGTTTGGCAATACTAGAAAAATTGCAGATGAAACGACGATAAAAATTAGCAAAGCCCAGGAACTTTTGCAGACTTTTCAGAGATGTCGGCTGAGTCCAATCATGGATGGCTTGGACCTTAACAGGATCCATCTCGATAGTAGAAGGGGAAAAGATGAACCCCAAAAATGAAACCTTCTGCACACCAAAGAGACACTTTGATCCCTTCACAAACAAAGAATTAGCACGCAGGACCTGAAAAACTGTTCTGACCTGCTTCACATGAGACTCCCAATCATCCGAGAAGATCAAAATGTCATCCAAGTACACAATCAGGAATTTATCCAGGTACTCTCGGAAGATGTCATGCATAAAGGACTGAAACACTGATGGAGCATTGGCAAGTCCGAATGGCATCACTAGATACTCAAAATGACCCTCGGGCGTATTAAATGCAGTTTTCCATTCATCTCCTCGCCTGATTCGCACCAGATTATACGCACCACGAAGATCTATCTTGGTGAACCAACTAGCCCCCTTAATCCGAGCAAACAAATCAGATAACAATGGCAAGGGGTACTGAAATTTAACCGTGATCTTATTTAGAAGGCGGTAATCTATACAAGGTCTCAGCGAACCATCCTTCTTGGCTACAAAAAAGAACCCTGCTCCTAATGGTGACGATGACGGGCGAATATGCCCCTTCTCCAGGGATTCCTTCACATAACTGCGCATAGCGGCGTGCTCAGGCATGGATAAATTAAACAGTCGACCTTTTGGGAATTTACTACCAGGAATCAAATTGATAGCACAATCACAATCCCTATGCGGAGGTAGGGCATCGGACTTGGGCTCATCAAATACATCCCGGTAATCAGACAAGAACTCTGGAACCTCAGAAGGGGTGGATGACGAAATTGACAGAAATGGAACATCACCATGTACCCCCTGACAACCCCAGCTGGACACCGACATGGATTTCCAATCTAATACTGGATTATGGGCTTGTAGCCATGGCAACCCCAACACGACCACATCATGCAGATTATACAACACCAGAAAGCGAATAACCTCCTTATGTGCAGGAGCCATGCACATGGTCAGCTGGGTCCAGTATTGAGGCTTATTCTTGGCCAAAGGCGTGGCATCAATTCCTCTCAATGGAATAGGACACTGCAAGGACTCTAAGAGAAACCCACAACGCTTAGCATACTCCAAGTCCATCAAATTCAGGGCAGCGCCTGAATCCACAAATGCCATGACAGAATACGATGACAAAGAGCAGATCAAGGTAACGGACAGAAGAAATTTTGACTGTACCGTACCAATGGTGGCAGACCTAGCGAACCGCTTAGTGCGCTTAGGACAATCAGAGATAGCATGAGTGGAATCACCACAGTAGAAACACAGCCCATTCAGACGTCTGTGTTCTTGCCGTTTAACTCTGGTCAAAGTCCTATCGCACTGCATATTATACAAAAAGCAACTGGTGCACCGCCATAAAGCTGGTATATATATATAGGGGGTGCAAAGTAGTGGAAAAAACCTAAATACAAAAACAAAGAAAAAAGACTCCACTATAAAATGCACACCACCCAACACAATATAACAAAATACATATTTTATTGGCACAAAATTTAAAACACAATTAAAAGCACTATAGTGCTTGCAATCCTACATGGTACAAAATAGCTACAAAACATCCATATTACAGCCTGGGGCACAGATACAAACTTAATAATCTGTATACCATATATGATTTAGAAGTGCCCTGCCTAATGGCTCATGGGGAGTCCAAATACATGTAGACACTGATAGTCAGAACCATACAAGACTAAACAAAATGCCATAAGCAGATACAAACCAGCGTTTTGAAGCGAGCAGGCTGAGGGATGTCCGAGGATAAAACAAGCACTTGGCCCCACGCGTATCGCCTCCCAAATGAGGCTTCGTCAGGGGAAGTACAAAGCACTGCCAATAGCAAATTATATATACATATGCAATCAGTATTGAATAGCCTACCGGTGTGGAGCCACACATCATCAGGGAAACTGGACTGATGCACCAGCTCACACCAGACTTGGAGAGCGAGGCTATGACTCACCACTGTCCAGGATTCTCTGCGGCAGAATACTAAGCAGCCAATAGGCTGCAGGAGCAGACACTGTAATGTCATGATATCCATATAGGACGATAAGGGAAATACCCAAGATGAAGATATTACTGCCATAAAGACATGAACCAGCCAACTTAATATAAATAGAATCCCAAAAAGGGAGGGAGGAAAGGAGGAAGGAGGGGGGGGGGGTAGGAAGGAGGGGAAGAAAAAAAAAAAAAAAAAGGGAGATGGAGGGAAGAAGCATGCACATAGATGTACAAAAGATGACAAATGGATGGAATAGCAAAAACTCAATAGGTAGGAAAATAGGCCATATATGCATACAGTGAGAAAGTATGCATAAAAAAGAGCAAACTAGTTTGCCCCTTCTATGCATAATATCCAGGGCTCAAACCCATAAGAGGCCATGTATCCAAGCCTGTGGAGATAGAAATACCGTCCAGTGTATACATTCACAACACACACAATTTCAAACCATCCAATACACACATATATGGTCCCCGGGGATCAAGCAGTCCCACCAATCATATCCATTCCCCACAAAAGCAATAGGAAGTAGAACAAACCATATTAGACAATCCTTTTATTATATAAAGTTTAATACATATTAAGTCATTTATTTGTTCTCCTATTAAAACCCCAACACAGATACCATATCAATATTACACATATAATACGCATAGAAAGAGAGTCCTTACAATAAATCCCAATTATAATATCAACATTACGCATATAATATGCAAAAAGGGGAGGGGGAGGGGGAGGGGGAAAAAAAAAAAACCCTATTACTATAATAGGCCTTGGCTCATGGGGTTCCCTATAGTAATAGGGTTTTTGTTTTTTTTTCCCCCTCCCCTTTTTGCATATTATATGCGTAATGTTGATATTATAATTGGGATTTATTGTAAGGACTCTCTTTCTATGCGTATTATATGTGTAATATTGATATGGTATCTGTGTTGGGGTTTTAATTACAGTGTCTGCTCCTGCAGCCTATTGGCTGCTTAGTATTCTGCCGCAGAGAATCCTGGACAGTGGTGAGTCATAGCCTCGCTCTCCAAGTCTGGTGTGAGCTGGTGCATCAGTCCAGTTTCCCTGATGATGTGTGGCTCCACACCGGTAGGCTATTCAATACTGATTGCATATGTATATATAATTTGCTATTGGCAGTGCTTTGTACTTCCCCTGACGAAGCCTCATTTGGGAGGCGATACGCGTGGGGCCAAGTGCTTGTTTTATCCTCGGACATCCCTCAGCCTGCTCGCTTCAAAACGCTGGTTTGTATCTGCTTATGGCATTTTGTTTAGTCTTGTATGGTTCTGACTATCAGTGTCTACATGTATTTGGACTCCCCATGAGCCATTAGGCAGAGCACTTCTAAATCATATATGGTATACAGATTATTAAGTTTGTATCTGTGCCCCAGGCTGTAATATGGATGTTTTGTAGCTATTTTGTACCATGTAGGATTGCAAGCACTATAGTGCTTTTAATTGTGTTTTAAATTTTGTGCCAATAAAATTTGTATTTTGTTATATTGTGTTGGGTGGTGTGCATTTTATAGTGGAGTCTTTTTTCTTTGTTTTTGTATCTATCGCACTGCATAGGCTCAGGTTTAAGCTCAGGTAATACCGCCAAATGGTGCACAGATTTACGCTCACGCAAGCGTCGACCGATCTGAATGGCCAAAGACATAGACTCATTCAAACCAGCAGGCATAGGAAATCCCACCATGACATCCTTAAGGGCTTCAGAGAGACCCTTTCTGAACATAGCTGCCAGCGCAGATTCATTCCATTGAGTGAGCACGGACCACTTTCTAAATTTCTGACAATATACCTCTATCTCATCCTGACCCTGACAAAGAGCCAGCAAATTTTTCTCTGCCTGATCCACTGAATTAGGTTCATCGTACAGCAATCCGAGCGCCAGGAAAAACGCATCGATATTACTCAATGCAGGATCTCCTGGCGCAAGAGAAAATGCCCAGTCATGAGGGTCACCGCGCAAAAAAGAAATAACAATCAAAACCTGTTGAACTGGATCACCAGAGGAGCGAGGTTTCAAGGCCAGAAATAATTTACGATTATTTTTGAAACTCAGAAACTTAGTTCTATCTCCAAAAAACAAATCAGGAATAGGAATTCTTGGTTCCAACATAGCTTTCTGATCAATAGTGTCTTGAATCTTTTGTACTCTTGCCGAGAGCTGATCCACAAATGAAGACAGACTTCTAATGTCCATCGCTACACCTGTGTACTGAACCAAACAAATGTCTAGGGGAAAAAAAAGGCAAAACACAGTGCAAAGAAAAAAAAATGGTCTCAGATATTCTTTTTTCCCTCTATTGAGAATCATTAGTACTTTTGGCTTCCTGTACTGTTATGAAAGGCAATTCAGTACTACAATGGACATAGCGGTCAGAGCACATACAGTGATCTGACAATAACCCAAAATCATAGAACGAGCTCTGAGACGTGGGAACTCTGCAGACCGCAATCCCTAATCCTCTCCAAACAACACTAGAGGCAGCCGTGGATTGCGCCTAACTCTGCCTAGGCAACTCGGCACAGCCTGAGAAACTAACTAGCCTGAAGATAGAAAATAAGCCTACCTTGCCTCAGAGAAATACCCCAAAGGAAAAGGCAGCCCCCCACATATAATGACTGTGAGTTAAGATGAAAAGACACACGTAGAGATGAAATAGATTCAGCAAAGTGAGGCCCGACTTTCTTAACAGATCGAGGATAGAAAAGGTAACTTTGCGGTCTACACAAAACCCTAAAGAAAACCACGCAAAGGGGGCAAAAAGACCCTCCGTACCGAACTAACGGCACGGAGGTACACCCTTTGCGTCCCAGAGCTTCCAGCAACAAATTAGACAAGCTGGACAGAAAAAATAGCAAACAAATAGCAAAGAAGAATTTAGCTATGCAAAGCAGCAGGCCACAGGAATGATCCAGGGAAAAGCAAGTCCAACACTGGAACATTGACAGGAAGCCAGGATCAAAGCATTAGGTGGAGTTAAGTAGAGAAGCACCTAACGACCTCACCAGATCACCTGAGGGAGGAAACTCAGAAGCCGCAGTACCACTTCCCTCCACCAACAGAAGCTCACAGAGAGAATCAGCCGAAGTACCACTTGTGACCACAGGAGGGAGCTCTGCCACAGAATTCACAACAGGGTACATGTGAAACCTCTTCTTAGACTAAAATTCTCTCTCTCTGTGGAGGGGTATTGGACCTGCTGTAATTAAAACACCTGAAGCTAGGAGGCGGAGTGCACGATCAGAAGGCTAGAGAATACATTTCAAAAACCTGACCTGCACATCCAAACATAGACTAAGTGTGAACAGGTGCTGAACCCAGAGTCGCCAACTCGTATATAGTTAAGTAAATAAGGCAGCACACTGCAGCGCTAAAACATGCAAACTTGAAAACACGAAATTTGAACTGCATTACTGCACTAGAAATATGAAAAATGAGAGCTTTTAGCGCATAAAAATGGCCAATTTTATGTGTACCTGGTAGCCTCTTTACGGCATCTCTCTTATACCAGGTCCTACACTTGACCTACCTCGCTGAGAATAAACGTCTCCATCTGAATGGGTACATGTGAAACCTCTTCTTAGACTAAAATTCTCTCTCTCTGTGGAGGGGTATTGGACCTGCTGTAATTAAAACACCTGAAGCTATGAGGCGGAGTGCACGATCAGAAGGCTAGAGAATACATTTCAAAAACCTGACCTGCACATCCAAACATAGACTAAGTGTGAATAGGTGCTGAACCCAGAGTCGCCAACTCGTATATAGTTAAGTAAATAAGGCAGCACACTGCAGCGCTAAAACATGCAAACTTGAAAACACGAAATTTGAACTGCATTACTGCACTAGAAATATGAAAAATGAGAGCTTTTAGCGCATAAAAATGGCCAATTTTATGTGTACCTGGTAGCCTCTTTACGGCATCTCTCTTATACCAGGTCCTACGCTTGACCTACCTCGCTGAGAATAAACGTCTCCATCTGAATGGGTACATGTGAAACCTCTTCTTAGACTAAAATTCTCTCTCTCTGTGGAGGGGTATTGGACCTGCTGTAATTAAAACACCTGAAGCTAGGAGGCGGAGTGCACGATCAGAAGGCTAGAGAATACATTTCAAAAACCTGACCTGCACATCCAAACATTGACTAAGTGTGAACAGGTGCTGAACCCAGAGTCGCCAACTCGTATATAGTTAAGTAAATAAGGCAGCACACTGCAGCGCTAAAACATGCAAACTTGAAACACGAAATTTGAACTGCATTACTGCACTAGAAATATGAAAAATGAGAGCTTTTAGCGCATAAAAATTGCCAATTTTATGTGTACCTGGTAGCCTCTTTACGGCATCTCTCTTATACCAGGTCCTACGCTTGACCTACCTCGCTGAGAATAAACGTCTCCATCTGAATAGGTACATGTGAAACCTCTTCTTAGACTAAAATTCTCTCTGTGGAGGGGTATTGGACCTGCTGTAATTAAAACACCTGAAGCTTTGCATGTTTTAGCGCTGCAGTGTGCTGCCTTATTTATTTAACTATGTACGAGTTGGCGACTCTGGGTTCAGCACCTGTTCACACTTAGTCTATGTTTGGATGTGCAGGTCAGGTTTTTGAAATGTATTCTCCAGCCTTCTGATCGTGCACTCCGCCTCCTAGCTTCAGGTGTTTTAATTACACCACGTCCAATACCCCTCCACAGAGAGAGAGAATTTTAGTCTAAGAAGAGGTTTCACATGTACCCATTCAGATGGAGACGTTTATTCTCAGCGAGGTAGGTCAAGCGTAGGACCTGGTATAAGAGAAATGCCGTAAAGAGGCTACCAGGTACACATAAAATTGGCCATTTTTATGCGCTAAAAGCTCTCATTTTTCATATTTCTAGTGCAGTAATGCAGTTCAAATTTCGTGTTTTCAAGTTTGCATGTTTTAGCGCTGCAATGTGCTGCCTTATTTACTTAACTATATACGATTTGGCGACTCTGGGTTCAGCACCTGTTCACACTTAGTCTATGTTTGGATGTGCAGGTCAGGTTTTTGAAATGTATTCTCTAGCCTTTTGATCGTGCACTCCGCCTCCTAGCTTCAGGTGTTTTAATTACAGCAGGTCCAATACCCCTCCACAGAGAGAGAGAATTTTAGTCTAAGAAGAGGTTTCACATGTACCCATTCAGATGGAGACGTTTATTCTCAGTGAGGTAGGTCAAGCGTAGGACCTGGTATAAGAGAGATGCCGTAAAGAGGCTACCAGGTACACATAAAATTGGCCATTTTTATGCGCTAAAAGCTCTCATTTTTCATATTTCTAGTGCAGTAATGCAGTTCAAATTTCGTGTTTTCAAGTTTGCATGTTTTAGCGCTGCAGTGTGCTGCCTTATTTACTTAACTATATACGAGTTGGCGACTCTGGGTTCAGCACCTGTTCACACTTAGTCTATGTTTGGATGTGCAGGTCAGGTTTTTGAAATGTATTCTCTAGCCTTCTGATCGTGCACTCCGCCTCCTAGCTTCAGGTGTTTTAATTACAGCAGGTCCAATACCCCTCCACAGAGAGAGAGAATTTTAGTCTAAGAAGAGGTTTCACATGTACCCATTCAGATGGAGACGTTTATTCTCAGCGAGGTAGGTCAAGCGTAGGACCTGGTATAAGAGAGATGCCGTAAAGAGGCTACCAGGTACACATAAAATTGGCCATTTTTATGCGCTAAAAGCTCTCATTTTTCATATTTCTAGTGCAGTAATGCAGTTCAAATTTCGTGTTTTCAAGTTTGCATGTTTTAGCGCTGCAGTGTGCTGCCTTATTTACTTAATTAATTACCTTCTGCACGGGCTCTGGCTGTGTTGTTCATCAAACATATCTTTCGCCTACACGGTATACCAGACAAAATTGTTAGTGACTGGGGTCCCCAGTTTGCGTCTCGATTCTGGAGAGAGCTTTGTCGTCGACTCAGTATTGAGTTGAATCTCTCTTCGGCATATCATTCTGAGACGAATGGGTTGGTAGAGAGGGCCAACCAGACCTTGGTCACATATTTACGACATTTTGTCTCTGCCAGGCAGGATGACTGGGCATCCTTGCTACTGTGGGCAGAGTTTGCGCTTAACAACGCCGTAGCCGACTCCACCGGTCAGACTCCATTCCTCCTAAATTACGGCCAGCATCCGCGTGTCCTTGTGCCCATGCCTGTGTCTTCCGCCGACTCCAGGGTGGCAGACTGGGCTGTGGAGGCACGGGACATTTGGGACCGCACTCAGGATGCCATTTGGGCCTCCAAGGAGCGAATGAGGTCCTCCGCCAATGCTCATCGCGTCCTGCTCCGACCTTTGCTCCTGGCGACTTAGTGTGGCTCTCCGCCCATTACATCAGGCTGAGTTTTGAGTCCACTAAGTTTGCACCTCGCTACTTGGGTCCCTTCAAGGTCCTCGAACAGGTTAACCCTGTGGTCTACAGTCTGGCTCTTCCTCCACGCTTGGGTATCACCAACACCTTTCATGTGTCCCTCTTGAAACCCGTATACATGTCCCGGTTTTCCGAGTCATCTGCCGGGACATCGGGTTTGTCTACGGACAATTACGAGGTGAACGCTATTTTGGGATGCAAGGTGGTACCTGGCAAAAAATTCTATTTGGTGGATTGGAAGGGTTATGGCCCAGAGGACAGGTCCTGGGAGCCTGCTGAACACGTTCGAGTTCCTCAGCTCATTGCTGCCGTCGAGCATGCCCAGGGTGAGATCTCCCGTTGGAGATCGAGAGTCACATGCTCAGATGCTGCAGCGGTTCCCATTGGTCCTCCTGGAAGGTCCTGAAGGTGCTAACTTCTGTGGCAGCTTCCCATTGGTCCTTTATTGGAAGGTCCTGAACGTGCTGCAGCTATATAAGCTGCACATGACCGCACGGCCATGCGCTAGTGTACTATTGTAATTGTGTGTGTGTTGATGAGTGGAGGTCATTCCTTAAAAAAAACCATCCCTTGTGTATGACTGTTCACGTAAGGTGTATGGCTGGAATCTAGCGCCCGGCTGAACTCATAGCGTTTACACATGAAACAGCGCCTATTGCTGTGACCGCCAGTACGTTGCCACGCGCCATTAGAGCGCTTCTTTAACCCAAGTCAGAGTGGTTAGTGGCGTCCGCCAGTACGGCACAGTTCGCACTCTCGTGCTATTCAATTATTAGTTTTGTTACGTGCGGTACTGCGGCCCTGTGACGCAACAGGGTTCGCTTCCTTCACACAGGGTGAAGTTAACCCGTGTGTGTATTCACATTGTACCGCCATATAGTCCGTCACTATTTGACAGCAGGTTCCATCTCTGCACTGTGAACCCCGGGCTGCGAACGCATCTTAATCTATCTTATTATTTGGTGCATTCCGCTAGCCCTAACAGTGTGGGATCAGTTGTCTCAGGGCACTCGGCATGGTGGGAGGAAGGAGGATCAGGGTGAGTAATATCCGGTCCACACTCATGGCTACTCAGACTTGACTGTGTGAGAGACATGGTGCTGGTGGTGGTGGTTAAGTTATTGGAAGCATTATCCGCTATCAAACCAACAACCGTTTCACACTGCTCTGGCTTCAACAAAAAATAATGAGTAGACCAAGGCTAGCAGACAGAACAATGCAGCGTATGCCTGTGAAGCGAAGATTTTTACGCTACAGACACTAGGCGTCTGACGGAGATAGCAGGCTATATACATTTTTTTTTTTAAACACTAAATACTGAGTAGACCAATGCTAGCAGACAGAACAATGCAACGTATGCCTGCGAAGCGAAGATTTTTACAACACAGATACACCAGGCGTCTGATGGAGATAACAGACTGTATAAAAAATGTTTTAACCTCTTTCTACTATATGACCTACTATCCCATCGAGGTGACCAGGGACTTAATTCCCAGGGACGAGATAGTACATCATGGGCGATCAGCCGAGATAACGATTGACGCTGGGTGTCAGCTGATTATTACAGCTGACATCTGGCACTATGTGTCTGGAGTGGTCACGGACAGCTCCCGCCACATTAACCTCTGAAACACTGCAATCAAACATGATCGCAGCGTTCTGGCGGCTTAGGAAAGCATCGCGAAGGGAGGGGATTCCCTGCGTGCTTCCCTGAGACGCCGTGTGATTGCGTTATTCCGAGCTTCTCCTCCCTGCAGGCCTTGGATCCAAAATTGCCACTTGGCTCCTTCTGGGTCTTGCAGGGAGGTGGCTTGCAAGCGCCTGCTGAGAGCAGGCACCGGCAAGCCTGCAGCACTGCCTGTCAGATCGCTGACCCTATAACATGATGTCCCATGTGTAAAAAAAAAATCCTAAATAAATAAAAAAATATATTGTTCTAATAAATACGTTTCTTTATCTAAATAAAAAAAATAATGAATGTACACATATTAAGTATCAACGCGTCCGTAACGACCCAACCTATAAAACTGTCCCACTAGTTAACCCCTTCAGTGAACACCATAAAAAAATTGCTTTATTATCATACTGCTGAACAAAAAGTGGAATAACACGCGATCAAAAAGACAGATATAAATTGTCATAATACCGCTGAAAACGTCATGTTGTCCCGCAAAAAACGAGTCATCATACAGCATCATCAGCAAAAAAATTTAAAAAGTTATAGTCCTGAGAATAAAGCGATGCAAAATTAATTATTTTTTATATAAAATTGTTTTTATCGTATAAATGCGCCAAAATATAAAAAAAAATTATATAATTGAGGTATCGCTGTAATCGTACTTACCCGAAGAATAAAACTGCTTTATCAATTTTACCAAAAGTGGAATGGTATAAATGCACCCCCCCAAAAGAAATTCACGAATAGCTGGTTTTTGGTCATTCTGTCTCACAAAAATCAGAATAAAAAGTGATCAAAAAAGTCACATGCCCAAAAATGGTACCAATAAAAACGTCAACTCGTCCTGCAAAAAACAAGACCTCACATGACTCTGTGGACCAAAATATACAAAAATTATAGCTCTCAAAATGTGGAGACACAAAAACTATTTTTTGCAATAAAAAGCGTCTCTTAATAAAAAGCTGTGTGACAGCTGCCAATCATAAATATTCGCTTAAAAAAAACCTCGCTATAAATAGTAAATCAAACCCCCCTTCATCACCCCCTTAGTTAGGGACAAATAATTAAATAAAAAAATGTATTTATTTCCATTTTCCAATTAGGGTTAGGGCTAGGGTTGTGGCTGCAGTTAGGGTTAGGGCTACAGTTAGGGTTGGGGCCATTTATGGTTGGGATTAGGGTTAGGGGTGTTTCAGGGTTAAGGGTTTGGTTAGGGTTAAGGTTGGGATTAGGGTTGGGGTGTGTTGGAGTTAGGGGTGTGGTTAAGGTTGGGATTAGGGTTAGCAGTGTGTTGTGGTTAGGGGTGTGGTTGGGATTAGGGTTAGGGGCGTGTTCGGGTTAGGGGTATGTTTGGGTTAGGGTTTAAGTTAGAATTGGGGGTTTTCCACTGTTTAGGCACATCAGGGGCTCTCCAAATGTGGCATGGCATGCGATCTCAATTCCAGCCAATTCTGCATTGAAAAAGTAAAACAGTGCTCCTTCCCTTCCGAGCTCTTCCGTGCGGCCAAACAGGGGTTTACCCCAACATATGGGGTATCAGCGTACTCAGGACAAATTGAACAACAACTTTTGGGGTCCAATTTCTCTTGTTACTTTTGGGAAAATAAAAATTTGGGGGCTAAAAAATCATTTTTGTGTTAAAAAATGATTTTTTATTTTCACGGCTCTGCGTTATAAACTGTAGTGAAACACTTGGGGGTTCAAAGTTCACACAACACATCTAGATAAGTTCTTTCAGGGGTCTAGTTTCCAATATGGGGTCACTTGTGGGGGTTTCTACTGTTTAGGTGCATCAGGGGCTCTGCAAACGCAATGTGACACCTGTTGACCAATCCATCTAAGTCTGCATTCCAAACGGTGCTCCTTCCCTTCCGAGCTCTGCCTTGCACCCAAATGGTGGTCCCCCCACATTTGGGGTATCAGCGTACTCACGATAAATTGGACAAGAACTTTTAGGGTCCAATTTCTCCTGTTACCCTTGGGAAAATACAAAACTGGGGGCTAAAAAATAATTTTTTGTGGAAAATAAAAGATTTTTTATTTTTGCGGCTCTGCGTTATAAAATGTAGTGAAAGACTTGGGGGTTCAAAGTTCTCACAACACATCTAGATGCAATCCTTGGGTGGTCTAGTTTCCAATATGGGGTCACTTGTAAGGGGTTTTTACTGTTTAGGTGCATCAGGGGCTCTGCAAACACAATGTGACACCTGCAGACCACTCCATCTAAGTCTGCATTCCAAAAGGCACTCCTTCCCTTCCAAGCTCTGCTATGCACCCAAATGGTGGTTGCCCCCCCATATGGGGTATCAGCGTACTCAGGACAAATTGGACAACAACTTTTGGGGTCCAATTTCTCCTGTTACCCTTGGGAAAATACAAAACTGGAGGCTAAAAAATAATTTTTGCGGAAAAAAAAGATTTTTTATTTTCACGGCTCTGCGTTATAAAGTGTAGTGAAACACTTGGGGGTTCAAAGTTCTCACAACACATCTAGATAAGTTCCATAGGGGGTCTAATTTCCAAAATGGTGTCACTTGTGGGAGGTTTCAATGTTTAGGCACATCAGGGGCTCTTCAAACGCGACATGGCGTTCTATCTCAATTCCAGTAAATTTTGCATTGAAAAGTCAAACGGCGCTCCATCCCTTCTGAGCTCTACCATGCACCCAAACAGTGGTTTACCCCCACTTATGGGAGAATCAGCATACTCAGAACAAATTGCCCAACAACTTTTGGGGTCCAATTTCTTCTCTTACCATTGGAAAATAAAAAATTGGGGGCAAAAAGATCACTTTTGTGAAAAAACATGATTTTTTTATTTTTACGGCTCTACATCATAAACTTCTGTGAAGCGCTTGGTGGGTCAAAGTGGTCACCACAAACCTAGGTATGTTCCTTAGGGGGTCTACTTTCCAAAATGGTGTCACTTGTGGGGGGTTTCAATGTTTAGGCACATCAGGGGCTCTCCAAATGCAACATGGCGTCCTATCTCAATTCCAGTCAATTTTGCATTGAAAAGTCAAACGGCACTCCTTCCCTTCCGAGCTCTGCCATGCACCCAAACAGTGGTTTACCCCCACATATGGGGTATCAGTGTACTCAGAACTAACTGCAAAACAACTTTTTGGGTTAAATTTCTTCTGTTACTCTTGGGAAAATAAAAAATTGGGGGCGAAAAGATAATTTTTGTGAAAAAATATGATTTTTTATTTTGATGGCTCTACATCATAAACTTCTGTGAAGCACTTGGTGGGTCAAAGTGCTCACCACACCTCTAGATAAGTTCCTTAGGGAGTCTACTTTCCAAAATTGTGTCACTTGTTGGGGGTTTCAATGTTTTTGCACATCAGGGGCTCTCCAAACGTGACATGGCATCCTATCTCAACTCCAGTCAATTTTGCATTGAAAAGTCAAACGGCGCTTCTTCCCTACCGAGCTCTGCCATGCACCATCATTTACCCCCACATATGGGGTATCAGCGTACTCAGGACAAATTGTAAAACAACTTTTTTGGTTCCAATTTATTCTGTTACCCTTGGTAAAATAAAACAAATTGGAGCTGAATTAAATTTTTTGTGAAAAAAAAGTTAAATATTAATTTTCTTTAAACATTCCAAAAATTCCTGTGATACACCTGAAGGGTTAACAAACTTCTTAAATGTTGTTTTGAGCACCTTGAGGGATGCAGTTTTTAGAATGATGTCACACTTGGGTATTTTCTCTCATATAGACCCCTCAAAGTGACCTCAAATGTGATGTGGTCCCTAAAAAAAAATGGTGTTGTAAAAATGAGAAATTGCTGGTCAACTTTTGACCATTATAACTGCCTAACAAAAATTTTTTTTTTACAAAATTGTGCTGATGTAAAGTAGACATGTGGGAAATGTTACTTATTAAGTATTTTTTTGTGACATACAGTATCTCTGTCATTTAAGGGCATAAAAATTCAAAGTTGGAAAATTGCGAAAATTTCAAAAGTTTCGGCATATTTCCGTTTTTGTCACAAATAAATGCAGGTAATATCAAATAAATTTTACTACTATCATTGTTAGGGGTCGAGTTCCCGCCTCTGCACAGGGGGAATCTCGTGCCATCTCCGCTAGAATACTGCACTGCACAGTGGACCCCGGGCTGCGAATGCACCATTTATAATAAACATCTCTGTTTTCTCGGTGCGTTCCGCTAGCCCTAACAATCATGAAGTACAATACGTCACGAGAAAACAATCTCAGAATCATCAGGATCTGTTGAAGTGTTCCAGAGTTATAACCTCATAAAGTGACAGTGGTCAGAAATGTAAAAATTGGCCTGGACATTAACGTGCAAACCACCCTTGGGGGTTAAGTGGTTAAATGGAAGACATTTGAGACCACCAGAAGTCTTCCTAAACCTGGCCATCCAGCCAAACTGAGCAATCATGGGAGAAGAGCCTTAAGGTGCCGTCACACTAAGCGACGCTTAGTGTGGGGCCGCGTTTAGTAACCCGATGTTTACCCTGGTTACCAGCGTAAACATTAAAAAAACAAACACTACATACTTACCTTCAGCTGTCTGTCCTCCGGCGCTCTGCTTTCCTCTGCACTGTCAGCGCCGGTCAGCCGGAAAGCAGAGCGGTGACGTCACCGCTCTGCTTTCCGGCTGGCCGGCGCTGACACAGGATGCAGGAGGAGTGCAGAGAAGCAGAGCGCCGGGGACAGACAGCTGAAGGTAAGTATGTAGTGTTTGTTTTTTTAATGTTTACGCTGGTAACCAGGGTAAACATCGGGTTACTAAGCGCGGCCCTGCGCTTAGTAACCCGATGTTTACCCTGGTTACCAGTGAAGACATCGCTGGATCGGCGTCCCACACGCCGATTCAGCGATGTCAGCGGGAAGTCCAGCGACGAAATAAAGTTCTGGACTTTCCTCAGCGACCAACGATCTCCCAGCAGGGGCCTGATCGTTGGTCGCTGTCACACATAACGATTTCCTTAACGATATCATTGCTACATCACAAAAAGCAACGATATCGTTAACGATATCGTTATGTGTGAAGGTACCTTTAGTGAGAAAGGTAAAGAAGAACCTCAAGATCACTGTGGCTGAGCTCCAGAGATGTAGTAGGGAGATGGGACAAAGTTCCACAAAGTCAACTATCACTGCACACAGATACAACAGGCATCTGACGGAAATAACAGACTGTATAAATTTTGATATCTCACAAGAATAAACTACCTGCTCCTGGTAGGCCCTAAACTCTGATGGCCTACCTACCAGCAGAGGATGGCACCCTAAATTGATGAAAAAGCACCCTTACTGAATGACGGCTGCTCTTAAATTTCCTGTTATTCCCTTAACCCCTTTATGACCCAGCCTATTTTGACCTTAAAGACCTTGCCATTTTTTGCAATTCTGACCAGTGTCCCTTTATGAGGTAATAACTCGGGAACGCTTCAACAGATCCTAGCGATTCTGAGAATGTTTTCTCGTGACATATTGGGCTTCATGTTAGTGCTAAATTTAGGTCAATAAATTCTTTGTTTATTTGTGATAAAAACGGAAATTTGGCGAAAATTTTGAAAATTTTGCAATTTTCACATTTTGAATTTTTATTCTGTTAAACCAGAGAGTTATGTGACACAAAATAGTTAATAAATAACATTTCCCACACATCTAATTTACATCAGCACAATTTTGGAAACAAAATTTTTTTTTTGCTACGAAGTTATAAGGGTTAAAATTTGACCAGTGATTTCTCATTTTTACAACGAAATTTACAAAACCATTTTTTTTAGGGACCACCTCACATTTGAAGTCAGTTTGAGGGGTCTTTATGGCTGAAAATACCCAAAAGTGAACCATTCTAAAAACTGCACCCCTCAAGGTGCACAAAACCACATTCCAGAAGTTTATTAACCCTTCAGGTGCTTCACAGCAGCAGAAGCAACATGGAGGGAAAAAATGAACATTTAACTTTTTAGTCACAAAAATGAACTTTCAGCAACAATTTTTTATTTTCCCAATGGTAAAAGGAGAAACTGAACCACGAAAGTTGTTGTCCCAATTTGTCCTGAGTACGCTGATACCTCATATGTGGGGGTAAACCACTGTTTGGGCTCACGGCAGGGCTTGGAAGGGAAGGAGCGCCATTTGACTTTTTGAATGAAAAATTGGTTGCACTCTTTAGCAGACACCATGTCACATTTGGAGAGCCCCCGTGTGCCTAAAAATCGGAGCTCCCCCACAAGTTACCCCATTTTGGAAACTGGACCCCCCAAGGAACTTATCTAGATGCCTAGTGAGCACTTTAAACCCTCAGGTGCTTCACAAATTGATCCGTAAAAATGAAAAAGTACTTTTTTTTCACACAAAAAAAACTTTTCGCCTCAATTTTTTCATTTTCACATGGGCAATAGGATTAAATAGATCCTAAAATTTGTTGAGCAATTTCTCCCGAGTACGCCGATCCCTCATATGTGGGGGTAAACCACTGTTTGGGCACAGGGCAGGGCTCGGAAGGGAAGGCGTGCCTTTTGACTTTTTGAATGGAAAATTAGCTCCAATTGTCGCGTTTGGAGAGCCCCTGTGTGCCTATGCATTGGAGCCCCCCCACAAGTGACCCCATTTTGGAAACTAGACCCCCCAAGGAACTTATCTAGATACATACTGAGCACTTTAAACCCCCAGGTGCTTCACAGAAGTTTATAACGCAGAGCCATGAAAATAAAAAATAATTTTTCTTTCCTCAAAAATGATTTTTTAGCCTGGAATTTCCTATTTTGCCAACGGTAATAGGAGAAATTGGACCACAAATTTTGTTGTCCAGTTTGTTCTGAGTACGCAGATATCCCATATGTGGGGGTAAACCACTGTTTGGGCGCACGGCAGGGCTCAGAAGGGAAGGCACACCATTTGGCTTTTTAAATGGAAAATTAGTTCCAATCATTAGCGGACACCATGTCGCGTTTGGAGAGCCCCTGTGTGCCTAAACATTGGAGATCCCCCACAAATGACCCCATTTTGGAAACTAGACCCCAAAAGGAACCAATCTAGACGTGTGGTGAGCACTTTGAACCCTCAAGTGGTTCACAGAAGTTTATAACGCAGAGCCATGAAAGTAAAAAAAAAAAAAAATTTATTTTCTCAAAAATGCGTTTATAACACAGAGCAAAAAATAATTTTTTAACCCTGAATTTTTAAATTTTCCCAAGGGTAACAGGAGAAATTTGACCCCAATATTTGTTGTCCATTTTCTCCTGAGTACGGTGATACCCCATATGTGGGGGTAAACTACTGTTTGGGCACATGCCGGGGCTCGGAAGTGAAGTAGTGACGTTTTGAAATGCAGACTTTGATGGAATGCTCTACGGGCGTCACGTTGCGTTTGCAGAGCCCCTGATGTGGCTAAACAGTAGAAACCCCGCACACGTGACCCCATTTTGGAAACTAGACCCCAAAAGGAACTTATCTAGATATGTGGTGAGCACTTTCAACCCCCAAGTGCTTCACAGAAGTTTATAACGCAGAGCCGTGAAAATAATAAATACGTTTCTTTCCTCAAAAATAATTTTTTAGCCCAGAATTTTTTATTTTCCCAAGGGTTACAGGAGAAATTGGACTGCAAAAGTTGTTGTCCAGTTTCTCCTGAGTACGCTGATACCCGATGTGTGGGGGTAAACCACTGTTTGGGCACACGTCCGGGCTCAGAAGGGAAGTAGTGACTTTTGAAATGCAGACTTTGATGGAATGGTCTGCGGACATTACGTTGCGTTTGCAGAGCCCGTGGTGTGCCTAAACAGTAGAAACCCCCCAAAAGTGACCCCATTTTGTAAACTAGACCCCCCAAGGAACTTATCTAGATATGTGGTGAGCACTTTGAACCCCCAAATGCTTCACAGACGTTTACAACGCAGAGCCGTGAAAATAAAAAATCATTTTTCTTTCCTCAAAAATGATGTTTTAGCAAGCAATTTTTTATTTTCTCAAGGGTAACAGGAGAAATTGGACCCCAGTAATTGTTGCGCAGTTTGCCCTGAGTATGCTGGTACCCCATATGTGGGGGTAAACCACTGTTTGGGCACACGTCGGGGCTCGGAAGTGAGGGAGCACCATTTGCCTTTTTGAATACAAGATTGGCTGGAATCAATGGTGGCGCCATGTTGCGTTTGGAGACCCCCTGATGTGCCTAAACAGTGGAAACCCCTCAATTCTAACTCCAACACACCCCTAACCCTTATCCCAACTGTAGCCGTAACCCTAATCACAAACCTAACCCCAACACACCCCTAACCACTACCCTAACCCCAACACACCCCTAACCCTAACCACAACCCTAATTCCAACCCAACCCTAACCCTAAGGCTATGTGCCCACGTTGCGGATTCGTGTGAGATTTTTCAGCACCATTTTTGAAAAATCCGAGGGTAAAAGGTACTGCATTTTACCTGCGGATTTACCGCGGATTTCCAGTGTTTTTTGTGCGGATTTCATCTGTGGATTCCTATTGAGGAACAGGTGTAAAACGCTGCGGAATCCGCACAAAGAATTGACATGCTGCGGAAAATACAACGCAGCGTTTCCGTATTTTCCGCACCATGGGCACAGCGGATTTGGTTTTCCATATGTTTACATGGTACTGTAAACCTGATGGAACTCTGCTGCGGATCCGCAGCGGCCAATCCGCTGCGGATCTGCAGCCAAATCCGCACCGTGTGCATATAGCCTAATTCTAAAGGTATGTGCACACGCTGCAGAAAACGCTGCGGATCCGCAGCAGTTTCCCATGAGTTTACAGTTCAATGTTAACCTATGGGAAACAAAAATCGCAGTGCACATGCTGCAGAAAAACTGCACGGAAACGCAGCGGTTTACATTCCGCAGCATGTCGCTTCTTTCTGCGGATTCCGCAGCGGTTTTACAACTGCTCCAATAGAAAATCGCAGTTGTAAAACCGCAGTGAAATGCGCAGAAAAACCGTGGTAAATCCGCCATAAATCCGCAGCGGTTTAGCACTGCGGATTTATCAAATCCGCAGCGGAAAAATCCGCAGAGGACCAGAATACGTGTGCACATTCCTAACCCTACCCCTAACCCTACCCCTAACCCTAACCCTAACCCTACCCCTAACCCTACCCCTAACCCTACCCCTTAACCCTAACCCTAACCCTACCCCTAACCCCAGTTCTTACTCCAACCTTAGTGGGGGGAAAAAAAAAAATTCTTTATTTTATTATTGTCCCTACCTATGGGGGTGACAAAGGGGGGGGGGTCATTTACTGTTTTTTTTTATTTTGATCACTGTGAGGTTTTATCACAGTGATCAAAATTCACTCTGGAACGAATCTGCCGGCCGGCAGATTCGGCGGGCGCACTGCGCATGCGCCCGCCATTTTGGAAGATGGCGCCCAGGAAAGAAGACGGACGGACCCCGGAAGGCTAGGTAAGTATAAGGGGGGGGGAGATCAGGGCACGGGGGGGCGTCGGAGCACGGGGGGAGGGATCGGAGCATGGGGGGGTGGATCGGTGTGTGGGGGGGTGGATCGATGTGCGGGGGGGATCGCAGTGCGGGGGGGTGGATCGGAGTGCAGGGGGTTGGGATTGGAGCACGGGGGGTGGGATTGGAGCACGGGGGGAGCGGACAGGAGGACGGGGGAGCGGAGCACAGGACAGAGGGGAGCGGACCACAGATCGGAGGGCTGGGGGGGCGATCGGTGGGGTGGGGTGGGTTCACATTAGTGTTTCCAGCCATGGCCGATGATATTGCAGCATCGGACATGGCTGGATTGTAATATTTCACCAGTTTTTTAGGTGAAATATTACAAATCGCTCTGATTGGCAGTTTCGCTTTCAACAGCCAATCAGAGCGATCGTAGCCACGGGGGGGGTGAAGCCACCCCCCCTGGGCTAAAGTACAACTCCTCCTGTCCCTGCACGCCGGGTGAAATTACAGTTAACCCTTTCACCCGGCCTGCAGGAACGCAATTCTGCCATGACACATACGCTGCGTCATGGGTCAGAATGACACCGACTTTCATGACGCAGTGTATGCGTCAAAGGTTGGGAAGGGGTTAAACTACATACATATACAAAAAAGATTAAAAAAAATACAGATTAACTTAAACATAAATGTGGATTGAGTGCTACTAAGAACCTCAGTAAATATTAATTCTTACTGTAAGAAAATGTACTGTAGGAAAATGAGTCCAGAAATCTGTCATTCCAAAACTACCATATAAGATACTGTCAAACAGGGCCGCCATCAAGGCATCACTACCCTTGCTGGTGTATGAGGCCTGGTGAGCAGATGCAAAAAAGGTGGACTTGAACTGGGTCAGAAACACTGACCCCTTCTTTTGCTTCTGCTCACTGGGCAGTTTAAAAAAAACTTTATTTGTGAACAGTAATGGAATCCAGCTACTTCTGCAGAACCAGTTGCTATAATCATAGCCAGTTCACAGAACCCATAAGAAGAAGTGCCCCAATCCCATTCTAATGTCAGCATCAGCGCTGTCTGTCAGTGGGCAGCACAATCTTCCTCTAGCAGGAGCACCATGCCACCCCCTGAGAGATAGCACTCAGCGCTGCAGTTCAGGCTGCTCAGGAGCAGTCCTAACGCAGGGTATAATCACTCACCCTAGCCTGCAGACAGCAGCAGAGCCAGTAGTTAGGCAGCCAATCCCTCCCCTCCAGCAGCGTCACAGCTATCAGACTGTGGAACAACTGCTAGATTCCTGCTCCCATCAGCCTATGCCTGCTGCCGTTAATAACAATGAGAGAAGGTGGCGACTAATTGGTGTATTCATCCTGCGCTCTAAATAAACAATTTTTAAAAAGTGTGGGTTCCCCTGTAATTTCGATAACCCGCCAGGCAAAACTCAAAGATGGGGCTGTAACCTTCAGCTATCAGCGTGAGCAAGGCAGGTAATCAAGAATTTTTTAAACTGTTTAAATAAATAACTTAAAAAAATGGCATGGGGTTACCCCATTTTTGACAACCAGCCAAGCTAAAGCAGACAGCTGGGGGCTGGTAGTCTCTGGCTGGTAAGGGACCATGGACAGTGGCTCCCTAGCCTAAAAATAGCAGCCTGCCTATTAGATGCACCCATTCTGGTGCTTTGCTTGGCTCTTCCCACTTGCTCTGTAGCGGTGGCAAGTGGGGTTCATATGTGTGGTTGATGTCACTTTTGTATTGTCCGATAACATCAAGCCCACGGCTTCATAATGGACAGGCATTTAAAAGACGCTTATCCATTAAAAATCCTATAGTTATGTTGCAAATAAAGATACACCCAGAATAAAGTCTTTTATTTGAAATAAAAGCAAAATACACTTTTACTTTTATATTTAAAAATAAAAAACACAGTTATACTCGCCTAATGCCCATTGGATTGAAGCCCTCATCTTCTGTAATAAAACAAAAATAAAAGTAACCATATTCCTCACCTGTCTACCATTCTGTTCCATGCCATAATCCACATCTGGGGATAAACAGTTTTCAACCTGGAAGGTGCCAAGATGCGACTGTCCAGGCTGAGAACGACTGATGAATGAGCTGCAACGAGTGCTGCATCAATGACCAACAGAGACAAAATCAAGGTTACCACTAGGGTTGAGCGAAACGGGTCAGCCAGATTCAGAAGTCGCCGACTTTTGGCAAAGTCGGGTTTCATGAAACCCGACCCCTGTGTGGGGTCGGCCAAGAGGTCGGCGATCTTCTGATCTGGAATCGGAATTCCGATACCGAGTTCTGATATGTTTAAGATATTGGGAATTGGTATCGGAATTCATATTTAAGTGTAAAATAAAGAATAAAAATAAAAAAATATTGATATACTCACCCTCGGACGCGCCCTGGTTCTCACCGGCAGCCTTCCCTCCTAAGAATGAGCACCTGAAGGGCCTTCGATGATGTCGCGGCTTGTGATTGGTGGCGTGAGCGGTCACATGGGCGGTCACGCGACCAATCACAAGCCGCGACATCATCTAAGGTCCTTCAGGCACTAATTCTTAGGAAGGAAGCGTCCGAGGGTGAGTATATTCCTAATAGGTATATACTCACCCTCGGACGCGCCCTGGTTCTAACCCGCAGCCTTCCTTCCTAAGAATCAGCGCCTGAAGGACCTTAGATGACATCGCGGCTTGTGATTGGTGCCACCCATGTGACTGCTCATGCGACCAATCACAAGCCGCGACATCATCGAAGGTCCTTCAGGTGCTCATTCTTAGGAAGGAAGGCTGCCGGTGAGAACCAGGGCGCGTCCGAGGGTAAGTATATCAATATTTTTTATTTTGATTCTTTATTTTACACTTAAATATGGATCCCAGGACCCAAAGGAGTTTCCTCTCCTTCAGACCCTGGGAACCATTAGAAACCCAATGCACTGCATTGGGTTTCGTGTTTCGGCCAACCCCGACCCCGACTTTTCTATAGGATCGGCCGATTTCACTCGACCCGACTTTTGAAAAAGTCGGGTTTCGTGAAACCCGACCTGATCCTATAAAAAGAAAAGTCGCTCAACCCTAGTTACCACAGGTCACTGAGGCTGCGTTTCCAGCCAAGCCCCTGAAATGTGGGGACCTCGGTGAGATCCTGCTATCTCAGTGAGAAAGTCTCACGGTGCAGCAATTAGCTCAGAGAGTTCACCGCATTTAACTGTGAGAAATTTCTTCCGGTGAATTCTCTACAGTACCTTGAGTCTTTTTCGTACTGCAAGCGGTGATCTCACCAAGGTCACCCCAGTTAATTGGCCTGGCTGGGAACTCAGTCTCAGTGACCTGCAGTAATCTCAATGACGTCACTGCTAGTCACTAATACTAGACTCGCAGCTGAAATAATGACTATACAGGGGAACCTATGCTGTTTTTCTTTTAATTATTATTTATTTGGAGTGCAGGTGTTAGGGCTAGTGGAACGCACCAAAAAATAAGATAGGTAGAATAAGGTGCGTTCGCAGCCCGGGGTCCTCCGTGCAGAGATGGAACCTGCTGTCAAGTAATGACGGACTATATGGCGGTACAATGTGAATACACACACGGGTTAACTTCACCCTGTGTGAAGGAAGCGAACCCTGTTAAGTCACAGGGCCGCGGTACCGCACACAAGAGCACAAGCAAGGAGTCTCCGAGCTCAGTCCTAAGACTTGGGATCTGAGTCTGTGAAGACTACTTGCGGTCGACACCGCTACTGGGGTGTCAGTGTAACCAAAATAATAACAAAAGAATGCACGAGAGTGCGTGCGGTGCCGCACTGGTGGATGCCACTAACCACCCAGGCTTGGGTCAGGAAAGCGCTGTGAAAGCGCACGGCGCCGCACTGGCGGACACAGAAGCTAGACGCTGTATTGGTGTGTAACGTGCTGTTGGGTAAGTCGGGCGCTAGATAGCAATCATACACCTTCTGCGATCAGTCATCCAATAGGGAGGGTTTTTTAAAGAGCGACATTCACTCACAACACACACACGTTTACAAATGTACACGTGCGTGCGGCCATGCGACCCTTAAATAGCTGCAGCACGTACAGGACCTTTCAAAGAAGGAACAATGGAATTGCTGCAGTACCTGAGCATGTGACCCTAGATCTCCACTGAGAGATCTTGCCCTGGGCATGCTCAGTGTGCAAAGCAGAAGTTAGTCCTAGTACCTACAGGACCTTCCGTGAGAAGGACCAATGGAAGTCGCTGCAGTACCTGAGCATGTGACCCTAGATCTCCACTGAGAGATCTTGCCCTGGGCATGCTCAGTGTGTGCAAAGTAGGACTTAGTCCCAGAAGTGTCTGCTCGCCGCTGCCCAGCACTGGCTTCAATGGCAGAAGCTGGAAAAGCAGCAGTTACCCTATGCACAGAGTGAGACTGAGCAAGACGCTGGGACCGACGTCTCTGCTGAGCAGACTCCACTGCGGCTGGAGAAGAATGGGAGACCGCAGCAGGAATGGTCTGAGATTCCCCCTGTGCAGAGGCAGGAACTCGACACCTAACATTACCCCCCCCCTAGGGCCTCCCCTCTTTGGACCTCGCTACGCTCGAAGGCAGCAATGAGCTGTGGAACTCGAATGTGTTCAGCAGGCTCCCAGGACCTGTCCTCTGGGCCATAACCCTTCCAATCCACCAAATAGAATTTTTTGCCACGTACCACCTTGCACCCCAAAATACCGTTCACCTCGTAATCGTCCGTAGACGAACCCGCTGTCCCGGCAGATGACTCGGAAAACTGGGACATGTATACGGGTTTCAAGAGGGACACATGAAAGGTGTCGGTGATACCCAGGCGTGGAGGAAGGGCCAGACGGTAGACCACAGGGTTAACCTGTTTGAGGACCTTGAAGGGACCCAAGTAGCAAGGTGCAAACTTAGTGGACTCAACACGCAGCCTGATGTTACGGGCAGAGAGCCACACTAAGTCGCCAGGAGCAAAGGTCGGAGCGGGGCGCTGATGAGCATCGGCGGAGGACCTCATTCTCTCCTTGGAGGCGTGAATGGCATCCTGAGTGCGATCCCAAATGTCCCATGCCTACACAGCCCAGTCTGCCACCCTGGAATCGGTGGAAGACACGGGCATGGGCACAGGGACACGCGGATGCTGGCCGTAATTTAGGAGGAATGGAGTCTGACCGGTGGAGTCGGCTACGGCGTTGTTAAGCGCGAACTCTGCCCACGGTAGCAAGGATGCCCAGTCATCCTGCCTGGCACAAACAAAATGTCGTAAATATGTGACCAGGGTCTGGTTGGCCCTCTCTACCAACCCATTTGTCTCGGGATGATATGCCGAAGAGAGATTCAACTCAATACTGAGAAGATGAGAAAGCTCTCTCCAGAATCAAGATGCAAACTGGGGACCCCGGTCACTAACAATTTTGTCTGGCATACCGTGTAGGCGAAAAATATGCTTGATGAACAACACAGCCAGAGCCCATGCAGAAGGTAGCCGTGGAAGAGGCACCAAGTGCACCATTTTGGAAAAATGGTCGGTGATCACCCAGATAATGGTGCAGTTATGAGACTTGGGTAAGCCCACCACAAAATCCATCCCGACCATCTCCCAGGGCCTGTCCGCCACCGGCATGGGGTAAAGCAACCCAGCTGGCCGTTGCCGAGGAGACTTGTTCTTGGCGCAGGAGACACATGCCCAAACATAGTCTGCGACGTCTCGAGCCATATATGGCCACCAGTCCGTCCTCGCCAAGAGCTCAGATGTCCTCTTGGTCCCAAAGTGTCCACCCACACCATGGACGAGTGAGCCCAAGAGGGAACCTCCGGTCGCAAATTAGATGGAACGAAAGTCTTGCCTGGGGGCACAGACTCTAGCAAAACCGGAGCCACCGTTCTCAGGCTCTCTGAAGGGACAATAAGCCGAGGCTCCTCCTCCTCCGATGATGATGATACTACAGAGCGAGAAAGAGCATTGGCACGAACATTCTTCTCCCCGGAAAGAAAATGGAGGGTGAAATGGAACCGGGAGAAGAACAGGGACCATCTAGCCTGACGAGAATTTAGCCGCTGGGCTGTCTGTAAATACACCAAGTTCTTGTGGTCTGTGAACACCTGGAAGGGAAAGCGAGCTCCCTCCAGAAGATGTCTCCACTCTGAGACAGCCAACTTCATAGCTACCAACTCCCTGTCCCCGATGGAATAATTCCTCTCCGCTGATGAAAAGGTCTTAGAGAAGAAGAAGCAAGGATGCTTCCGACCTTGAGCATCCTTTTGGAAGAGGACTGCTCCAGCACCAACGGATGAGGCATCCACCTCCGTAATAAATGGCCTATCTACATTGGGGCGATGCAGGATTGGAGCGCTAGCGAAGCTTTACTCAATTAAGAGAAAGGCCTTGGAGACCTCCTCTGACCACAACTTGGGATTTGCCCCCTTCTTGGTGAGGGCAACCAAGGGAGCTACCAAATTTGCGAAGTGGAGAATGAACTGTCGATAGTAATTAATGAACCCCATAAAGCGCTGCACCGCTTTGAGAGAATGGGGTTCCTGCCAGTCCATCACAGCCTGTAGCTTGGCAGGATCCATAGCCAATCCCTGGGCAGAGATGATACAGCCAAGGAAAGGCAAGGACTCCTGCTCAAACACACACTTCTCCAACTTGGCATAGAGGGAGTTAGCCCGTAGGAGGTCGAAGACCTTGCAAACATCTCTCCGGTGGGAGTCTATATCTGGAGAGTAGATGAGAATATCATCCAGAAAAAGTACGACCGAGGTGGAAAGCATATCCCGGAAGATGTCGTTCACAAAGTCTTGGAAAACAGCTGGGGCATTTAACACTAGAAGTCCCGGGAATTTCAAGATCCCCCCTGAAGTCCTGAGAGAGGGTCAAATGACCCTCAGTCCATAGTGACACCTTAATTAGCATCCTTTCATTTGTAAATGTGCTCTTGCCTGAGGAATCTGCAGGGGGGATTATCTAAGATAAGAGTGTGTAAACAGAATAATGCAAGCTATTCCTGAGTGTGGGGGTTGCTGCTCACAAGAAAAACCTATTTTGGTTTCTCCCTGAGTGTGGGGGAGAAACCTATTTTGTTCACAGGAAAGAAAATGGAGAGAAGGTACAACATTGAAGAGACATTGGAACTGATTCTGAGCAACACAAACCCTTCAGACTCAGATGGAGAAGACATAGTCCTTCAACCGGCACATGTGGGGTCTGTGCTGACACATGCCGTAGGCACGGACATACGGGACACATGTTCCCCTATGGCCCCATTCCGCACGAACTGTCTCTCTGTGTGGAGCACATGCGTGTCCGTCTGCTCCACACAGAGACATGTCCGTTGTTTTGCGGAAGCACGGACCGCTTTTTGCCGAAAACATCCATTCACACAGATGTCATCCGTGTGACTTCCGTGTGCACGGACAACGGAGGAAAGTGAAAAGCCTAAAAATAAAGAATTTCATATTCACCTCAGTCCAGCGCTGACAGTTCCTCTCACCCCGGTGCCGCTCATTAGGCTATGAATATTCACTTCACTGAGCCCAAGAGTGACCCGGAAGTGAGAGGAGAAGAGGCCCTAGAGGGAGGTGAGTATGTGGTGACAGCAGACAGCGCTATCTGTGGATTCACGGATAGCACACGGACATCACCCACGGTGCACGGGGGCCAAAAGGGATCCTGTTCTGCTTGTTTCAAAAACGGACGGAACAGGATGCCAAAAAAGGCAGTGTGAGTTACCTATTTTATTTCCTGACTATCTTTTTTATTTTGAACCAAAACAAAATGCTTATTTGAAATTATTTATCTTGCAGATGAGGAGACTCCTCCTCTACCAAAAAAGAGAGCTCGGTTGGCGAGTGAGCCGATAGAGACCGCAAAAGATGGCACAGTGTGGCATGAAGTACAAGTGGGGAAACATCTCCATTTGACCCCAATAGAACCGTACCCTACAGATGGAGAGCCAAGTGCTAAGGCCAGACGAAGTGTCCAGAGTCGCCTTCCGAGCTTCCTCTGTTTTATCAGTCTTGACATGCTTCGTAGCATTGAAGAATGGACTACTCAACATGCACGTCACACGGAGCAGGTGGATTGGTTCATGGGTCTCCCGGAACTAATGGCATTTATTTCAGTCATTATCTTGCGGGGGGTGACCAAGATTCCATCACTACGTGACAGCTGGTCAGCAAACCTGGGAAACCCAAGGATCATTGCCACTATGACCCGAAACCGCAGAACTGTAACCACGGACAATTTCTTTACATCATTGTCACTTGCACAACGACTGCTTAGCCGGGAAACCACTATCCTCGGCACAGTCAACAAGAGTCGCCGGGAAATTCCTCAATCCGCTAGACAGATGGACTGCACTGAATTCACCACTCAGGTGTTTTCAACCACTGGTGCCACACTGACAGTGTATGCACCCAAACGAAAGAAGGCCGTCTACATTCTCAGCAGCATGCACAGCGTGGTTGAGACTGAGGATACCAACAAAAGGAAGCCAAACACGGTCACACAATACAACCACACAAAGTGCGGTGTGGATGTAATGGACCAAATGGTGTGGGAGTACAGCATGCGTGCAGGAACACAGAGATGGCCAGTCGCCGTGTTCTACAACATGATTGACATGGCAGCACTCTATGCTCATGTACTTTATCAGGCATGCACTGGGGTGCGGGAGAGACGGGTGGACTTCCTGGTTGAGCTTGTAAAAGAGTTAGGTGGCCGTCATGTGACTGAAAAGAAGGCACGCAAGGAGAAACTCCTTTGGCAACTTCCTTCCACACCCAGCCTTGGCAAAAGGGTGAAGTGTCAGGTAAACCATCGATGCACGAACAATTGTGCAACTGAGAGATGTGTTGACTGCTACAAATACACGTGTGGCAAATGTACCAGGGACATACCCAGGCAGTGCCAGGTATGTTCCGACAGTGCAGACAGACTGCCGAGTGAGTGCTGAAATGCTAGTCACACAAGGACATGCCACTCACACACACACAGCCCCCCACTGCAGCCTATGGAAAATATGTGTGGAATTGTTTTATTCCTTGTATTTTTTTAACATTTTTATAACAAAAATAAAAAGCATCCTTTGATGCGTGCTCCTTTACTCCCCTACCCCCATGTATTTGTCTTTACCCTTTCCCCCCTCCCCTCTTCCCACTCCTCCACCAACATCCCTCCCTGTTGTATAATTTGATTATATTATTTTCTTGTTCACTGTTTTATCACATTTGTTTGGCCATGCCGCTTATACACTGCTCATCTTGAAAATGTGACTATTTGTTTGATGTTGGTGTGAAATAACCCTTTAGTGAAAAAAAAATCTTATTGGTTTTTAAAAAAAAATTAAAAGCATCAAAACAAATAACAGTTGTTCTTTTGTATATTTTTCACACTAAAATTTCAGTCCTCTTGTGGGAATTTTTTTCGCGCCAAATTTGCACAAGAATGAACATGCTGCGATTTTTTTTCGTTAGTGTGATTGAGGCCTAAAGGTACAGTTACACGTTACGATCTCCTTGACGATATCATTTGAAAACGTCACATGATCACATCGTTCATGCAATGTCGTTTTCACACCGTTGCGTGTAACGTGAAGATATCGGACGAACACATCGTTGGATCGCTGATCGCAGATTTGAGGTCAGGATCTCAAATCTGACGATCCTCGTCCAATTATGTGTCAGAAGATGTGCAGCATCGTTCAGTGTAACACTGAGATGAACGATTTTGGTGTAAATTCTCCTATTCCTGCCATTGTGAAAAATCGTTCTGCAAACGTTTGCAATGAGGCTAACGCGGAGCCAAAATTTACATCGTTAACAAGATAGTTGCATGTGACGCCTCTTGGACGATGTGAAACTGATTGCACGAACGATGTGATCACGTGACATTTCTAACTATATCGTCGACGAGATCGTAACATGTAACGGTACTTTTGACCACTGTGGATCCGCAGCAGTTTCCCCTGAGTTTACAGTACATTGTAAACTTATGGGAAACAAAAAACGCTGTGCACATGCTGCGGAAAAATCCGCGCGGAAACGCTGCGGATTACATTCCGCAGCATGTCACTTCTTTCCTGTGGATTTTCACCTGCTCCAATAGGAAACTGCAGATGAAAATCCGCAGAAGAAACCGCAGTAAAAAACGCGATAAATCCGCAGTAAAACCGCAACGGGTTTTCACTGCGGATTTTGGAATTCCGCTGCGGAAAAATCCGCAGTGGAATCCGCAAAGTGTGCACATAGCCTTAGACACAAATGCTTCTGGTCATTACTCACAGCTGTACCTTGCTCTAAAATTTCTAATTCTCTATCTCTATTTAAAATATATAAAAAATGATTAATTGTTTCAGCGCTTTTTTGCACAAATAATACTAAACTAAATACAATATGTATAGTCTTTATATTATCAAATACAATAAACTGAACAGAACTAACTTGAAACTACATGGGTAAACTGGATGGAAAACAGCAAACAACCTCCTGTGGTGCAACAGTAATGGCCTTAATTATAGAACAAAAGACAGTGAATAGAGATAAGATAAGCTATAGATAAAATCCTTTAGGTCATTTGACCCTTCTCTGGGTTTCAAAGGTAGAAATGTCAAATGACCCGTCTCTGGGACTTCTAGTGTTAAGAGCCCGAAGGGCATCACCAGATACTCATAGTGCCCATCCCTGGTGTTAAAATCCGTCTTCCATTCGTCTCCCTCACAAATCAGGTTGTAAGCACCCCGCAGATCTACTTTAGTAAATACCCTTCCTCCCCATAGCCTATCAAAAAGCTCAGATATCAGGGTCAAAGGATACTTATTCTTAACGGTAATGGCGTTAAGACCCCTATAATCTATGCATGGACGTAGTTCCCCATTCTTCTTCTGCACGAAAAAGAACCCTGCCCCAGCAGGTGACACTGACTTCCTGATTAACCCTCTTGCCAGATTCTCTTGAATGTACTGAGACATTGCCTCCGTCTCCGGGAGAGATAACGGATAGACTCGACCCCGGGGAGGCGGGGAGGCTCAGCACCAGGCAAGAGATCAATAGGACAGTCATAGGGGCGATAGGGCGGAGGGGTCTCCGCCGCCTTTTTGGAGAACACGTCTGCATAAGACCAGTATTGCTTGGGGAGAGAGGATAGATCTGCGGGTACCTCTGTAGTAGCAACCTGAACGCACTCCCTCTTACACCTACCCCCACAAGATTCACCCCATCCCAGAATTCTGCCTGAGGACCACTCGATATGAGGAGAGTGGTACCGTAGCCAAGGTATCCCCAACAGGATCTCATCAATTCCCTCAGGAATGACGAGCAGAGATATAATCTCCTGATGGGATGGCGACATGGACAGAGTAAAAGGGATGGTCTGGTGTGTTATCTGTGAGGGCAGTGTTGACCCATTTACCACTCGTACCATTACTGGTTGAGCTAGCATAACCAGGGGTATTGCGTGACGTTGGGCAAAGGCAGAAGATATAAAATTGCCCTCTGCCCCAGAATCCACGCAGAGCTCTACCGAGTGAGTGAATGAGCCTATTGTTATTGTCCCCTTAAAGGACAATTTGGAGGCAAACTGTTATGAACTGGTGGTTTAGGAGCAACATGGGACGAGCTCTGAAGGAGGTGGTACCTGTACTGACCGCAGTCCCTAAGCTCAACACAACACTAGAAGTAGCCGTGGGATGCTCCTGTCACTCCCTAGGCACCTCATCACAGCCTGAGAACTAACTACCCCTAAAGATAGAAACAGGAAAACTATCTTGCCTCAGAGAAAATCCCCAAAGGATAGATAGCCCCCCACGAGTAATGACTGTGAGTGGAGAGGGAAAAGACATACACAGAATGAAACCAGGATGTAGCACAGGAGGCCAGTCTAGCTAGATAGATAAGACAGGATAGAATACTGTGCGGTCAGTATAAAAACTACAAAAATCCACACAGAGTTTACAAAAATCTCCACACCTGACTAAAGGTGTGGAGGGCAAATCTGCTTCCCAGAGCTTCCAGCTTAACTGAATTAATCCATACTAACAAGCTGGACAAAACATAGAATGCACAGAACGAATAAGTCCACAACATGTGGACAGAAAAGAGCAAAGCAAGGACTTAACTTTGCTGAACTGGTCAGGATATCAGGGAAATCCAAGAGAGATGTGAATCCAACCAGGAACCATTGACAAGTGGCACTGCTGAAGGGAAGAGCCAGGCATAAATAGCCGAGCAGAAAGACAATCAGTGGAAGCAGCTGCAGACTGCTAAATCCAAGGAGCAGCCATACCACTTAAAACCACCAGAGGGAGCCCAAGAGCAGAACTCACAAAAGTGCCACTTACAACCACCGGAGGGAGCCCAAGAGCGGAATTCACAACAGTACCCCCCCTTTGAGGAGGGGTCACCGAACCCTCACCAGAGCCCCCAGGCCGATCAGGACGAGCCAAGTGAAAAGCATGAACCAAATCGGCAGCATGGACATCGGAGGCAACAACCCAAGAATTATCCTCCTGGCCATAACCCTTCCACTTGACAAGATACTGAAGCCTCCGCCTCGAAAAACGAGAATCCAAAATTTTCTCAACCTCATATTCCAACTCTCCCTCAACCAACACCGAGGCAGGAGGATCAACCGTGGGAACAACGGGCACCACATATCTCCACAACAAAGATCTATGGAAAACATTATGAATGGCAAAAGAGGCTGGAAGAGCCAAACGAAAAGACACAGGATTGATAATTTCAGAAATCTTATGAGGACCAATAAACCGAGGCTTAAACTTAGGGGAAGAAACCTTCATAGGAACATGACGAGAAGACAACCAAACCAAATCCCCCACACGAAGCCGGGGACCAACACACCGACGGCGGTTAGCAAAACGTTGAGCCTTTTCCTGAGACAACGTCAAATTGTCCACCACATGAGTCCAAATCTGCTGCAGCCTGTCCACCACAGAATCCACACCAGGACAATCAGAAGGCTCAACCTCCCCTGAAGAAAAACGAGGATGAAAACCAAAATTACAAAAGAAAGGTGAAACCAAAGTAGCCGAACTAGCCCTATTATTAAGGGCAAACTCGGCCAACGGCACGAAAGCCACCCAATCATCCTGATCAGCAGACACAAAGCATCTCAAATAGGTTTCCAAGGTCTGATTAGTCCGCTCAGTTTGGCCATTAGTCTGAGGATGAAACGCCAAAGAAAAAGACAAATCAATGCCCATCCTAGCACAAAACCGCCAAAACCTACAGACAAACTGAGAACCTCTGTCAGACACAATATTCTCCGGAATGCCATGCAAACAAACCACATGCTGAAAAAACAATGGAACCAAATCTGAGGAGGAAGGCAACTTAGGCAAAGGTACCAGATGGACCATTTTAGAGAACCGGTCACAAACAACCCAGATAACAGACATCTTCTGGGAAACAGGAAGATCCGAAATAAAATCCATGGAAATATGCGTCCAGGGCCTCTCAGGGACTGGCAAAGGCAAAAGCAACCCACTAGCGTGGGAACAGCAAGGCTTGGCCCGGGCGCAAGTCCCACAGGACTGCACAAAAGCACGCACATCGCGCGACAAGGAAGGCCACCAAATGGACCTAGCAACCAAATCTCTGGTACCAAAAATCCCAGGATGACCAGCCAACACTGAACAATGAACCTCAGAAATTACCTTACTTGTCCATCTATCAGGAACAAACAGCTTCCCCACTGGACAGCGGTCAGGCTTATCAGCCTGAAATTCCCGAAGCACCCGCCGCAAATCAGGGGAGATGGCAGAAAGAATCACCCATTCCTTAAGAATGCCAACCGGCTCAAGGACTCCAGGAGAATCAGGCAAAAAACTCCTAGAGAGGGCATCAGCCTTAACATTCTTAGATCCCGGAAGATACGAGACCACAAAATCAAAACGGGAGAAAAACAGGGACCATCGAGCCTGTCTAGGATTCAGCCGCTTGGCCGACTCGAGGTAAATCAGATTCTTATGATCAGTCAAGACCACAACGCGGTGCTTAGCTCCCTCAAACCAATGTCGCCACTCCTCAAACGCCCACTTCATAGCCAACAACTCCCGATTGCTGATATCATAATTGCGTTCCGCAGGCGAAAACTTTCTGGAAAAAAAAGCACACGGTTTCATCAAAGAACCATCAGAATCCCTCTGAGACAAAATGGCCCCTGCCCCAATCTCAGAAGCATCAACCTCAACCTGAAAAGGAAGAGAAACATCCGGCTGACGCAACACAGGGGCAGAAGTAAATCGGTTTTTAAGCTCCCGAAAGGCCTCAACAGCCGCAGAGGACCAATTCGCCACATCAGCGCCTTTCTTAGTCAAATCAGTAAGGGGCTTAACCACACTGGAAAAGTTGGCAATGAAACGGCGATAGAAATTAGCAAAGCCCAAAAATTTTTGAAGGCTCTTCACAGATGTGGGTTGAATCCAGTCATGAATAGCTTGGACCTTAACAGGATCCATTTCCATAGTCGAGGGAGAAAAAATAAAACCCAAAAAAGAGACCTTCTGAACTCCGAATAGGCACTTAGACCCCTTCACAAATAAAGCATTATCACGAAGGATCTGGAATACCATCCTGACCTGCTTCACATGAGACTCCCAATCATCGGGAAAAATCAAAATATCATCCAAATATACAACCATGAATTTATCAAGATAATTGCGGAAAATATCATGCAAAAAAGATTGGAACACAGATGGAGCATTAGAGAGCCCGAATGGCATCACGAGGTATTCAAAATGGCCTTCGGACGTATTAAATGCAGTTTTCCATTCGTCACCCTGTTTAATACGAACAAGATTATATGCCCCTCGGAGGTAAATCTTAGTAAACCAACTAGCCCCCTTAATCTGAGCAAACAAATCAGAAAGCAAAGGCAAGGGGTATTGGAATTTGACCGTGATCTTATTAAGAAGACGATAATCTATACAGGGTCTCAAGGAGCCATCCTTCTCAGCAACAAAAAAGAAACCCGCTCCCAATGGTGACGAAGACGGCCGAATATGTCCCTTCTCCAAAGATTCCTTAACATAACTCCACATGGCGGCATGCTCTGGCACAGACAGATTGAAAAGTCGGCCCTTAGGGAACTTACAACCTGGAATCAAGTTAATAGCACAATCACAGTCCCTATGTGGAGGAAGGGAACTGGACTTGGGCTCATCAAATACATCCTGGAAATCCGACAAAAACTCAGGGACCTCAGAAGAGGGGGAAGAGGAAATTGACATCAAAGGAACGTCACTATGTACCCCTTGACAACCCCAACTAGTCACAGACATAGATTTCCAATCCAGCACCGGATTATGCTCCTGTAACCATGGAAAACCCAGTACAACAACATCATGCAGGTTATGCAACACCAGAAAATGGCAATCTTCCTGATGTGCTGGAGCCATGTACATGGTCATCTGCATCCAGTACTGAGGTTTATCCTTGGCCAATGGTGTAGCATCAATGCCCCTCAAAGGAATAAGGCTCTGCAAAGGCTGCAAGGAAAAACCACAGCGCCTGGCGAATTCTAAGTCCATTAATTTCAGGGCAGCGCCTGAATCCACAAACGCCATGACAGAAAAGGACGACAATGAGCAAATCAGGGTCACAGATAAAAGAAATTTAGGCTGTACAGTACTGATGGTAACAGACCTAGCGACCCTCCTAGCACGCTTAGGGCAATCAGAAATAACATGAGCAGAATCACCACAGTAAAAACACAGCCTATTCTGACATCTGAATTCCTGCCGTTCTGTTCTAGTCAAAATCCTATCACATTGCATAGGCTCAGGACTCTGCCCAGAGGACACTGCCATATGGTGCACAGCTTTGCGCTCGCGCAGACGCCGATCAATCTGAATGGCTAGAGACATAGATTCGCTCAAACCAGCAGGCGTAGGGAAGCCCACCATAATATCTTTAAGGGCTTCAGAAAGACCTTTTCTGAAAATAGCAGCCAGAGCATCCTCATTCCATTTAGTGAGCACAGACTATTTCCTAAATTTCTGGCAGTATAATTCTGCTGCTTCCTGACCTTGACAGGGAGCCAACAGGGTTTTTTCTGCATGATCCACAGAATTAGGTTCGTCATACAATAATCCGAGCGCTTGAAAAAATGCGTCTACATTCAGCAATGCCGGATCCCCTGATTCAAGAGAGAATGCCCAGTCCTGAGGGTCACCACACAGCAAGGATATGATTATTTTAACTTGCTGAATGGGATCACCAGAAGAACGGGGTTTCAAAGCAAAAAACAATTTGCAGTTATTTTTAAAATTCAAAAACTTGGATCTGTCCCCAAAAAACAAATCAGGAGTAGGAATTTTAGGCTCCAAAGCCGGAGTCTGGACAACATAATCTTGGATACTCTGTACTCTTGCAGCAAGTTGATCCACACGAGAAAATAAACCCTGAACATCCATGCCAGAGCATAAATCCTGAACCACCCAGAGATCAAGAGGAAAAAAAAGACAAAACAGAGCACAGAAAAAAAAATGGCTCATAATTTTTTTTCTCCTTCTTTTGAGATGCATTTAATTCATTTTTGGCCACTTGTACTGTTATGAACTGGTGGTTTAGGAGCAACATGGGACGAGCTCTGAAGGAGGTGGTACCTGTACTGACCGCAGTCCCTAAGCTCAACACAACACTAGAAGTAGCCGTGGGATGCTCCTGTCACTCCCTAGGCACCCCGTCACAGCCTGAGAACTAACTACCCCTAAAGATAGAAACAGGAAAACTATCTTGCCTCAGAGAAAATCACCAAAGGATAGATAGCCCCCCCACGAGTAATGACTGTGAGTGGAGAGGGAAAAGACATACACAGAATGAAACCAGGATGTAGCACAGGAGGCCAGTCTAGCTAGATAGATAAGACAGGATAGAATACTGTGCGGTCAGTATAAAAACTACAAAAATCCACACAGAGTTTACAAAAATCTCCACACCTGACTAAAGGTGTGGAGGGTAAATCTGCTTCCCAGAGCTTCCAGCTTAACTGAATTAATCCATACTAACAAGCTGGACAAAACATAGAATGCACAGAACGAATAAGTCCACAACATGTGGACAGAAAAGAGCAAAGCAAGGACTTAACTTTGCTGAACTGGTCAGGATATTAGGGAAATCCTAGAGAGATGTGAATCCAACCAGGAACCATTGACAAGTGGCACTGCTGAAGGGAAGAGCCAGGCATAAATAGCCGAGCAGAAAGACAATCAGTGGAAGCAGCTGCAGACTGCTAAATCCAAGGAGCAGCCATACCACTTAAAACCACCGGAGGGAGCCCAAGAGCAGAACTCACAAAAGTGCCACTTACAACCACCGGAGGGAGCCCAAGAGTGGAATTCACAACAGCAAACGTTGCCGTGTCTAGTGTACCTCCACCTACTACCACTAGACGCTGACGTTTCATCGACCTCTGGGGACATCTGGTGGCAAGATGTCCTGACTGCTGGCAAACATGACAAATCTGGAGTGCACGAGCGGTCCGGGACTTAGATCCCGCTCGTGACACTTCCATGGCCTCATGTGACTCAGGAGCCTGGACTGGAGATTCCAAAGGTTTGGCGAAGGTGGGAGCCAGCCGAAACCTCTGCCTACACTGGGCTGGCTCTAACCTCCACTCGTGAAAACGGAGGTCAATACGAGTGGACACTGCTATTAACTCCTCCAGTGTGGCGGGAATCTCCCTAGTGGCCAGAGCGTCCTTCACGTGGTCAGCCAGCCCCCTCCAAAATATCGGAATAAGGGCTTTATCCAACCACTCCAGCTCAGATGCTAGAGTGCGGAAGAGGACAGCAAAATGGCTGACCAAGGACGAGCCCTGAGTCAATGCCAACATTTGGAGCACCATATCATGGGTGACATGAGGTTCTAAAAAGACCTGTTTCGGAGTGCTCAGGAAAAACTAAGCACTCTGCACCACATGATCGCCACGCTCCCACAGCGGCGTAACCCACTCTAACGCCCTGTCAGACAGGAGAGACACAATAAACCCCACCTTTGCCCGCTCTGTAGGGAAATGAGAAGCCAGAAGCTTGAGATGTATAGAGCACTGACTCAAAAAACCCTTACAAGACTTACTATCACCAGAACATTTTTCTGGCAGCGGGAGGTGAGATAGAGTCGGTACAGGGGTGGCAGTGGACAAAGTTGCTGCAGCCACGCTAGCAGCTTGAACAGCAACTGCGGTTACATCCACAGCTGAGGTTGTGCGCTCGAGAGCTGCCAACCTACCCTCCAGCTGCTGGATGTACTGCAAGGATTGATGTTTGTCCGTCATTACTAGCCAGACCCTGGCGCTAGTGTAATGTTAGGGCTAGCGGAACGCACCAAATAATAAGATAGGTAGAATAAGGTGCGTTCGCAGCCCGGGGTCCTCCGTGCAGAGATGGAACCTGCTGCCAAGTAATGACGGACTATATGGCGGTACAATGTGAATACACACACGGGTTAACTTCACCCTGTGTGAAGGAAGTGAACCCTGTTATGTCACAGGGCCACGGTACCGCACACAAGAGCACCGGCAAGGAGACTCCGAGCTCAGTCCTAAGACTTGGGATCTGAGTCTGTGAAGACTAGTTGCGGTCAACACCGCTACTGGGATGTCAGCGTAACCAAAATAATAACAAAAGAATGCACGAGAGTGCGTGCGGTGCTGCACTGGTGGATGCCACTAACCACCCAGGCTTGGGTCAGGAATGTGTTGTGAAAGCGCATGGCGCCGCAGTGGCGGACACAGCAGCTAGACGCTGTATTGGCGTGTAACATGCTGTGGGTAAGTCGGGTGCTAGATAGCAATCATACACCTTCCACAATCAGTCATCCAATAGGGAGGGTTTTTTAAAGAGCGACTTTCACTCACAACACACACGTTTACAAATGTACACCATCGCATGGCCCTGCGGCCATGCGAGCCTTAAATAGCTGCAGCACGTACAGGACTTTTCAAAGAAGGACCAATGGAATTGCTGTAGTACCTGAGCATGTGACCCTAGATCTCCACTGAGAGATCTGTCCCTGGGCATGCTCAGTGTGCAAAGCAGAAGTTAGTCCTAGTACCTACAGGACCTTCCGTGAGAAGGACCAATGGAAGTCGCTGCAGTACCTGAGCATGTAACCCTAGATCTCCACTGAGAGATCTTGCCCTGGGCATGCTCAGTGTGTGCAAAGTAGGACTTAGTCCCAGAAGCGTCTGCTCGCCGCTGCCCAGCACTGGCTTCAATGGCAGAAGCTGGAAAAGCAGCAGTAACCCTATGCACAGAGTGAGACTGAGCAAGACGCTGGGACCGACGTCTCTGCTGAGCAGACTCTACTGCAGCTGAAGAAGAATGGGAGACCGCAGCAGAGATGGTCTGAGGTCTTTCACAGGCATTAGCTTCAGGGTGTAAGTCAAATGACTGGTGTCCAATTTATAAGACAACAGTGTCTTGTCTCAGAAACTGAAAATGCATTTGACTAAATAAATACTTGATTACTGATGACAGTGAAACCCCCAGCCTTTGAATGATAGACAACCAGTCTCCTCTCTCACAAACAGCAAATGGATAATACTAGATAATTACTTGTTTACTGATAAGAACAGTGAAACCACCACCATTTTGAGATGAAGTACACAGAAAAAAACATAAGGGTACCGTCTGTCATGATATGTACTTTTGCCCTGTCCTGAATAATATGCATTTGATGTATGTAACTGTTCTCTGGTTTCTATTAGCTGTAATTTATGTATTTTCTTGTGCTGGGAGTTCACCTGTAACAATATGTCTCCTTCCCCCAATACTTGCAGCCCTAAGCTCTAATGTAATTAAGCTTTGTCAACATCACTAGTGGAGGAATAGCCATTCTTCCTCACAGCAGGTGGCTAGTCAAATGTACATACTAGATAGACTACGTGGAGCCCACCAGTCTAGAATCTTCTGGTGGACCCAACCATTGAATAGAAGGTGTGACCCCTACCCCCCTTCATGGGCGGATCCCAGGAGCTCAGACAATCCATTCTTATTTTGAGATCAGATGTGAGTTGATCCTTGAAGGAGAAGGAGTGGGGATTCTTAGCTGAGGCAAGACCCCATGTCCATCTGGGACTGCGGAAGCGAACGGGGCGAGACTTGAGCTGAGGACATATCTCGTCGTTCGTGAGATTGTTTTGGGATCCCTTGGACTAATTGTGGACTATTGCTTTGTTACCTGGCACAAGGATTATCGGGAGGTGCCCCCGAATCTGTTCCACTGGACTAATTGTGGACTCTGTAGATCTACCTGCATGTGTTGTTCCGGTGTTCTTGATAATAAATCTGTGGAATCATCCCTTGGCCTGTTGTCCCTTCTTGCTCTGCCGTACACCCTGTCACAAACTGGTGGCAGCAGTGGGATCAGAGCAGAAGGAATGGAGGACAAAGGCCCATCAACATCGGGAACCAACACCGCAGAGTACAAGAACTGGACTTTGGGGAGCCTACAATCAAAGGCCCGTGAAGTAGGAGTCCGTTTTAATGGACTCTCCAAGGAGCAGCTTATTGAGGCTTTGGAAGGTGTTCACCTGCAAGATGACGCTGAGGAAGGATCCTCACAGCAAATGGAGGAAAGACTGCAGCCGGAGGTAAATACCCAAAAAAGTCAGTGGGTTGTGTGGTACGAGGAGGAGTTGGCATTGCTCGGAGAAGAGGCCACCATAGACTATAAGAAAGAGGCCATTCACCGAGCTCAGGAGAGGGAGAGGGAGGCTATTCACAGAGCTGAGAGGAAGAGGGAGGCCATTCACAGAGCCGAGGAGAGGGAGGCCATTCACAGAGCCGAGGAGAGGGAGGCCATTCACAGAGCCGAGGACAGAGCTCAGGAGATGGCATTGCTGGAGAGGCAGATCGCTTTGGAAGCAGCTAGAAGCTCCAGACAGACTCTAACCCCAGCACCCACCATGAGGGAACTCCCCAGAGTGTCCCGCAAAGACTTCAAGCCCTTTAATGAGGCTGCAGGCGACATTGAGGGCTTCTTCCAGGACTTTGAGCATCAGTGTCGATTAATGGAAGTCCCAGAAAGGGACCGAGTCCGACATCTGTTGGGGCTCTTAGAGGGTGGAGCTGCCGCAGCCTATAGAGCTATGGACCCTCAGGGGAACTGTGAGTATGCGGAGATTAAACGGACTATTCTAGAACATTATGCTGTTACCCCAGACACTTACAGGACTCAGTTCCGTACTTTAGCCTGTGATGAGGAAGTGTCTTTCAAGATGTATGCCCACAGACTCAAACAGATATGTCATCGCTGGCTGGAGGCAGAGGAGGCCTTAACCTGGGAGACCTTCCTCCAGGTTATCCTAAAAGAGCAGTTTTACTTCAAGTGCCCTGCTGAGATCCAGGAATGGGTGCGTGAAAGGAGACCAGCCACTGTGGAGGAAGCTGCAGCTCTAGCTGATGAGGCTCTCACCATCAAGCCTCAGTGGAGGATTCTGTTGGAGGATGGAGAGAGGCCTACCAGCTCCACAAGACCGGTGGCCCCCTGTTCTGTCCCCATTGTTCCCCGTTCATCTAAGCCACCACCTCATGCTGATACCCGTGTAAATGTGCCTCCAGTTGCTTCTACTGCGTTTTCTGGAATACGACGAGGAGAGGAAGTAGCAGAGCGCAGGTGTTATGGTTGTGGGCATCCGGGGCATCTGCAGGCCTCATGCCCAGCCAGCCCATGGAGGCGTCGTCCTCAAAACCCTACAGCACCTTCAGGTGGGGGCCGGCCTCCAGGTTCCCTTACCCCTCACCCAAGAGGACGCCTTGGATGGAGTGAGATCCAGCACAGATGCTATCGATGTGGACAGCCGGGGCATCTGCAAGCCTCCTGCCCAGCTGTTCAAATGAGGATTGATCCTGTACCCAGTCGTATTATTAATTATGTACAGCCAAGTGCTATGGAGGACGATGTGTCACCACTACGTGAGGACAGGCCTTGTGCCTCACCCACTCATGTTGCACCACTAGGAGTTTATGGTGTGCGACCTGCAGCTATGACGACTTCTGCTCATCGAGGTAAGCACTTGCAGGAGGTCGTGGTGGATGGACAGAGACTTATTGGATTTTGTGACTCAGGGGCTTTCCTCACACTGGCTGATTCCCGAGTGGTTCGGCCTGAGGCAATCCATCGAGGACCTGGGATTGTCATTGAACTGGCTGGTGGACAATGGAGGACTATTCCCACAGCCACTGTGGATCTGAACTTTGGTTTTGGGGTCAGGTGATGTGTGGTTGGGGTGATGGGTGGTCTGCCTGCAGATGTTCTCCTGGGCAATGATGTAGGAGAGCTACGATGCCAATTTGTGGCTGCATGAAGCCACATGTAAGTTACGCTCTGCCTATGTGTACTTAACCAGCAACCTGTAGAGGTCCCTGGTACGTACACAAATTGGGAGGGGAAGGGATTGTCATGATATGTACTTTTGCCATATTCTTATTTTGAGATCAGATGTGAGTTGATCCTTGAAGGAGAAGGAGTGGGGATTCTTAGCTGAGGCAAGACCCCATGTCCATCTGGGACTGCGGAAGCGAACGGGGCGAGACTTGAGCTGAGAACATATCTCGTCGTTCGTGAGATTGTTTTGGGATCCCTTGGACTAATTGTGGACTATTGCTTTGTTACCTGGCACAAGGATTATCGGGAGGTGCCCCCGAACCTGTTCTACTGGACTAATTGTGGACTCTGTAGATCTACCTGCATGTGTTGTTCCAGCATTCTTGATAATAAATCTGTGGAATCATCCCTTGGCCTGTTGTCCCTTCTTGCTCTGCCGTACACCCCGTCACACCGTCACGCAGTGGCATTTTGATCGCTATGATGGCATGATCCGTGACGTTCCAGCGATATACTTACGATCTCGCTGTGTCTGACACGCTACTGCGATCAGGGACCCCGCTGAGAATCGTACGTCGTAGCAGATCGTTTGAAACTTTCTTTCGTCGTCTAGTGTCCCGCTGTGGCGGCATGATGGCATCGTGTAACAAAGGTGTGCACGATATTGTATTCGATGTGCGCATAGTAACCAACGGCTTCTACATCGCAAACACGTCATGAAATTATTGCTCCAGCGTCGTGCATTGCAAAGTGTGACAGCAGAGTACGACGCTGGAGCGATAATGGTGCAATGCTGGAGCGTCACGGATCGTGCCGTTGTAGCGACCAAAGTGCCACTGTGAGACAGTACCTTAACTTTTGCAGTCAGAAATAATCACAGACCTGTAGAACAGTATAAAATGCTATCGGGTCATACTGACCCAACAGTACACGTGTAAACAAAAACAAAAAAAATACATAGAGCTCCACAAATGAGGAGAAGTCAAGATACCACTAGTTTCAAATCCTCATATAAAAAAATCTGCAGGGTATCAAAAATCATTTCGGGTCATATTGACCGAACAGTACAGCAGGGTTAAAATGCCACAGCTTCCTCTATTTGTAATACCTGTATATAAACAGCAGCAATGGATGAAACTCCCCCCACCCCACAAAAGGGACAACTCTTAGACCATCTATACAATTTAGTCAGCGGAAAAAGACTAAATCTGTAGTGTGTTGTTAAATTTTGTTTTGGTTACCTCCAGTTTCCAACCTTTTCAACTAGCCAGATAGATTGAAGAAATTTGGGTATCAAAAAAATCTATTTTTGCATTAAAGAGTGTTAAAATGTTTTTAATTTACTCTAAGGCAATCTAACAGTGTTCTACATATATTTTCCAGGAAACTAGAAGCTTTTTAATTATATAATTTGTGCAAATTTATTCACCACTCATTGATTTTTGTTTTAGAAAAATTTGTCAAAACCAGAGAGTTTGAATTACAAAAGATCCACTTATCTTCACTACATATTTATTATGAAAAAATAAAAGTAAAATGTGTTAGCTTTAAATGAATTTCGAGAGGGGCCCACGGAGAATCATAGCCTTAGTAATATGACAAATTGCCTCTTTACATTAATAACTGACAGCAGATATGTCAAGAAGAAATTTCAGATTATTTAGTCCTAAGCATGCAGAAAGGCCATTGGATTAGAGAATTAATTATATTAGCAAGTAGTAGAGGACTCCAAGTCATTAGAGGCTTTTGATAAAGAGGAAGAGATTGTCAGCTTGCCTTACACATCTCATATAAAGTGAATAAATGCTACTGAAATGCATTTTTTATACTTGAAGATATGCAAATGTATTTAGCCCAGATGTTACAGTGCAAGGAAATAATCTACAACAATGTAATAAAATTCATATTTTCATATTTAAATTGAAGCCATACTACATATTTAAATAGAAGAAAGGCATATGCAAACACTTGGCAGACCTATTACTAAAGCTCTTTACAACCTTATCTAGAACTTAGTGGGGGTAATTCATTAAGACTTGCACAGGACACGCCAGTCTTAATTAAGTGCTTGTTGGAGTACATTGACCTGATTCATTAATCGACTTGTAGAGCTTAATGAATCAGGCACATCTATTGCCCAGCCTGCATTGTGTCCAGGAATGTACATTAGAGTTGAGTGAATTTTTCAAAATACGGTTCCTATTATGATCAGCAGCAAATATTGCTTTTGCAATATTCGCCGAACACAGCCAGTTATTGCAGTCTATCGGAGTAGAAATGACCAAATCTGTTCAGATCAGATCATCAAACAGAAATTTGGCACGAATAGGGTAGAAATATGTCGAATTCATATTCAGCAACTGAATCCAAACATATTTGCTAAGCTCTAATGTACATCAGCTGTGGAACATCATACATTTCTAGAGTAAGTTACCCCACTTATGATGAATTTGACTGGTGGGCATAACCACACCCTGTCCCATCCATGCTATGCTCATATTGGCACAACTGGCTGGGACTGGCTTGTAAATGACAATAATAAAAAGTTGCAATAATTTTGAACAACTTTGCAGTTGCACAAAAATAGATTTCTGTTATAAGCCTCTTGATGATTTGCTCCTTATGTCATCAGCCTCAAAGTGGCCTATTCAGCAAGATTTGCTTAGAGTACACTTACACTACAGCAGTGTAGCTAAAGTAGAAGGCGACACATTCATTAAGAGAAACCCACCACTTAATACATTTGTCTACTCCTCTGAGTGGAATATGCCTCTGAGCACAGTGCCAGAAATGATATTCTAGGAGAAAAATTGTATGGTATTTTTGATGCACAAAATCCTGCTCCCCAGCTCCACCCATTTAAGAGGAGCTGATTCAAACTAATGTGAACATGCCAATGTCGCAAGATTTATGATTTTTCAAAATGATTTTTATATCAATTTTCTGGTTAAAAGCTTTGATGAATCAGTCCTAATAACTTTTAATCTCTTAGTGGCAGGAGGTCTTCCTAGAGGTTAGGTTACTACTAGCTAGAAATTAGTGGATTGATTTGGTGAGTATCGAATTTGAGTAAATTTCCTGAAATTCCCAGGTTCCCGAGCATTAGAGCAACTCACAATTCAATTTGCAAAGATCATAAAAAAAATGCCCTCTGATATTTCACATATTGCTAAAGACTGTAGCAACTAAACAGCTGCAGACGGCTGTCGTCACACAGAATCATGTTTTTAAAAAGAATTACTGTATCCCAATTTGTCATTTAAGCATTTGGTTTATTTAGTGAATGACACATTCAAGTAGAGCTCGCTTAACAATTTTCATTGGGGGGGTTGGAACATAAGCTGGGCACAATATATTGGGCACTACAATGACATATTTGTAAACATTTTTTGTAACATTGAACATTATACTTGTGTCTAAATTGTATGTTAAACCAAAATGTACCACTAGCAATGGACATAGTATCGTGAATGAAAAAATTATACCAAGACTAAAATGTAGGAGCAGCTAGCTTACTACTGACAGGAACCATTTTGGTAGTAGTTGCACCAAATACAGGTCATACTTTGCCTCCTTTGCCTCTGGCAAACGTATTATCAGGGAAGAAGTGGAGGTCATAATGGAATATAGAGTATGTCACATCACTCGTCTCCGTCACGGCAGGTTGATATTACCATCAAAAGCAATACCATCAATTTTAGGCAGTATTCTGCTCAGATCATTCACCTCCTTTGCTGCCAGAGCAATTAATGTTGCACATCGCATTATTTTAATTTTGTCTCTTGCATCTATTTCTGATTCACCTCTTAGTCCCTAAAGGCTAATGAACAGCCTAAGGAGTCAAGCTATGTATTCAGAAGACATGGTACGATAGGAAATGAATGATGCTGTTCTAGCACCAAGCTGGGTTACATAGTAACATAGTTAGTAAGGCCGAAAAAAGACATTTGTCCATCCAGTTCAGCCTATATTCCATCATAATAAATACCCAGATCTACGTCCTTCTACAGAACCTAATAATTGTATGATACAATATTGTTCTGCTCCAGGAAGACATCCAGGCCTCTCTTGAACCCCTCGACTGAGTTCGCCATCACCACCTCCTCAGGCAAGCAATTCCAGATTCTCACTGCCCTAACAGTAAAGAATCCTCTTCTATGTTGGTGGAAAAACCTTCTCTCCTCCAGACGCAAAGAATGCCCCCTTGTGCCCGTCACCTTCCTTGGTATAAACAGATCCTCAGCGAGATATTTGTATTGTCCCCTTATATACTTATACATGGTTATTAGATCGCCCCTCAGTCGTCTTTTTTCTAGACTAAATAATCCTAATTTCGCTAATCTATCTGGGTATTGTAGTTCTCCCATCCCCTTTATTAATTTTGTTGCCCTCCTTTGTACTCTCTCTAGTTCCATTATATCCTTCCTGAGCACCGGTGCCCAAAACTGGACACAGTACTCCATGTGCGGTCTAACTAGGGATTTGTACAGAGGCAGTATAATGCTCTCATCATGTGTATCCAGACCTCTTTTAATGCACCCCATGATCCTGTTTGCCTTGGCAGCTGCTGCCTGGCACTGGCTGCTCCAGGTAAGTTTATCATTAACTAGGATCCCCAAGTCCTTCTCCCTGTCAGATTTACCCAGTGGTTTCCCGTTCAGTGTGTAATGGTGATATTGATTCCCTCTTCCCATGTGTATAACCTTACATTTATCATTGTTAAACCTCATCTGCCACCTTTCAGCCCAAGTTTCCAACTTATCCAGATCCATCTGTAGCAGAATACTATCTTCTCTTGTATTAACTGCTTTACATAGTTTTGTATCATCTGCAAATATCGATATTTTACTGTGTAAACCTTCTACCAGATCATTAATGAATATGTTGAAGAGAACAGGTCCCAATACTGACCCCTGCGGTACCCCACTGGTCACAGCGACCCAGTTAGAGACTATACCATTTATAACCACCCTCTGCTTTCTATCACTAAGCCAGTTACTAACCCATTTACACACATGTTCCCCCAGACCAAGCATTCTCATTTTGTGTACCAACCTCTTGTGCGGCACGGTATCAAACGCTTTGGAAAAATTGAGATATACCACGTCCAATGACTCACCGTGGTCCAGTCTATAGCTTACCTCTTCATAAAAACTGATTAGATTGGTTTGACAGGAGCGATTTCTCATAAACCCATGCTGATATGGAGTTAAACAGTTATTCTCATTGAGATAATCCAGAATAACATCCCTCAGAAACCCTTCAAATATTTTACCAACAATAGAGGTTAGACTTACTGGCCTATAATTTCCAGGTTCACTTTTAGAGCCCTTTTTGAATATTGGCACCACATTTGCTATGCGCCAGTCCTGCGGAACAGACCCTGTCGCTATAGAGTCACTAAAAATAAGAAATAATGGTTTATCTATTACATTACTTAGTTCTCTTAGTACTCGTGGGTGTATGCCATCCGGATTGGGTTGCATGGCTCTGTTAAGCTATGGTGGCAGGGGCACTGACAGTGGTAGGCGCACTCTGAGCCAAGACCAATATCGATAAGAGAAACCAGCAGGGGCTACAATGAGCTCAGTCTATTTTCCACAAATAAGTAATTGTGACATGGAGAACGCTGATTATGAATGTGAATCAAAAGGAGTGCTGGGAAGCTGATGTCATCAGACGGAGACGGTTTTGGAGTTGGCATTGAAGAGCCAGTATCCTGCCAAAAGATCCTCTGGGATAAGATCTTTTTTCTCTGTACTAAGCTTACAATCCAATTGTCAATGGGATGCCACAACAGAGAATGTTCAGAACATCCCAGGGTCTGGTTACACAAACTCCTACACTAATTGGAACTACTTAACCATCCTATTAAGCAGTGCAGGTTTTCCTTGCTCTGTCATTGCAAGGGTTAATCAGTTAAGTTGATCTCCTGGAGCTCTCTATCCTGAATTGTCTCAGCTGTTTGGTGTTTGCCACTCTCTCTGGTATATTTCCTTGCTTCTGTTACTTCGGAGTTGAAAGTGATTTCCGAATTTGGAGTTGAAGGAGAAGTCCAGTGTTTAGGGTAGCTGGTTGGAGAATTTTTCAGGAGGTTTCTGAGTGGCATTGGTTTGTGTTTTTAACCTTATCCTCTCCCGTTTGGTTTGTGCCTCCAATTCCACTCCTGTTTCCCACTATGATTGTACTTTTCTTTTATTCCTGTCTATTTCCCTCTGTCTGTCTGGTTAGTTTTTTCCAATACACTTCGGCCTCACACCTTCCTGGGTGTGGAAGGAAACAGATAAGGTTTTAGATAGAAGCATAGCAAGGTACAAGACCCTGGCATCTCCGCCATCCGGGGTAATCCAGGGGACGGGGTAGACTAGTTTGAGGGATCAGATAGGTGACCACAGTCCATAGTCACTATGATGTAGAAGACTCAACAGTGCCCAAAAGCTTTGGTGGTGGTTGTACTGATAGCAATCACTATGTGTAAACATCTCAGGTGTTTTACAATGTGCAGTGAGCAAGTTGTGCTATTGAAATATAAGTACATTTTGTACATTCAAGAAACTATATCACTCTGTCAGCAAATGAAACATCATCATGTGCAAATGTTGGGAAAGTAAACTGTCCAACAAGCTATCCTACCTCTTACTCTCATGAGTCTTTTTAGTAACCAGTCTGCACTCACAAGTAGTGCCTATTTTATCAACAGCTCCATCATCATCCTCATTAACTGCTTTCAGTACTCTTCCTCATCTGCCTCTGTGGCATTATCCGTTAGCCTATCAATTAAAATTGTAACAGCAAATAGGTTTAAGGTAGGAAAAAACATAACTTGACGTAAGTACTGGTACTGGAACCTCCATTGTCATTCTATTCTATTATTATACCGAGCCTGCCGGGTTCTGGTTGGTTGTCTTATTTCAATAGCTAAGCCAGACCCCTCCTCTGTCTTTGTCTCAGCCATGTGTCCTCCATCTCAGGTTCAAAGATTAATTGATAATTATCTGAGACTGCAAACTAATGTGTGAAAAGGCGAAATATTATTTAGAGATTTTAACTAAAAGAAAAAAAACATCTTCACATAGCTACACCTACTCGGTGGTGCTGCACTATAATAATATAATGACTATACCGAATCATCTTAATATAACAATACACTTCCAAATGCATGTAGTTGTTTATCATTGCTGAGAATGGAATGATTGAAAGTCTTGCAATTAATTTTTTTCTTTAATTACTTAGAATACTTTTAAACAATATCTTATGTACAAAAGGGTAAGACTATAATCTATAAATTAATGGAAATCTACTTTAATAAGCAAGTTGTTACGTTATGTGGTGAAATGAAAAAGTTACCTCTGCTTTAACCTTTGTACTAAAGGCAGGTAATTAAGGATGAAAGTAACATTTCTTGGTAATTTCCTTTGGAAGAAGTTCAAATTAACTTACAATTAGAATGGAATTAATTTCCTAAAATTAATCTTTTTATGGTCTACATCATAGAAGGAATTGAATACAACATTAATGACACGTAAAACAAATGCTGACTAGCTTCCTGGCAGTTTTCATTATGCTAATTTGGAGTACTGCAAGAAATAACAAGTGATTTTGCTGTTATTTGTTCTTATACTTTTTGTAAATCGCATGTAAATTTTTCTTAAAGTGAACAAATGGTAATAACGGGCAGTTTTTTTTTCTTTCCAATGTTTTTATTTTCATTTTAGCAACATAACAAGATTCAAGTTTGAAGGCATTGTTTGTCATTAGGTAACATATAACATATAATATTCCATATTATAATAGACATTTGACATATAATGGGTGTCTATAAGACTTTGTATTGTTTCATTAACAATTTTAAGCGTATCAAACGCTTCATATCGTTTTAAAGATATAGAAAAAGTACAGAAAAAGTACATTCCAATATTTTCGTTTTCGTAACAAAACATGACTCATTTTTATAGGCATTTTTGCCGATATGTAACATAACATACCATATAATATTTTTATATTTATTCATTCTCTATAAGGCTGGTTTCACACTTGCGTTTTAAAACGCATGCGTTTTTAAAAAAAAACGCATGGTGAAAAACGCATGTAAACGCGTGCAAACGCCGCGTTTTTTTGACGCATGCGTTTTTGCATGTGGTGAAAAAAATGCGGCGTTTTAACGCATTTACATGCGTTTGCTTTTTTTAAACGCATGCAGACAAATGTGTGACAGCTGCCAATCATCAAAATAAAGTAAAAAACCCACTATAAACAGAAAGAGCTAGGGTTAGGGGTAGGGATCCTAACCCTAACCCTAACCCTAAAGGGATCCTAACCCTACCCCTAACCCTAACCCTACCCCTAACCCTAACCCTACCCCTAACCCTAAAGGGATCCTAACCCTAACCCTACCCCTACCCCTAACATTACCCCTAACCCTACCTCTAACCCTACCCCTAACCCTAACCCTACCCTTAAAGGGATTAGGGGTAGTGTTAGGGGTAGGGTTAGGGTTAGGGGTAGGGTTAGGGTTAGGGGTAGGGTTAGGGGTAGGGTTAGGGGTAGGGTTAGGGGTAGGATCCCTTTATCAATTTTATGGTGTGGGGTGGTTTATCAGTGTGTTTTTTTGTTTGTTTTTTTAAAAATGCATGCGTTTTTAACGCATGCAAACGCATGTGGTTAAAAACGCATGCGTTTACATAGACAGCAATGCATTTTTTTGCCGCAAAAAAAGCATGCGTTTTTTTGTGGCAAAAAAAGCCGCTAAAAATACTACATGTTGCATTTCTGCAACACATCGCATGCCGAAAAAAAACGAATGTGTTGCAAAAACGCATCAAAATGCATACAAAAAAAGCATGCGTTTTTAATGTTAAATATAGGGAAAAAACCGCATGCGTTTTTTTGCGTTTTTTACCGCAAAAACGCAAAAAAAAAAAAAAACGCAAATGTGAAACCACCCTCAAGCTTTATTTTGCTTCAATATCAATTTTGGGTATTATAAACGCTTTATATCACTTTATAGATATACAGTAAAAATAAACTGAAATGTACAAAAATAAAGTAAACTTTATACAACAATTTTTAAGGTACGTATATTAGATATATATCTATGAGAATAGATGTTATGGATATATATTGTCCCAGTGAGACCACTTATTTATATATTTCACTAGTTCGTTATTCGCTAGGGCGAAGGATAATTCATATGTCCTATGGAGAGATAGTTGTTCTATTATGTCTGAAAATGAAGGAGGGACATGATGTTTCCAGTTAAAAGCTATGCTGTTTTTTACTACCAGTAATATTTGTATAATCATATTCCTTTTATCTAGACTAAGTTCCTCGAGGCCCAGGGAAAGCAAAGCTATATGGGCAGTTAAATTTAGTGGTTTGCCATACATTTTGTCAATAAGGGTAGATATTTGTGTCCAGAGAGGTTTTAGTTTTGGGCAATGCTAAAACATGTGAAGGAGGTCCCCTTTAATGCCACATTTTCTCCAACAGGAGGCAGATCCACCTTGATTAATATGAGCTAATCTTGCTGTAGTATAGTAACAGCGAGTATTTACTTTGAAATGACATTCTTGAAGAGACATAGATAACGTGGAATCATATGTGGAAGACAGAGCGTCCTCCCAATCTTCTCTGGTAAAGGTAGACTGCAGTTCCCTTTCCCACTTGCGTATATAGGGGTGTTTAGGCATTTCCCAATCATGATTAAACCAGTCATAAATATATTTGTGACTCCAAAAGACTCCGTGTTCCGTGTTACTTACTAAGTTTAAGGATGCTTCGGAGAATTTAGGACCCTTTCTGGGGAAACTTTATGACCTGTTCTTTTAACATTACAAATTGTAAAAACGTCGATGACGGGAGTCTAAACTTATCTTTTAGGTTGCTAAATTTTATGAAAGAGCTACCGTCATAGACGTCTCCCAATCTCGTAATTCCCCTTTCTTCCCATAGAGTTGGAAGTTTAATATTGTTACATGTAGAAATAGTGGAGAGAGGAATTTTAACCAAGATAGATTTTTTGGGATGTTCCCTTTCTTGATCTGGACAATTTTTCCCAAGCATGTATGGTGGCCTGGAATATTGGGTGAGTCACTGAGTTGAGTTGATGACCAGTTAGTGTTTTTATAATTAAATCTTTGGGGTGGTTGTTTTTATTTAGAAGGGTTCCCATATCTAACCACGCTGGGGGGTTCGATACTGTTAGCCAGAATCTGCTTTGTTTTATCAATTATGTATAAAAATGGGCAGCTATATTGGGAATCCCCAAGCCCCCATATGCTCTTTTTTTGTAAGTGATACTTGAGGGTGTCCTGGGTTTTTTATTATTCCAAATAAATTTATTAATGATGGTTTGGAAAGATGTAAGGTTTGATACCGAAATGGGAAGAGGAATGGCGCTCAGATTGTATAGAATCTTAGGTAGCGTAAAGATTTTTATTGTGAGGACTTTGCCCCACACCAGGAGAGGAATTTATGCCCAAAGGTGGTAGTGTCATTATTTATAGTTTTAATTAAGTAATTAATATTTGTTACTATGTTGTTTAGATTTTTAGTGATCAAAATCCCTAAATAGGTAAGTTCTTTATTAGCCCAGGTAATGGGGGAAAAAGCTTTAATTTTTTTAATTTGCTCTTCATCTACATTTAAGGGTAGGATTTTTGCTTTTGTTGCGTTAATTTTGAGATGGAAGACATTTGAGAAAGGATCCAATATCTTGTGAAGTTCTGACATGGAGTTGATAGGGTCTGTTAGGGTGAGAATGATGTCATCAGCAAACATACTTAGTTTGTATTGGCGAGAGGGGGTTTCCAATCCCTTGATGTTATTATTTTGTCTGACCATTTGTGCAAGGGGCTCCATGGCTAAGATAAAAAGGAGTGGGGATAAGGGACATCTCTGCCTTGTACCATTTTTATAGCGAAGGAGGAAGATACGTGATTGTTATCAACGATTTTTGCTCTAGGGTTGGAGTAGAGGGCCATAATTGTAGTAATAAAGGAATTATCAAACCCAAATTTGATCAGGGTCTGTCGTAGGAAGCCCCACTCCAGACGGTCAAACACTTTTTCTGCATCTAGAGAGACAATCAGGGTGCTTTGTTTTGTTTGATTAGCTATTTTGATGGCGTTGATGATTCTCCTGGTACAGTCTGAAGCGTGGCGACCCACGACAAACCCGATCTGGTCATTATTTATTAAGGTGGGAAGTATCAGGTTAAGCCTATTAGCTAGAATTTTGGCATATATTTTGATGTCGCAATTGATTAAGGAAATGGGTCTAAAATTGGCAATGTCTTCAGGGTTATCTTTGAGCTTGGGAATTAAAACAATAGAAGCTTCGAGCATTTCAGTAGGGAAGGTACCCAAGGATGAGGCCATGTTAAATGATTGCAAGAGATGGGGGGAGAGAGTTTTGTAGAAAGTTCTATAATAATCGTTGCAAAAGCCATTGGGACCTGGGGATTTTGATGGCTTTAGTTGCTTAATACAATCCTCTATCTCCTCTAAATCAAAGGGAGCTGATAGGATTGACTTGTCTTCCGTTGTTATTTTTGGGAGGTTGATTGAAGAAAGGAATGAGGTTATGGCATCTTGGTGGAGTTGGGAGGTTTTTTTTGGGGGGTTGATGTTATATAGCTTCTCGTAGAATTTTGCAAATTCATTTACTATGTCTTAGGGGTGGGATAGTGTTGTTCCTTTTGAATTTTAATGAATTTATTTAGAAATGTTTTGGGGTTTTTATTAGGAGCATAGATGCTGGCGATTGTGCAGGTTATGTTGTTAATACGGCAAATTAAGATGTGGTATCTGCCGTTATTGTCCTTGACTTCTTCAATAAATTCAAATGGGATCGGGTTTTTTATTATTGTCATTACCCCCGCTTTCTTTTTTGAATTGTTAGATTGGTATATATGTGGGAAATTTTTGTATTCAAATTTTGGGTAGTCTTCATTTTTAAATTTGGTCTCTTGGACACATGTTATGTCTGTTTTAGAGTTTTCAAGTTCTCTCCATAGGGAAAATCTTTTCCTAGGACTGTTGAGTCCTTTAATATTGTATGTCAAGATTTTAAGGTTCATGTTTATAGTGTCTTGTGTAGAAAGAGTTTGGGAAAGTGGAAGTTAAAGTAGAAATAAAAGTCTCGCTGGTCAATACTAGAATGTACTTCTATTGATCAAGAATTAAGGTGTATGTGGTACACCTATAAATGAATTAAATATTTATAATTCAAAAATGGGGTGTATAGAATACACCAACAATTGAGAAGTTTGTTTAATACAAAGAACCCACTCACAGTGGGATATATCTTCTTCCTGGGGGTATGAACTAAACGGGAACTGAGGAAGAAGAAAATTAACCTCTTGTATAGGGAAGCAAACCATATGTAATAACAGCTTATGATGAATGAATTATCTAAACTGAAAGTTCAAAGACAAGATCATGACCATGTCCTATGTATTTTCAACGGTAACCTCTATGTGAAGGGTTGTCTTTTAATGAGGCAATACATTTTTGGCCTTCTTCAGGTGTGAAGATTGGAATGGTTTTTCCATTTGAAAAAACTAGGAGTTTGAGAGGGAATCCCCATCTATATGGGATATTTTTGTCTCTGAGTGTGGAGGTAATAGCATTAAACGTTTTCCTGGACTCCAGTGTCTCCTTGGACAAGTGCGCAAATATTTTGAGGTTGTTATAAGGCTCTGGAAAGATTTTTTCATTTTTTAAGTATTGCAATATTCTTTCCTTGGTTTTGTAGAAATGAATTCTGAGAATAACATCTCTGGGGATATCTGGTGCAATTTTGGAGGGTTTTGGGAGTCTGTGGATTCTATCTATGATTAGATCTGAGTCTGATAGAGTAGGAATAGCTTTTTTAAAGATGGATTTTACATGGTTTAAGAGTTTGTCTGTGTGGATATGTTCCGGAATACCTCGGATTTTTACGTTATTCCTGCAATTACGGTCTTCTATGTCAGCCAATTTGATTTTTAAACTTTTGACCTCTGAAGATAGATCATGGATAATATTGGAGGATTTTGTAGTAGTTTTTTCTACTGCATCAATTCTTGTTTCGTGATCAGAGATTTTTATGTTAAGTTGTTCAAGAGTGGTTTCAAACCGTTTGGCTTGGATGTCGAAGCTTTTTAACATATTTTCGTTTATTTTGTTAGCTAGATTAAGCATATATGCCTCAGTACTAGTGTTGTCGCTGAGGGAGGAGATTTGATCAGGGTTTGTGGCCAGTAAGTTCGGTGGGGCTGTATCTTGGTCATTGTCTAACTTGAGTTTATTTTTTAGTGGACTTGTGTTAGGGGAAGAGTCACTAAAGCTGGAGTAATCTTCCCCTTGTTCTGTTCCTTGAGATGGTGTGGAGATTTTTTGTCTCTCTCGTTCTTTTCTTTTGTTGGACTGAGATGAGTCCATACTTTCAGGTTGACCCTCTATCTGAGGTCATTTTGAAGGATTCAATTTTTTTATTTTTTGAGGGGTATTATAGGTTTTTCTCTCCTCTCTTATGGGCGATCTGGATTTTCCAGGGCTCAAAGTGTTAACTTTGTCCCCTGGAGAGTAGCAGTGGTAATGTATTCTTTCCTCTTGGGGAATGTTAGATTTAAGAATGGTTCCCTCTTTTTTCCCCATGGTGATGATGCTATACAGAGTATCTTCATCAATAATAACTATCAAATATGCTTACAGAACTTACACAGATATTTAAACCTGTTGAGAAAAAGCAGAGTACTGATAGTAATTTATGACAATTAGATCTTATCAAATCCTGTCAGGAGGGAAGAAAAGAAAAGAAAATATATTGCAGCAAAAATAAACAAGAATTTAAGCAAGTGTATTCAGTAGTAATCTACCTCTCCAGAGGTTAGGGTCAGGAGCCTGTAGAGAAAGTACAGTAGATGTAAAAAAATTCTCTAGTCTGTGAAGACTGTGGAGGAAGGGGAACCACAAGGCGCAGCAAGCTCTGAAAAATGTTGCTGTAGTATAAATGTGTGGCCTGATGCCAAAGGCCTTGCCAAGGTCTGTTTATAGTGCTCCTATATCAGGGGAGAGAGGGTATTAGTTTTCACAAAGCCCCAGGGAGGTTTAGTATAGCAAATGTCCAGTTCCTTTGTTGGAAGACTGTGAGGAGGGGAGGTACCACAGGGCACAGCAAGCCCTGAAAAACGCTGCTGTAGTTTAAACGTATGGCCTGCTACCAAAGGCCTTGCCAGTGCTGTTTACAGTACTCCTGTATCAGGGGTGAGAGGGTACTTGTTATTCCACAGCCCCAGTGTGATTTAGTACAGCAGATGACCTGCAGATCCTTTGTTAGACGGAGTACCACAGGGCGCAGCAAGCCCTGAGAAACAATGCTATAATATAGCAACTATCTTGGGTTAGTACCCTGATAAGGTGAAGTTAGCAAAAGTAAGCAAGCTGAAGCTGAAGGGAGATGGGGACCATAAGGCCCAGCTTACCCTGAGAAGTATTGTTAATGTGACATAAAATATGTAAATAACATGCCTCCTTTGGCAGATTTAACAGCCCACAGCCCCAGGGAGGTATGATAAGTTAATGGAGCCACAAGTGTGGACTCTGAGTCCGGGTATATTAAGCGGGGTACAGCCGGAATATTAATGGCACCTCAGTGTGGTCGAGCGTACCTGAGTTGACTGGAAGGCAGGAAGGCGGGAAAACGTGAAGGAAACCGATATTCCTCTTGTAGCAGGGGGGGTGGGAAATCACTGCAAGGCCTCACCGCAGCGTTGATGTTCGGTGTCCGGAGTGTCCTCTCTGCTGGTGGTCCTGCTGGTGGTCCAGAGGGGAATCCTGATCTTGTATTCGGGTGCAGCGATGGCGTCCCTGTTCACAGCAGCATCGATGTCAAGAGCTGCAGCCGTCTCCTTGTGTTCTCTGCAGTGGCGAAGGCTTCCGGGTCTGTGCTACGGGCAGGAGTGTGCTCCGGGGTTGAAGACACTGTTGTTGATGGCGGCAATGGCTGTCCTCACACGCTTCTAGTAGGCCTCAGATTGCCATGAGGTATATAAATCTTCCTGGGTGAAGGGCCAATTTTTGTTCTTTTTGGTCTAAAATAAGCCTGGGGGAAGGCTGTATCAATCACCCATATAAAATTGTGTGGATGGTTTGTAAAAGTAGGGATTAAAGTTGGATTGGAGGTTTTTACCTCAGGAGCTCCCTGATCACACGTCTCACATAGCCAGAGACCGAAGCCACGCCCCAATAACGGGCAGTTTTGACTCTCATAGGCGAGTAAAGAATTCCAAAGCATAGTCTCACACTTCTATATAAAAATGGCCGCCATTGTTATTTTTGTCTTCTATGGTGAAGAGGCTTAAAAACAGATGTTTTACTATACTTATATGTATCACATTCTTAGGTGAGTCATCATCCAAATATTGCTAGGTACCAACTTTCAAACAATATGGATACAACACACCACAGAAAAAACGATATTAGAGTCAAGATTATATTCCAAAAATACAAATCCACTTTATTATTAAAATATAACAGACACTAGTGAACAAGAATGAAGTGTATGAACCATATCCTAGAGAAATGCTATGCAAAGAAACGCAGGGGAGCACAGAGCCCTGGACCAACCCCACTCCATACCAAATTGGTATGTGGCCACCATTATATCAAAGCCTATGGCCGCTGGAAAGAGAGATAAGGGGCCAAAACTAAGGGGTTATACCCATAAACACTATGATTACCATAATTACAAACAGTTCCCACATCACATCAATATATATAGTGGTTACCTACAGCTGATGCGGTCAGGGTGTCCAGGGGATGTGCGCCCGCCCCAACGCGCGTTTCGGTGAAGCATCTTCGTCAGGTATATAAAAATGGCCATTGTTGTTTTTGTCTTCTATGGTGAAGAGGCTTAAAAACAGATGTTTTACTATACTTATATGTGTCACATTCTTAGGTGAGTCATCATCCAAATTTTGCTAGGTACCAACTTTCAAACAATATGGATGCACCTTGGCTAGGAGAACATACAATAAATTAATCTCCAGCACAGCATTTTCAAATAATTTCAAAGTACTGTGTAGACAGTATTTTCACTTCGTAGCTGTTTTCTTCCATTGTAAATTATTCATAAGCATCTGAAGTTGTTATTCTTCGTTTCTTTGTCACTTTGCATAAAAGACTAGAAGCTCTGATTTAATTCAATCTGTGTAATAAAGAAAAAGCCCAAAAGGTACATGTAGAAATACATGACATGGCGACAGACTAGTTAAACATTGTTGTAACTGAATATATTATGTCTCACATGAATAGAAATGTATCAATTATTTCCTTTTTTTTAAAAAATGGTGTGTCTAATCAGTTGCTGATACAGATCTGGTAAAAATTATATTTTTGTGTTGTATCGCACCTAATTATTTGGAGAATTCATGAAAAGTGACTTTTAGTCACTAAACATATGCAAAGTTTCATCCCCTTTTACAAACTTTCTCGAGCCAAAAAACACAGACACGAATTGTATATTTATTAGAATTGACCCCTTCAGATCAATTCAAGAATTTGCAAAATATTCGTGTAAAGTTACATTCAACCATCCAACATTGTCCATTTTTCTCTCATACGTTTTTAATTTATGCTACATTTGTTTTTGTTTTCTAATCCGTTTTTATAAAATGAAGGAAGCAGATTATCTGAGCATTGTTTCCTTGTTGAGATACAGCAATATTTCAGTTAAAATAAGTATGAAAAACTAATGGAATACTGAATGAATACCCTCCAAAACTTCTCCCGAACATCCCCCATTCTCTGGAATTATTTGCCCCAACACATCCGATTATCAACCACATTCAGATCCTTCACACAGAACCTGAAAACCCACCTCTTCAGGAAAGCTTACATCCTGCAGTGACCCCACTGCCTCCTCATCACTACTGGAGCTACCGCCTCACCAACTCCGGAGCTGCTGCAACCCTCAACCTATTGTCACCTTTCCCACCATCCTGTAGAATGTAAAGGTACCGTCACACTGAACGATATTGCTAGCGATCCGTGACATTGCAGCGTCTTGGCTAGCGATATCGTTCAGTTTGACAGGCAGCAGCGGTCAGGATCCTGCTGTGCCATTGTTGGTCGCTGCAGAAAGTCCAGAACTTTATTTAGTCGCTGGACTCCCTGCAGACATCGCTGAATCGGCGTGTGTGACGCCGATTCAGCGATGTCTTCAGTGGTAACCAGGGTAAACATCGGGTTACTAAGCGCAGGGCCGCGCTTAGTAACCCGATGTTTACCCTGGTTACCAGCGTAAAAGTAAAAAAAAACAAACACTACATACTTACCTTCCGCTGTCTGTCCCCGGCGCTGTGCTTCTCTGCACTGTGAGCGCCGGCCAGCCGGAAAGCATAGCACAGCAGTGACGTCACCACTCTGCTTTCCAGCCACTGTGCTTACACAGTGCAGAGGAAAGCACAGCGCCAGAGGACAGACAGCGGAAGGTAAGTATGTAGTGTTTGTTTTTTATTACTTTTACGCTGGTAACCAGGGTAAACATCGGGTTACTAAGCGCTGCCCTGCGCTTAGTAACCCGATGTTTACCCTGGTTACTAGGGAACCGGCAAAGTTGGTCGCTGGAGAGCTGTCTGTGTGACAGCTCTCCAGCGACCAAACAGCGATGCTGCAGCGATCGACATCGTTGTCGGTATCGCTGCAGTGTCACTTAGTGTGACGGTACCTTAAGCCCGCAAGGGCAGGGTCCTCGCCCCTCTGTATCAGTCTGTCATTGTTAGTTTGTTTACTGTAAATGATATCTGCAATTTGTATGTAACCCATTCTCATGTACAGCACCATGGAATAAATGGTGCTATATAAATAAATAATAATAATAATAGTAATATTATAATAATAATAAAATAATAAGTAAAATAAGTACCAGTATATCTTATCTTGTTCATTTATTTTTAAAACAGTCCTTTAATGGCTGAATCTGATCCAGAAAATGGATAAAAATAGGACATTCTCTGAGTCTTATTGCTCAAAGACATGTATACAATTTGAAAATGGATGTGGGTATGAATTAGACAAAGGCTATGGTCTTTATAAGACAGCCTGAATTTGTCCTGGGTGGAACTGGTTTAGCTGCAGATCCTGCTATATTTACTCGCACCTGTCATGTACAGTGCTTGGAAATCACATGTCTGAAAGGTAAAAAAAAAAAAAAGCATAAGTATGAAAAATTAGAATCAAAATTAAAAATAAGAGCAACTCCAGCAGGGAGTCAAGTGTTGCAGATGTTTGATTGCACAACTTTCATTATGTTTATGGCCTATCCTTAAGATCGGAGCAAATCTACATTAATAATCTTTATTTTTATATAGCGCTAACATATTCCGCAGCGCTTTTGCACACACATTATCATCCCGATGGGGCTCACAATCTAAATTTCCTATCAGTATGTCTTTGGAATGTGGGAGGAAACCGGAGTGCCCGGAGGAAACCCACGCAAACACGGAGAGAACATACAAACTCTTTGCAGATGTTGTCCTGGGTGGGATTAGAACCCAGGACTCCAGCGCTGCAAGGCTGCTGTGCTAACCACTGCGCCACCGTGCTGCCACATTACCTGGAAGCAGCAACTACACTAATGATGGAGCTGTGCTACTCAGTTGATAACGTCAATTCTTGTTAACAAGGAACCTGCAACACTCATCAGTAATATTAAAGACCGATCATGAATAGTGATGAGCGAATATATAAATATTTGGTTTGGATCACGATCCCCAAATTTGCAATATTCGACAATGTAATCGTTGATTTAATCATCGAATAAAGCCGAACGTCATGCACAGCACAAAAGCCGGTGTTTGCCACGCTGTGTGACAGCATGGGAAAAACTGACATAGCGCTTCTGATTGGCAGTAACATTACCACTGGTAGATCGTTACCGCCATGAGAGCCCTGTGAGGTTACGCTGTTAGATGTCAGCATGACCCTGCAGAGAGTGACCAGGGGTAAAAAGCTTACTGCAGGTCATCAGGTGCTGGCTGATGAGTTGCTTCTCCCATCAGCCTACGTCTGATGTCACAATTAACAGTGACAGCAGGTGCGGCTGAAGGGAGCAGTCTCTCATCAGCTGGCGCCTGTGCACAAACTTAAAAAAAGTTACGATCAGTCAGAGCGCTGCGGGGTCAAGCTGTCAGATGTCAGCGTGACCCCACAGAGATACTGTGACCCGCAGCAGTAAGTGCAGGTAAATAGCTTACTGCAAGTCAGCCAGCACCCGCTGATGACAGACTACTCCTCCCATGATGCTATGTCTGATATCACTGGTAATAGAAATACAACAATGAGCCTCTGATGGGAGAAGTAACCCTCCGTCAGTTGGCACCAGTGCTCAAAGTTAAAAAAAAATCATGCAAATTAATTAAATACATATTCAAATAAAAATAAACACATTATATTCACCTAACACCAAATCCCTGATGTCCTTGTCTCCTATAAAAAAATTTAAATAAAAAAACAACATATACTCATCTTAACGCCCAATCCCCGATGCCCATGTCGCTTATAAAAAATCAAAAATAGTAAACCACCATATACTCACCTGTCCGCAGTAGTCCATGTAATCCCACGAGTCCCACCTTGATCTCAAATGTAGAACAGTCACATAGGGAGATGTGACTACTCTAGCTGGCCACTGGTGATACACTGAAAGGAACATCATTTCTTGCACAGTGTAAAGTGCTGAGCTGCTGTGAGAGAGGTCACACCGGTTCATGATGAACTCCGGTGAATTTTCTCAAGCAGTGGTGGTGAGGTAAGGTCACTGGAGCTCATCACCTAATGAACTCGTGTGACCTTTCTCAAGGCATCTGAGTGCTGTACACTGCAGGAGCGATTACCTCCTGTGTCAGTGTATAGCCGGCTGTCTTTGAGAGAAGTCACATCAGTGACTGCTCTCATAGTAATCAAGATCGTTGTGGGACATTATGAATTATTATCTTCTCTGCGAAAAGGTGAGAAAAATTGTGGTTTATTATTTTATTTTTGTTGCAGGAGAAGTTGGCTTTAGTGGATTAGGCTTTGGAACAATAGTAAGAGCAGGACACATACTCAGGTGAGTGAAGGAGGTGTCCAATTCCCCATTCCCTACTGACAGGGCCCACCATTTTTATGGTGCCCCTGGTGTACCCTTGTGTGCTTTGCCATTTTGTGACCGACCTCTCATCGGGTCGTGACACGCTAGGACATTCACTTTGTGACAAACACCATTTTTTTAGGGACCACCACACATTTGAAGTCACTTTGAGATGTCTATATGATAGAAAATACCCAAAGGTGACACCATTCTAAAACCTGCATCCATCAAGATGCTCAAAACCACATTCAAGATGTTTATTAGCTCATCAGTTGCTTCACAGGAATTTTTTGAATGTTTAAAAAAATGAACATTTAATTTTTTTAACAAAAAATTTAATTCAGACCAAAATTTTTTTATTTTAAAAAGGATAACATGACAGAAATTGGACCTCAAAAGTTGTTGTGAAATTTGCCCTGTGGATGCTGATACCCCATATGTGGGGGTAAACCACTGTTTGGGCACATGGCAGAGCTCGGAAGGGAAGGAGCGCCGTTTTACTTTTTCAAAGCAAAATTTGCTGGAATTAAGATCGGACACCATGTCGCGTTTGGAGAGCCCCTGATATACTTAAACAGTCAAAACTCCCCACAAGTGACACCATTTTGGAATTTAGACCCCTAATAAACTTATCTAGATATGTGGTGAGCACTTTGAACCCACACGTGCTCCACAGAAGTTTATATCGTAGAGCAGTAAAAAAAAAATCATATTTTTTTCCCAAAAATGATCTTTTTGTCTCCAAATTTTAATTTTCCCAAAGGGGAGAGGAGAAATTGGACCCAAAAAGTTGTTGTGCAATTTGTCTTCAGTATGTTGATACCCCATATGTGGGGGTAAACCACTGATTTTCAATGCAAAATTGGCTGGAATTAAGATCGGACACCATGCTGCGTTTGGAGAGCCCCTTATGTGCCTAAACAGTGGAAACCACCCGCATATGACACCATTTTGGAAACTAGACCCCTAAAAAACTTACAGTACAGACCAAATGTTTGGATACACATTCTCATTTAAAGATTTTTCTGGATTTTTCTGTATTCCAAAGCGTTTGATACCGTGCCGCATAAGAGGTTGGTTCACAAAATGAGAATGCTTGGTCTGGGGGAAAATGTGTGTAAATGGGTTAGTAACTGGCTTAGTGATAGAAAGCAGAGGGTGGTTATAAATGGTATAGTCTCTAACTGGGTCGCTGTGACCAGTGGGGTACCGCAGGGGTCAGTATTGGGACCTGTTCTCTTCAACATATTCATTAATGATCTGGTAGAAGGTTTACACAGTAAAATATCGATATTTGCAGATGATACAAAACTATGTAAAGCAGTTAATACAAGAGAAGATAGTATTCTGCTACAGATGGATCTGGATAAGTTGGAAACTTGGGCTGAAAGGTGGCAGATGAGGTTTAACAATGATAAATGTAAGGTTATACACATGGGAAGAAGGAATCAATATCACCATTACACACTGAATGGGAAACCACTGGGTAAATCTGACAGGGAGAAGGACTTGGGGATCCTAGTTAATGATTAACTTACCTGGAGCAGCCAGTGCCAGGCAGCAGCTGCCAAGGCAAACAGGATCATGGGGTGCATTAAAAGAGGTCTGGATACACATGATGAGAGCATTATACTGCCTCTGTACAAATCCCTAGTTAGACCGCACATGGAGTACTGTGTCCAGTTTTGGGCACCGGTGCTCAGGAACGATATAATGGAACTAGAGAGAGTACAAAGGAGGGCAACAAAATTAATAAAGGGGATGGGAGAACTACAATACCCAGATAGATTAGCGAAATTAGGATTATTTAGTCTAGAAAAAAGACGACTGAGGGGCGATCTAATAACCATGTATAAGTATATAAGGGGACAATACAAATATCTCGCTGAGGATCTGTTTATACCAAGGAAGGTGACGGGCACAAGGGGGCATTCTTTGCGTCTGGAGGAGAGAAGGTTTTTCCACCAACATAGAAGAGGATTCTTTACTGTTAGGGCAGTGAGAATCTGGAATTGCTTGCCTGAGGAGGTGGTGATGGCGAACTCAGTCGAGGGGTTCAAGAGAGGCCTGGATGTCTTCCTGGAGCAGAACAATATTGTATCATACAATTATTAGGTTCTGTAGAAGGACGTAGATCTGGGGATTTATTATGATGGAATATAGGCTGAACTGGATGGACAAATGTCTTTTTTCGGCCTTACTAACTATGTTACTATGTTACTATGTTACTATTTTCATGACTATGAACATTTTACATTCAAACTGAAGGCATCAAAACTATGAATTAACGCATGTGGAATTATATACTTAATTTCAGTTGTTTCGCACTTTTTTGTTATGTCTTATAATTTAGGTTCTTCAAAGTCCAAGAAGGAGAGTGATGGGGTGCTATGCCAGATGACCTGGCCTCCACAGTCACCAGACCTGAACCCAATCGAAATGGTTTGGGGTGAGCTGGACTGCAGAGTGAAGGTAAAAGGGTCAACAAGTGCTAAGCATCTCTGGGAACTCCTTCAAGATTGTTGGAAGACCATTCCCGGTGAATACCTCTTGAAGCTCATCAAGAGAATGCCAAGAGTGTGCAAAGCAGTCATCAAAGCAAAAGTTGGCTACTTTGAAGAACCTAGAATATAAGATATAATTTCAGTTGTTTCACACTTTTTTTGTTAAGTATATAATTCCACATATGTTAATTCATAGTTTTGATGCCTTCAATGTGAATGTACAATGTTCATAGTCATGAAAATACAGAAAAATCTTTAAATGAGAAGGTGTGTCCAAACTTTTGGTCTGTACTGTATATTGATGTGTGGTGAGCACTTTGAACACCAAAGTGCTTCACAGAAGTTTATAATGTAGAGCTATAAAAATAAAAAAATCTTTTTTTTTCACAAAAGTAATCTTTTTAACCCAAATTTTTTATTTTCACAAGGGTAACAGAAGAAATTGGACCCCAAAAGTTATTGTGCAATTTGTTCTGAGTATGGGGATAAACCACTGTTTGGGCTCATGGCAGAGCACAGAAGGGAAGGAGCGCCAGATTTTATTGTTATGGTTTGCAGGTGACTGACCCACTGGGAGACCCCATGAGGTGCCAAAACAGCAGAACCCCCATAACTGACCCCATTTTGCAAACGACACCTCTTAATGAATTCATCTAGGGGTGTAGTGATCATATTGACACCATGGGTGTGTCACAGAATTTTATACCATTGGCCAGTGAAGATAAAATAACTACATTTTACAACCAGAATTTTGTTTTAGCCAAAGATTTTACATTTTCGCACAAGAAGTGGGTAAATATGGCAACAAAATTTGTTTCAAAATTTCTTCTGAACATGGCAATACCCTATATGTGGCTGTACAGTTCTACTTAGCCATGCGGAGAGACTCGTAATGAACGGAGCAATATTTGTCATTTCAAGTGAACAGGTCTGTGCCCATGCCAGTGTGTTTCCACGGCCCATGTGTCCGTGGGCAAAACACGCTGACATGTCCAATTTTTAATGTCAGCACGGGTCATTAAAATGCACACGTGCATACACATAGCACACATCAATGTCATTCATGTGACACATCGGCATCAGCGAAGAAGCGTTACAGTAAGCACTGTCCCCTGGTGCCGGGTGCTGAACACGGCGATCTCAATCTTTCCTGCTCTGCCAGCGATGAGAGAGAGAGAATGACGAGCGTTACATTTAAGTAATAAAGCAGACAACAGGCGGCAGCTGATGGGACTATTACTCCCATCATCCTAACCCTGCTGTTGCTAATAATGGTAACAGCAGGAGAGGCGGATGGGGGCATTCATCTGCCACTCCTGCGCTGTACATAAATAGAGTTCCCCCTAGTTTTGATAACCAGCCAGACAAAGCTCCCTCAGCTGTCAGCATCAGCAAGGTTGGATATCAAGAATAGAGGTGTCCCCACGCCATATTTTGTAATTATTTAAGCAAATCATTTTAAAAAACAGCCTGGGATCCCCATCATTTTTTACAACCAGCCTTGCTAAAGCTCACAGCTGGGGGCTGGTATTCTCAGGCTGGTAAGGGGTGATGGATATTGACCCTCCAGCATAAAAGGAGCAGCTCACAGCTGCCCAGAAAAGGCATATCTATTAGATGTGCCAGTTCTGGCACTTTGCCTAGGTCTTCCCACTTGCCCTGTAATGGTGGCAAGTGGGGTAATAGTTGCGTGGTTGATGTCACCTGTGACATCAAGTCCACGGCTTAGTAATGGAGATTATCTTTAAGACACTTGTCCATTACTAATCCTATAGTTGTAATGTTAAATAAAGACACAGCCAGAATAAAGTCTTTTATTTGAAAAAAATGACACAGACTCCTTTTATTATTTATTTATTATTTATTCTTAATTAAACTATACTTACTGCAACGCCTAATCCAAACGAAGCCCTTGATCTCCTGTAATAAAAGTAAAATAAAAAAATATACCCATACCAGTCCGTCATTCTGTCCCACACTGTAATCCATATCTGGGATATATACAGTTTTCAAACTGGACAGTACAAAGATGTGACCAGCAGAGCTTCAATGACCGGTGGTGACATGTGTTCCACAAGTATTACACACATGAACACTGACATCTCTGGTACCGGAAATATCAGGATGTGTGAAAGAGACCTTAAAGCAGGTTTTTATGTTTGGCTGCTGTCACACACACTAAAAGAGAGTTTTTGCAAAAAATAGTTTTTGCATTCCCATATTTTGAGAGCTATAATTTTTTCATATTTCGGCTGACAGAGTCATCTGAGATCTCCTTTTTGGCGGGACAAGCTGACATTTTTATTGGTACCATTTTCGGGCACATGACATTTTTTGATCGCTTTCTATTCCGATTTTGGGAGGCAGAGTGAACAGGAACCAGCAATTCCTGAATTTCTTTTGGGGGGTCGTTTATACGTTTCCGTGTGTGGTAAAATTGATAAGGCAGTTTTATTCTTTGGGTTAGTATGATTACAGCAATACCTCATTTATATCATTTTTTATGTTTTGGCGCTTTTATACAATAAAACCTATTTTATATAAAAAATAATTATTTTTGCATCCCTTTATTTTAAGAGCTATAACTTTTTTATTTTTCTGCTGATGGAGCTGTATGGGGGCTTGTTTTTTTGTGGGACAAGATGACGTTTTCAGCGGTACCATGATTATTTATATCCGTCTTTTTGATCGCGTGTTACTCCACTTTTTGTTCAGCGATATGATGATAAAGCATTGTTTATTGCCTTGTTTTTTTATGATGTTCACTAAAGGGGTTAGCTAGTAGGACAGTTTTATAGTTTGGGTCATTACAGACACAGCGATACCAAATATGTGTACTTTTATTGTTTAGATTTTTTTTCATTCAAACATTTATTTAGTGATACAATAAATATTGATTTTTTTTTAGTATTTTTACAATTATAAAATTTTTTTTTTTTTTTACTTTATTCTGATTTTTACACTTTGTCCCACTATGGGACAATCATTTTTTGCAGGCTGATCGCTTCTATGGCATGCAGATGAAGCAACATCTGCAGGCTATAGAGGCTGTGAACTGACACTAAAAGACTTCCTGATCATGCACTGCGCATTACCAGGAAGATTCTTAGCTCTGATAACCCGGATGTCATCATGATGACATCGGGTTACCATGGCAGCGATCGGGACCCCACATCACGCCACAGGGTCTCCGATGCAAAGGCAGTGGGGCTGTCAGCCCCTGCTCTGGCTTCAGAAATGCTGCGATCATGGTCGATTGCAGTATTTTGAGGGTTAAAATGCTGGGAGAAGTCTGTGACCGCTCCTGGCACCTAGTGGCGGGTGCCAGCTGTCAGAATCAGCTGATACCCAGTGACAATCGGCCTCAATATCCCCCCGTGATCACGGCTGATCACTTAGACGTACTATTCCATGAATGGTCAAATTGGCCCAGGTCACATGGAAGGAATAGTATGTCTAATGTCAGAGATGGGTTAATTATAGGGGGACCCTATGTCATTTTTTCCTGACATTTTAATAGTCAGTGAAAGCTAAGTATACAGCTATGAGCTGATATTAATAGCCTGGGAAGCTCAATGGATATTACCCCCTTCCCAGGCTGTAAACATCTGCCCCTAGCTGTTGTCTTTCCCTCAGCTGGTTAAAAAATTATGCGGGAGCCCACACCATTTATTTCAGAAAAATAATCTTTTAATAATTAAATAAATGTACAGTAAGCTGCACACACACTGTACTAATTGTATATGTCACTGACATCTGTATATATATATTTCACGTCGCTTCCTCATACTTACCTTCCTTCAGCCTCCCGGCTTGTCTCTGGAACCAGAGCGTGCTGCTCGGCATCCTCAATTCCGGTCTTGTGGCTGGCTCCGGGATCTCGCAGCTTAGACCGCGGCCACGTGCACCTCTAGTTTCTTATGCCGCCAGAGGCACCTGGCCTGGAGGTCTTGCGGTATGTACCAGGTAAATCAGGCAACCTCTTCCTGTAGGAGGTGCCTGATTATCACTTGCGCCTTCTAGTGATTTAGGCTTTTTGTTTGTTTCCCTGTGTCACACTGCCTACCTATTCCCTGCTCTCTGTGTGTACTCAGCGTTACCTATCTCTGAGTAACCTCTTCCCTGTCTTTCTTGTGTTCCCTCTAGTGCCCATTTTCCCCAGTCCTCGTCTGTCTCCAGATCTCGTCCTGTGTGTTCCCCTTGTCATTTCTGGTCTTCTTGTCTGTATCTTGTACCCTGCCTCACTTCAGTTTTACCCTCCTGGACACCCCAACCAGTTGTTAGCCAGTTTTTCTTCTTGTGTCTCCAACGGGGCTGTTCCTTGGTACCGGCCGTCGCAGTGATAGTCTCCCCTGGGCCTGCTCCTGACGCTTTCTGTATAGAGGGTGGTCCTCACTTGGTTAACTCACCCAGGGGAGGTTCGCAGCCGCGATCCAGTGGGTTCACCCTTGGAGTTTGCAGGTTGTCACAATATCTATTCTTTGTGTATACACTGTATGCAATCCATTTATTCTATCCTTTTGGGGCCTGATGTGATTTTACAGTATGTGGCTGCTGAATTGCTGGCTTTTCTTCTATCTATATATCTATCTAGGTAATATTTAACACCTTTATGACTGGGCCAAATTTTTTTAAATCCGACCAGTGTCACTTCATGTGGTAATAACTCTGGAACACTTCAATATATCTCAGTGATTTTGAGATTGTTTTTTCAAGGCATATAGTAATTTATGATAATGTTGAATTTAGTTTGCTATATTTTGTGTTTATTTATAAAAAAAAGAAAATTTGACAAAACTGTAAAAAAAATAGCAATTTTCAACCTTTGAATAATTATCAGCTGCCATGTTGATGAGACGTAAAGACGTAGAGAGCCATCAACAGGTTAAAAAAAATTTCATGCAAGATCATGGTGCATGTTGTGAAGTCATTACCTTCCACATACTTTGACCTTTACATGTCGCTTTCATATTCACTTTATAATTTGATTATCTGAAACTTGTAGGAAAAGGACTGTCCCCCAACACATGCAAAAAGAAACACAGATGGCAGTGCTCAGCTCACAGAAAGCATTATTCCATAATCCAAATAGAAAAAGTTAGAGGCTCTTGATGTTACGTAAAGTGCTAATCTTTTTTATTCATGCCTGAATTAACTAAGCAGGGCAAATAAAGACCCAGTGAGAACGTGCTTTCTCAAGGCCTCATAATCAAATTATAATTTGATTATCTGAAACTAGGTTATAAGAGTATATCATAATTATGGAATCTGAGCATACTTATATGGCAGTGTGTAGATTGTTTCCAAGATAAATTAGCTTCACCAGAGGATGTTGCCATGTTGCTGAGGCAGTACTGCACAGTTTCCAGCTTCAAGCTCATGTGGAGGACATCCTCTGAGATAGCACATTTGAGGTGGATGATAAGGAGGAGCAGGAGGGGGTGCAGTAACAGGTGTAGAGATGTGTAGTAGCAGGTGTAGTAGAGGAAAACCTGATAGAAGAAAGGGCCAGCAAGCATCGGCGTTGATAGCACATGTGCCGTCTCAGGGTGGGACTCGGCCCGACCTCCACAATGTTCACACAGTGTGCCATCATGGAACTGTAGCGTCTCTAGCCAGAAGTGCTTGTCCACGTGTTGGTTGTTAAGAGAACAATTTCAGTAACCACATTGGTAAGGGCAAGGGTGATGTTTCTGGACATGTGCTGATATAAGGCGGGGATGCCACAATGGGAGAAATAGTGACGGCTGGGGACCAAATACCAAATTGGTACATCTGTAGCAGGACAATTTTTGTTTTTTCTTTCAAATCACTGAAATTTCACACAAACCAAATTCTACAGCATATAGGACAATAGTGAATTCTAGAACAAAAACAATTCTACACCTGCAGCAAGAAAATTTTTTGTTTTATTTCAAACCAACAAAATTTTGCTAAAAAACTTTGCACAAGCACTACAGTATATATGAAAACAAAACCACATTTTTTCTCCTTTATTTTAATTTTTTTGAACTCTACAATTTACAAGAATTGGAACATCTTTTGCTGAAAAGATTGTTAAGTAAAAGAAAACTGTGACAAAATATCTTTGTTGCAAAAAAAGTAACCTTGATGGCAATCGTCATTTTTTGAAAAAAACAAGTTTGTACAATTGTAGCAGGATTTTATTTTTGAAATTTTATCTCTCAATGTTAACCCCTTTCTGCCATTAGACGTACTATTGCGTCCATGTGGGGTGGGCTTTACTTCCCAAGGACGCAATAGTACGTCATATGCGATCGGCAGCGCTCACGGGGGGAGCGCCGCCGATCGCGGCCGGGTGTCAGCTGCCTATCGCAGCTGACATCTGGCACTATGTGCCAGGAGCGGTCAAAGACTGCCCCCGGCACATTAACCCCCGGCACACCGCGATCAAAGATGATCGCGATGTGCCGGCGGTGCAGGGAAGCTTCCCGCAGGGAGGGGGCTCCCTGAGGGCTTCCCTGAGCCCCCCGCAGCAACGCGATGTGATCGCGTTGCTGCGAGGGTCTTACCTCCCTCCCTCCCTGCTCCAGGCCCGGATCCAAGATGGCCGCGGATCCGGGTCCTGCAGGGAGGGAGGTGGCTTCACAGAGCTTGCTCAGAGCAGGCACTGTGAAGCACCCTGCACTCCTATCAGATCGGTGATCTGACAGAGTGCTGTGCAAACTGTCAGATCACCGATCTGTGATGTCCCCCCCTGGGACAAAGTAAAAAAGTTAAAAAAAATTTTTTCAAATGTGTAAAAAAAAATTAAAAAAAATATTCCAAAATAATGAAAAAAAAAAATAATATTATTCCCATAAATACATTTCTTTATCTAAATAAAAAAAACAAAACAATAAAAGTACACATATTTAGTATCGCCGCGTCCGTAACGGCCCGACCTATAAAACTGGCCCACTAGTTAACCCCTTCAGTAAACACTGTAAGAAAAAAAGAAAAAAAACGAGGCAAAAAACAACGCTTTATTATTATACCGCCGAACAAAAAGTGGAATAACACGCGATCAAAAAGATGGATATAAATAACCATGGTACCACTGAAAGCGTCATCTTGTCCCGCAAAAAACAAGCCGCCGTACAGCATCATCAGCAAAAACATAAAAAAGTTATAGTCCTGAGAATAAAGCGATGCAAAAAAAATTATTTTTTCCGTAAAATAGTTTTTATCGTATAAAAGCGCCAAAACATAAAAAAAGATATAAATGAGGTGTCGCTGTAATCGTACTGACCCGAAGAATAAAATTGCTTTATCAATTTTACTAAACGCGGAACGGTATAAACGCCTCCCCCAAAAGAATTCATGAATAGCTGTTTTTTGGTCATTCTTCCTCGCAAAAATCGGAATAAAAAGCGATCAAAAAATGTCACGTGCCTGAAAATGTTACCAATAAAATTGTCAACTCGTCCCGCAAAAAACAAGACCTCACATGACTCTGTGGACCAAAATATGGAAAAATTATAGCTCTCAAAATGTGGTAACGCAAAAAATATTTTTTGCAATAAAAAGCGTCTTTCAGTGTGTGACGGCTGCCAATCATAAAAATCCGCTAAAAAACCCGCTATAAAAGTAAATCAAACCCCCCTTCATCACCCCCTTAGTTAGGGAAAAATTAAAAAAATGTATTTATATCCATTTTCCCGTTAGGGCTAGGGTTAGGGCTAGGGTTAGGGCTAGGGTTAGGGTTAGGGCTAGGGTTAGAGTTAGGGCTAGGGTTAGGGCTAGGGTTAGGGTTAGGGCTAGGGTTAGGGTTAGGGCTAGGGTTAGGGTTAGGGTTAGGGTTGGGGCTACAGTTAGGGTTGGGGCTACAGTTAGGGTTGGGGCTAAAGTTAGGGTTTAGATTACATTTACAGTTGGGAATAGGGTTGGGATTAGAGGTGTGTCAGGGTTAGTGGTGTGGTTAGGGTTACCGTTGGAATTAGGGTTAGGGGTGTGTTTGGATTAGGGCTTCAGTTATAATTGGAGGGTTTCCACTGTTTAGGCACATCAGGGGCTCTCCAAACACGACATGGCGTCCGATCTCAATTCCAGCCAATTCTGCGTTGAAAAAGTAAAACAGTGCTCCTTCCCTTCCGAGCTCTCCCGTGTGCCTAAACAGGGGTTTGCCCCAACATATGGGGTATCAGCGTACTCAGGACAAATAGGACAACAACTTTTGGGGTCCAATTTCTCCTGTTACCCTTGGGAAAAAACAAACTAGGGGCTAAAAAATAATTTTTGTGGGAAAAAAAAAAAGATTTTCTATTTTCACGGCTCTGCGTTATAAACTGTAGTGAAACACTTGGGGGTTCAAAGTTCTCCCAACACATCTAGATGAGTTCCCTGGGGGGTCTAGTTTCCAATATGGGGTCACTTGTGGGGGGTTTCTACTGTTTAGGTACATTAGGGGCTCTGCAAACGCAATGTGACGCCTGCAGACTATTCCATCTAAGTCTGCATCCCAAATGGCACTCCTTCCCTTCCGAGCCCTCCCATGCGCCCAAACGGTGGTTCCCTCCACATATGGGGTATCAGCGTACTCAGGACAAATTGGACAACAACTTTTGGGGTCGAATTTCTCCTCTTACCCTCGGGAAAATACAAAACTGGGGGCTAAAAAATAATTTTTGTGGGAAAAAATTTTTGTTTTATTTTTACGGCTCTGCATTATAAACTTCTGTGAAGCCCTTGGTGGGTCAAAGCGCTCACCACACATCTAGATAAGTTCCTTAGGGGGTCTACTTTCCAAAATGGTGTCACTTGTGGGGGGTTTCTACTGTTTAGGTACATTAGGGGCTCTGCAAACGCAATGTGACACCTGCAGACCATTCCATCTAAGTCTGCATTCCAAATGGAGCTCCTTCCCTACCGAGCCCTCCGATGCGCCCAAACAGTGGTTCCCCCCCACTTATGGGGTATCAGCGCACTCACGACAAATTGGACAACAACTTTTGGGGTCGAATTTCTCCTCTTACCCTCGGGAAAATACAAAACTGGGGGCTAAAAAATAATTTTTGTGGGAAAAAATTTTTGTTTTATTTTTACGGCTCTGCATTATAAACTTCTGTGAAGCCCTTGGTGGGTCAAAGCGCTCACCACACATCTAGATAAGTTCCTTAGGGGGTCTACTTTCCAAAATGGTGTCACTTGTGGGGGGTTTCTACTGTTTAGGTACATTAGGGGCTCTGCAAACGCAATGTGACACCTGCAGACCATTCCATCTAAGTCTGCATTCCAAATGGAGCTCCTTCCCTTCCGAGCCCTCCCATGCGCCCAAACAGTGGTTCCCCCCCACTTATGGGGTATCAGCGCACTCACGACAAATTGGACAACAAATTTTGGGGTCCAATTTCTCCTGTTACCCTCGGGAAAATACAAAACTGGGGGCTAAAAAATAATTTTTGTGGGAAAAAATGTTTGTTTTATTTTTACGGCTCTGCATTATAAACTTCTGTGAAGCCCTTGGTGGGTCAAAGCGCTCACCACACATCTAGATAAGTTCCTTAGGGGGTCTACTTTCCAAAATGGTGTCACTTGTGGGGGGTTTCAATGTTTAGGCACATCAGTGGCTCTCCAAACGCAACATGGCGTCCCATCTCAATTCCTGTCAATTTTGCATTGAAAAGTCAAACGGCGCTCCTTCCCTTCCGAGCTCTCCCATGCGCCCAAACAGTGGTTTACCCCCACATATGGGGTATCAGCGTACTCAGGACAAATTGTACAACAACTGTTGGGGTCCAATTTTTTCTCTTACCCTTGGGAAAATAAAAAATTGGGGGCGAAAAGATAATTTTTGTGAAAAAATATGATTTTTTATTTTTACGGTTCTGCATTATAAAGTTCTGTTAAGCACTTGGTGGGTCAAAGTGCTCACCACACCTCTAGATAAGTTCCTTAGGGGGTCTACTTTCCAAAATGTTGTCACTTGTGGGGGGTTTCAATGTTTAGGCACATCAGGGGCTCTCCAAACGCAACATGGTGTCCCATCTCGATTCCAGTCAATTTTGCATTGAAAAGTCAAATGGCGCTCCTTCGCTTCCGAGCTATGTCATGCGCCCAAACAGTGGTTTACCCCCACATGTGGGGTATCGGTGTACTCAGGACAAATTGTACAACAACTTTTGTGGTCCATTTTCTCCTGTTACCCTTGGTAAAATAAAACAAATTGGAGCTGAATTAAATTTTTTGTGAAAAAAAGTTAAATGTTCATTTTTATTTAAACATTCCAAAAATTTCTGTGAAGCACCAGAAGGGTTAATAAACTTCTTGAATATGGTTTTGAGCACCATGAGGGGTGCAGTTTTTAAAATGGTGTCACACTTGGGTATTTTCTATCATATAGACCCCTCAAAATGACTTCAAATGAGATGTGGTCCCTAAAAAAAATGGTGTTGTAAAAATGAGAAATTGCTGGTCAACTTTTAACCCTTATAACTCCCTAACAAAAAAAAATTTTGGTTCCAAAATTGTGCTGATGTAAAGTAAACATGTGGGAAATGTTACTTATTAAGTATTTTGTGGGACATATATCTGTGATTTAATTGCATAAAAATTCAAAGTTGGAAAATTGCGAAATTTTCATAATTTTCGCCAAATTTCCGTTTTTTTCACAAATAAACGCAAGTACTATCAAAGAATTTTTACCATTGTCATGAAGTACAATATGTCACGAGAAAACAATGTCAGAATCACTGGAATCCATTGAAGCGTTCCAGAGTTATAACCTCATAAAGGGACAGTGGTCAGAATTGTAAAAATTGGCCCGGTCATTAACGTGCAAACCACCCTTGGGGGTAAAGGGGTTAAATTAACCTACCCTTATAGACTGTTCATGTATTTGTCAGTGGAAAACTTACAAATTCAGCAAGGGATCAAATACTTATTTCCCCCACTGTATATATCACTTTTTGGAACAAAAATATTTTGTGAACTGTACCAGACCAAGTGGTTTTAAAATGTTTTAACTCACAGTAATTTTATGCAAAGCACGTTAAACTGTATGGATGACTAATTGAGTCAAGATTTTTTTTTTTTAAAAGTAAATATTTCAAAAGCGTAGTTTATGTACTCCTACACTGATAAGCGCTTTGCAGAATGTGCAAAGCCAGGAAAAAATTATAAGTTGGGTAATACAGTAATCCTCTTCAGGTGTCCTCTTCTTCTACTTGCTTGGAAGGCCGGGGGAATATGCCTCCACCTCATTCCTGGAGCCTGATTCCCTGTAAATGACTTGGCTTCAGGTACTGCTGGAACCCCAACATGTAGAAATGGGCGACAGCCACTTGTGTCACTTGCACCATCCACTGCTCCATTATAGGAGAAAGGGAACCCCAAGGACAGTACGATCTCTTCGAGGTGGTAGTCCCAACTCTAGCCACCATGAAGAGCCTCTCCCAGGCCTGTTTATTTAAGGTTCCATTTCTTCTCAGATCACACCCACTGCATACCAGCAATGATGACACTCTATTTTGAGGAACGTGATCTTGGTTTCAGCCATCAGCTCTTGTAGCCTTAGAGGCAAGTGTTCAATCTCCACTGCCCGCTGGTTGAACTAGATGCGTTAACGGTACCAAAATCTTCTATGGACCCTCATCTGCTGGTAGTACGTAACAAGCTCCCCCTGGGATGTGAACTGTCGATACCTTGCAGCTGGTGTGCCCGCTAGCATTTCTCCAACCCTGGTCCTGGCTCGCCTCCTTGTCTCTTCTGACCAGCCAAGGCCCAGTGGTGCACTGAGTAGTTGTTGGATCGTGGCTCTCCCATCTGCATCCATCACTTCCTCTGGCTCCGATATTCCTCTCATCATTCCATTGGGAGTCTCAAGGAATTCTGCCATCTTTGTTGCCCACTAAGCACGTTTCACTGTATAAATTACTAATTCAATACAGAAAATATTTTGAATGTTTTTTTGAAGTATTATATACCACTAAATGTACCCCAGAGCACATACACATGGTCAAAATAGTTGGTACCCCTTGTTTAATGACAGAAAAAAACATAATGGTCACAGAAACAACTTGAATCTAGCAAAAAGTAATAATAAATGTAAAAATCTATGACAATGAACAAATGAAAGTCAGACATTGCTTTTCAACCATGCTTCCACAGAATTTTAAAAAATATATATCTCCTTCCTTGGGAGGCTGGGGGGACTGCCTCCACATGCTTCCTGGAGCCCAATTCCCAGGTGTCTGGGCTGTATGTGTCCTGGTTTCAGATAGTGCCAGAGCTGCTGACATATATAAATGTGAGACAGCCCCTTTGTCACCTACACGATCTGCCTGCTCACGCTTAGGAGGTGGGAAACCCCAAAGACAGTCTAATCCCTCAAGGGTGGTAGTTCCATATTGAGCTGCCTCTCCCACACCTGTTTATTTCTCAAGAAGGATTCATCCTGCTCCCTTCCTTCTTTGTTGCATCCACCGCATACCAGCGGTTATCCTTCCATTTTGAGGAATGTGACCTGGATCCAGCTGTCAGCTCTTGCAGCCTTCAAGGCAAATGTCCAGTCTCTATTGCCCGCTGGATGAACAAGATGTGATAATGAGTACCAAACTCTTCTATGCACCCCATCTCTGCTTCCGGTCATACATAACAACCTCCCCCTAGGATGCCAACTGTCGGTACTTTGCAGACAGCGGGCCCACTAGTATTTCTCCAGCCCTGGTCGTGGCATGCCTCATTGTCTCTTCTGACCAGCTTAGGCCCTGCAGTCTGCTCACCAATTCTTGGATCTTGGCTCTTCCATCCACAATACTCAAGAACCCCAGCATTGAAAGCTGTGGACTGAGTTCGGGCCTGGATTCAAACTTTCATGGTTCTGGGCAAGCAGCCAGTTGGTACTACAGGCTCCTGCCACATCTACTGTTGTGCCTGCTTCCTCTAGCTCTGCTATTTTTCTGGTCACTCAATAGGGAGTCTCGCATGATTCTGACATTTTTGTGGTCCACAAGGCACGTAATACTCTAAGGATGAGTAATTGAACACTTAAAAATGTTTATATTTACTTTGATAGTGTTACATAACACTGAAATGTACCACAGAGCACGTAATACTCTATGGATGAGTAAGTGAGTACATAAAAATGTTTCAGTGCTTTTTTGGCAGTGTTATATACTATTAAAATGTAAATCAGCACATGTAATACTCTATGGATGACAATAGAGTAATTTTTTTTTCACCCCCTCCAAAAATTGTGGTCAACTGCCGCAGCTATAAATTTAGCCTAGAGACTGTATTCAGCTACTATCCCTTATATGGGCCCTTAGTATGATAGTTAACCCCTTCATGACCCAGCCTATTTTGACCTTAAAGACCTTGCCGCTTTTTGCAATTCTGACCAGTGTCCCTTTATGAGGTAATAACTCAGGAACGCTTCAACGGATCCTAGCAGTTCTGAGATTGTTTTTTCGTGACATATTGGGCTTCATGTTAGTGGTAAATTTAGGTCAATAAATTCTGCGTTTATTTGTGATAAAAACGGAAATTTGGCGAAAATTTTGAAAATTTTGCAATTTTCACATTTTGAATTTTTATTCTGTTAAACTAGAGAGTTATGTGACACAAAATAGTTAATAAATAACATTTCCCACATGTATACTTTACATCAGCACAATTTTGGAAACAAAATTTTTTTTTGCTAGGAAGTTATAAGGGTTAAAATTTGACCAGCGATTTGTCATTTTTACAACGAAATTTACAAAACCATTTTTTTTAGGGACCACCTCACATTTGAAGTCAGTTTGAGGGGTCTATATGGCTGAAAATACCCAAAAGTGACACCATTCTAAAAACTGCACCCCTCAAGGTACTCAAAACCACATTCAAGAAGTTTATTAACCCTTCAGGTGCTTCACAGCAGCAGAAGCAACATGGAAGGAAAAAATGAACATTTAACTTTTTAGTCACAAAAATTATATTTTAGCAACAATTTTTTTATTTTCCCAATGGTAAAAGGAGAAACTGAACCACGAAAGTTGTTGTCCAATTTGTCCTGAGTACGCTGATACCTCATATGTGGGGGTAAACCACTGTTTGGGCGCACGGCAGGGCTTGGAAGGGAAGGAGCGCCATTTGACTTTTTGAATCAAAAATTGGCTCCACTCTTTAGCGGACACCTTGTCACGTTTGGAGAGCCCCCGTGTGCCTAAAAATTGGAGCTCCCCCACAAGTGACCCCATTTTGGAAACTAGACACCCCAAGGAACTTATCTAGATGCATAGTGAGCACTTTGAACCCCCAGGTGCTTCACAAATTGATCCGTAAAAATGAAAAAGTACTTTTTTTTCACAAAAAAATTCTTTTAGCCTCAATTTTTTCATTTTCACATGGGCAACAGGATAAAATGGATCAGAAAATTTGTTGGGCAATTTCTCCTGAGTACACTGATACCTCATATGTGGGGGTAAACCACTGTTTGGGCACATGGTAAGACTTGGAAGGGAAGGAGCGCCATTTGACTTTTTGAATGAAAAATTATCTCCATCGTTAGCGGACACCATGTCACGTTTGGAGAGCTCCTGTGTGCCTAAACATTGGCGCTCCCCCACAAGTGACCCCATTTTGGAAACTAGACCCCCCAAGGAACTTATTTAGATGCCTAGTGAGCACTTTAAACCCTCAGGTGCTTCACAAATTGATCTGTAAAAATGAAAAAGTACTTTTTTTTCACAAAAAAATTATTTTCGCCTCAATTTTTTCATTTTCACATGGGCAATAGGATAAAATGGATCATAAAATTTGTTGGGCAATTTCTCCCGAGTACGCCGATACCTCATATTTGGGGGTAAACCACTGCTTGGGCACTCGGCAGGGCTCGGAAAGGAAGGCGCGCCATTTGACTTTTTGAATGGAAAATTAGCTCCAATTGTTAGCGGACACCATGTCGCGTTTGGAGAGCACCTGTGTGCCTAAACATTGGAGCTACCCCACAAGTGACCCCATTTTGGAAACTAGACCCCCCAAGGAACTTATCTAGATGCATATTGAGCACTTTAAACCCCCAGGTGCTTCACAGAAGTTTATAACGCAGAGCCATGAAAATAAAAAATAATTTTTCTTTCCTCAAAAATGATTTTTTAGCCTGGAATTTCCTATTTTGCCAAGGGTAATAGGAGAAATTGGACCCCAAATGTTGTTGTCCAGTTTGTCCTGAGTACGCTGATACCCCATATGTGGGGGTAAACCACTGTTTGGGCGCACGGCAGGGCTCAGAAGGGAAGGCACGCCATTTGGCTTTTTAAATGGAAAATTAGCTCCAATCATTAGCGGACACCATGTCACGTTTGGAGAGCCCCTGTGTGCCTAAACATTGGAGATCCCCCGGAAATGACCCCATTTTGGAAACTAGTCCACCAAAGGAACTAATCTAGATGTGTGGTGAGGACTTTGAACCCCAAGTGCTTCACAGAAGTTTATAACGCAGAGCCATGAAAATAAAAAAAAAAATATTTTCTCAAAAATGATATTTTAGCCTGCAATTTTTTTTCCCAAGCGTATCAGGAGAAATTTGACCCCAAAAGTTGTTGTCCAGTTTCTCCTGAGTACGGTGATACCCCATATGTGGGGGTAAACTACTGTTTGGGCACATGCCGGGGCTCGGAAGTGAAGTAGTGACGTTTTGAAATGCAGACTTTGATGGAATGCTCTGCGGGCGTCACGTTGCGTTTTCAGAGCCCCTGATGTGGCTAAACAGTAGAAACCCCCACAAGTGACCCCATTTTGAAAACTAGACCCCGAAAGGAACTTATCTAGATGTGTGGTGAGCACTTTGAACCCCCAAGTGCTTCATAGAAGTTTATAATGCAGAGCCGTGAAAATAATAAATAAGTTTTCTTTCCTCAAAAATAATTATTTAGCCCAGAATTTTTTATTTTCCCAAGGGTTACAGGAGAAATTGGACCCCAAAAGTTGTTGTTCAGTTTCTCCTGAGTACGCTGATACCCCATGTGTGGAGGTAAACCACTGTTTGGGCACACGTCGGGGCTCAGAAGGGAAGTAGTGACTTTTGAAATGCAGACTTTGATGGAATGGTCTGCGGGGGTCACGTTGCGTTTGCAGAGCCCCTGGTGTGCCTAAACAGTAGAAACCCCCACAAGTGACCCCATTTTAGAAACTAGACCCCCCAAGGAACTTATCTAGATATGTGGTGAGCACTTTGAACCCCCAAGTGCTTCACAGACGTTTACAACGCAGAACCGTGAAAATAAAAAATCATTTTTCTTTCCTCAAAAATGATGTTTTAGCAAGCATTTTTTTATTTCCACAAGGGTAACAGGAGAAATTGGACCTCAGTAATTGTTGCGCAGTTTATCCTGAGTATGCTGGTACCCCATATGTGGGGGTAAACCACTGTTTGGGCACACGTCAGGGCTCGGAATTGAGGGAGCACCATTTGACTTTTTGAATACGAGATTGGCTGGAATCAATGGTGGCGCCATGTTGCGTTTGGAGACCCCTGATGTGCCTAAACAGTGGTAACCCCTCAATTCTACCTCCAACACTAACCCCAACACACCCCTAACTCTAATCTCAACTGCAGCCATAACCCTAATCACAACCCTAACCACAACCCTAATTCCAACCCTAACCCTATGGCTATGTGCCCACGTTGCGGATTCGTGTGAGATTTTTCAGCATCATTTTTGAAAAATCCACGGTAAAAGGCACTGCGTTTTACCTGCGGATTTTCTGCAGATTTCCAGTGTTTTTTGTGCGCATTTCACCTGCGGATTCCTATTGGTGAACAGGTGTAAAATGCTGCGGAATCCGCACAAAGAATTGACATGCTGCGGAAAATACAACGCAGCGTTTCCGCGCTGTATTTTCCGCCCCATGGGCACAGCGGATTTGGTTTCCATAGGTTTACATGGTACTGTAAACCTGATGGAACTCTGCTGCGGATCCGCAGCCAAATCCGCACCGTGTGCACATAGCCTAATTCTAAAGGTATGTGCACACGCTGCGGAAAACGCTGCGGATCCGCAGCAGTTTCCCATGAGTTTACAGTTCAATGTAAACATATGGGAAACAAAAATCGCTGTACACATGCTGCGGAAAAACTGCACGGAAACGCAGCGGTTTACATTCCGCAGCATGTCACTTCTTTGTGCAGATTCCGCAGCGGTTTTACAACTGCTCAAATAAAAAATTGCAGTTGTAAAACCGCAGTGAAATGCGCAGAAAAAACGCGGTAAATCCGCCATAAATCCGCAGCGGTTTAGCACTGCGGATTTATCAAATCCGCAGCGGAAAAATCCGCAAAGGACCAGAATACGTGTGCACATACCGAAACCCTAACCCTAGCCCTAGCCCTAGCCCTAACCCTACCCCTAACCCTAACCCTAACCCTAACCCTAGCCCTAACCCTACCCCTAACCCTAGCCCTAACCATAGCCCTAGCCTCAACCCTAGCCCTAACCCTACCCCTAACCCTAGCCCTAACCCTAGCCCTAACCCTAGCCCTAACCCTAACCCTAGCCCTAACCCTAACCCTAGCCCTAACCCTAGCCCTAACCCTAACCCTAACCCTACCCCTAACCCTAACCCTATTCTAACATTAGTGGAAAAAAAAATTCTTTATTTTTTTATTGTCCCTACCTATGGGGGTGACAAAGGGGGGGGGTCATTTATTATTTTTTTTATTTTGATCACTGAGATATAATCTATCTCAGTGATCAAAATGCACTTTAGAACGAATCTGCCGGCCGGCAGATTCGGCAGGCGCACTGCGCATGCGCCCGCCATTTTGGAAGATGGCGGCGCCCGGGGAGAAGACGGACGGACCATGGCAGGATCAGTAAGTATGATGGGGTGGGGGGGAGCACAGGGGGGGATCGGAGCATGGGTGGGTGAATTGGAGCGCGGGAGGGGTGGAACGGAGCACGGGGGGTGGAACGGAGCACGGGGGGTGGATCGGAGCACGGGGGGGTGGATCGGAGTGCAGGGGGGGTGATTGGAGCACGGGGGGAGTGGACACGAGCACGGGGGGGAGCGGAGCACAGGACGGAGAGGAGCCGGAGCAGTGTACCGGACAGATCGGGGGGCTGGGGGGGCGATCGGTGGGGTGGGGTGGGGGCACATTAGTTTTTCCAGCCATGGCCGATGGTATTGCAGCATCGGCCATGGCTGGATTGTAATATTTCACCAGTTATAATAGGTGAAATATTACAAATCGCTCTGATTGGCAGTTTCATTTTCAACAGCCAATCAGAGCGATCGTAGCAACGGGGGGTGAAGCCACCCCCCTGGGCTAAACTACCACTCCCCCTGTCCCTGCAGATCGGGTGAAATGGGAGTTAACCCTTTCACCCGATCTGCAGGGACGCGATCTTTCCATGACGCCACATAGGCGTCATGGGTCGGATTGGCACCGACTTTCATGACGCCTACGTGGCGTCAAAGGTCGGGAAGGGGTTAAGCTTCAGTACCAGTATCAACACTACAGAACTCTAATTCACTAAACTGTGCACACACACACACCTGGACAAGCACTCTTTCCTACCAAAAAGAACAGTCACAGAGCTGTGCAATGGCGTCAGTGTGCCAAGCTTTGCACCTGCCTTTGATAACCACTGATGATATCATACAGACAGCCAATAACAGTAATGCCACTACTACGGTATTATAGTGAGTCGCAGGCAATCCCCGCACTCATATTGTCTGTGTAACAGTTGAATAAATGAGGGGCAGAGAATCGAGTTTGAAATTGAGCACCAACTAATGCCCATCGAGAGCTGAGCACTTTTGCTTATCTCTTTATGAAAACAATAAATATTTAACATCTCCATGTACAGTAGGTGTGCACACAGCTATGAACATTTAGAGATGGGCGAACCAAAATAGTAAAGTTTGGCATCCATAACGAACACCTACTGTTTGGGCATGGACAACGAATATAGACTTCATCAGGAGTACTGTGTTACTGTTCAGATTCGCTCCCCCCCCTGAACATCGGGTGTTTGTCGCGCAGTCGTGCATGACGGCTCGACAAACAACGCTTCTAAAATTATCACCATCATTCAGACAGCCGTGCTTCCCATGCTCTCAAATGACAGTGTGAGCCCGTAGCTATGATTGGAGGTATAAAGTTTGCCTCCAGTCATTGGTGTCGGCTGATAGGACTCCTGCTATAAAAAATAAAAATAGTGTTGGTTCCCATGTATTTTTGGTAGCCAACGAGGCAAAACTCAAAGCTGGGGGCCTCAACTCTCAGCTGTCAGCTTCAGCAAGGCCGGTTATAAAGAATAAAGGGGTCCCAATGCAGGATTTTTTCATTATTTAAATAATTATTTTTGACAACCCCCATTTTTGACAACCAGCCAAGCCAAAGCAGACAGCTGGAGGCTGGTATTCTCAAGCTGGTAAGGGGCCATGGATATTGGCCTCCCACCAGCATGAAAATAGCAGTTCGCAGCTACCCAGAAAAGGTGCATCTAACAAATTCTGGTACTTTGCCCTGCTCTTCCCACTTGCCCTGTAGCGGTGGCAAGTGGGGTTCATATTAGTTCGGATTAGTAATGGAGAGATGTTTATAAGACACCTATCCATTACCAATCCTATAGTTATATGGTAAATAAAGACACAGCCAGAAGAAAAAGCATTTTATTTGAAATAAAATGAAAAACACATTTACTTTTTTATTTAAAAATAACACAGTTATACTCACCTAATGCCCATTTCATTGAATCACTCGTCTTCTATAATAAAAACAAAATAATAAAAACAACAATATCTCTCACCTGTCCATCGTTCTGTCCCATGCCAAAGTCAATGTATGGGGAATAAATAGTTTTCAACTTGGACGGTGCCAAGATGAGCCCATCTAGGCTGAGAAACAATTGTGCATGAGATGCTGCTAGGGCAGCATCAGTAACTAGTGGTGACTAGAGTTGAGCAACTTTTATTTTTTTAGGATCGAGTTGGGTTTCGCGAAACCCGACTTTGTCAAAAGTCGGGTCGGGTGAAATCGGCTGATTATTTCGAAAAGTCGGTGGCCGATTGAAACACGAAACCCAATGCAAGTCAATGGGGAATCAAAGTCGACAGTGAGTGGAGGACAGGAAAACACCTACAGTGCCCATTTTAATGCCAAAAACATCAATTCTTATTTCTTAAGCTTGTCAATCTTAATTTACTTTATAATAATAGTTAGGTATTAAAAACAGGGGGTCATTTGGCTAAAATTGTGGGGTAGGGCTGGCTCAAGATTTTCGTGGGCCCAGGAAAAGCGGAATACATCACGGCGGTGGAGCAGGGAGAGGTAAGTATTTCAACTTTGCAAGTGCTGTGATCCTGAGCAAGCAGGGGGGTCAACTAGTTGGCACTGGCACAGGGCCCCTCATAGTACGGCAGTGTGTTTGATGGCGGGTGGCGCCTCCCACTGCCAGAGACACTTTTGCATACTATGAGGGGCCCTGTGCCAGTGCCAACAAGTATGCCCCGCCACCTGATGAAGGAACCTGCACTTTCATCTGCACCTTCCTCTTTGTCCCTGTATAAGGTGGTATAGTATGAGGGAAGAGGAATCTGACTTTCAGCAGGGTCAGATTCTGGCTGTGTAGAGTGCAAGGGGATTGTAGAGGTCTGGGTCAATGTACCAGCAGACTCATCTAGCAGTGGCTGGGCAATGGGCAGGATGAAGAGGAAACACAGATATAGGCACAAATAATAAAGTATGCTAAATGCAGTTCAAAATTGGTAACAGGACTAAACAGGCGGCATAGTTTTGTTCAGTGGAGGACAACTGTAATGAGTGGCGCAGACACAGTTAGTAGGCCCAAAATAAAAAAGTAGGCTAAAAGCAGTTCAAAATTGGTAACAGGAGTAAACAGGCGGCATTGCTTTGTTCAGTGGAGGACAACTGTAATGAGTGGCACAGACACAGTTAGTAGGCCCAAAATACAAAAGTAGGTTAAATGCAGTTCAAAATTGGTAACAGGACTAAACAGGCGGCATTGATTTGTTCAGTGGAAGATAATTGTAATGAGTGGCGCAGACTGTTGTGAATTCTGTGGCAGAGCTCCCTCCTGTGGTCACAAGTGGTACTTCGGCTGATTCTCTCTGTGAGCTTCCGTTGGTGGAGGAAAGTGGTACTGCGGCTTCTGAGTTTCCTTCCTCAGGTGATGTGGTGAAGTCGTTAGGTGCTGCTCTATTTAACTCCACCTAGTGCTTGATCCTGGCCTCCAGTCAATGTTCTAGTATTGGACCTGTTTCCTCCTGGATCGTTCCTGTGGCCTGCTGCTCTGCATAGCTAAGTTCCGCTTTGCTATTTTGTTTGCTGTTTTTTCTGTCCAGCTTGTCTATTTGTTTTTTCCTGCTTGCTGGAAGCTCTGGGACGCAGAGGGTGTACCTCCGTGCCGTTAGTTCGGTGCGGAGGGTCTTTTTGCCCCCTTTGCGTGGTTTTTGTAGGGTTTTGTGTTGACCGCAAAGTTACCTTTCCTATCCTCGCTCTGTTCAGAAAGTCGGGCCTCACTTTGCTAAATCTATTTCATCTCTACATTTGTCTTTTCATCTTAACTCACAGTCATTATATGTGGGGGCTGCCTTTTCCTTTGGGGTATTTCTCTGAGGCAAGGTAGGCTTATTTTCTATCTTCAGGCTAGCTAGTTTCTCAGGCTGTGCCGAGTGGCATAGGGAGCGTTAGGCGCAATCCACGGCTGCCTCTGGTGTGGTTGGAGAGGATTAGGGATTGCGGTCAGCAGAGTTCCCACGTCTCAGAACTCGTTCTATGTTTTTGGGTTATTGTCAGGTCACTGTATGTGCTCTGATCTCTATGTCCATTGCGGTACTGAATTACCTTATCATAGCAGTACTGGAGGCCCAAAGTACTAATGATTCTCAATAGAGGGAAAAAAGAAGTTCTGAGACCATTTTTTTTTCTCTGCACTGTGTTTTGCCTTTTTTTTCCCCTAGACATTTGGGTGGTTCAGGACACAGGTGTAGCGATGGACTTTAAAGGTCTGTCTTCATGTGTGGATCAGCTCACGGCAAGAGTACAAAATATTCAAGACTTTGTGGTTCAGAATTCTATGTTAGAACCGAGAATTCCTATTCCTGATTTGTTTTCTGGAGATAGAACTAAATTTCTGAGTTTCAAAAATAATTGTAAACTATTTCTGGCTTTGAAACATCGCTCCTCTGGTGACCCAGTTCAACAAGTTAGGATCATTATTTCTTTTTTACGTGGCGACCCTCAAGACTGGGCATTTTCTCTTGCGTCAGGAGATCCTGCATTAAGTAATTTCGATGCGTTTTTCCTGGCGCTCGGATTGCTGTACGATGAACCTAATTCAGTGGATCAGGCAGAGAAAAATTTGCTGGCTCTGTGTCAGGGTCAGGATGAGATAGAGGTATATTGTCAGAAATTTAGAAAGTGGTCCGTACTCACTCAATGGAATGAAGATGCGCTCGCAGCTATTTTCAGAAAAGGTCTCTCTGAAGCCCTTAAGGATGTCATGGTGGGATTTCCTATGCCTGCTGGTCTGAATGAGTCTATGTCTTTGGCCATTCAGATCGGTCGACGCTTGCGTGAGCGTAAATCTGTGCACCATTTGGTGGTATTACCTGAGCTCAAACCTGAGCCTATGCAGTGCGATAGGACTTTGACCAGAGTTGAACGGCAAGAACACAGACGTCTGAATGGGCTGTGTTTCTACTGTTGTGATTCCACTCATGCTATCTCTGATTGTTCTAAGCGCACTAAGCGGTTCGCTAGGTCTGCCACCATTGGTGCGGTACAGTCAAAATTTCTTCTGTCCGTTACCTTGATCTGCTCTTTGTCATCATATTCTGTCATGGCTTTTGTGGATTCAGGCGCTGCCCTGAATTTGATGGACTTGGAGTATGCTAGGCGTTGTGGGTTTTTCTTGGAGCCCTTGCAGTGTCCTATTCCATTGAGAGGAATTGATGCTACGCCTTTGGCCAAGAATAAGCCTCAGTACTGGACCCAGCTGACCATGTGCATGGCTCCTGCACATCAGGAGGTTATTCGCTTTCTGGTGTTGCATAATCTGCATGATGTGGTCATGTTGGGGTTGCCATGGCTACAAGTCCATAATCCAGTATTAGATTGGAAATCCATGTCTGTGTCCAGCTGGGGTTGTCAGGGGGTACATGGTGATGTCCCATTTCTGACTATTTCGTCATCCACCCCTTCTGAGGTTCCAGAGTTCTTGTCTGATTACCGGGATGTATTTGATGAGCCCAAGTCCGATGCCCTACCTCCGCATAGGGATTGTGATTGTGCTATCGATTTGATTCCTGGTAGTAAATTCCCAAAAGGTCGACTGTTTAATTTATCTGTGCCTGAGCACGCCGCTATGCGGAGTTATGTGAAGGAGTCCTTGGAGAAGGGACATATTCGCCCGTCATCGTCGCCATTAGGAGCAGGGTTCTTTTTTGTAGCCAAGAAGGATGGTTCACTGAGACCTTGTATAGATTACCGCCTTCTAAATAGGATCACGGTTAAATTTCAGTACCCCTCGCCGTTGTTATCTGATTTGTTTGCTCGGATTAAGGGGGCTAGTTGGTTAACCAAGATAGATCTTCGTGGTGCGTATAATCTTGTGCGTATTAAGCGAGGCGATGAATGGAAAACTGCATTTAATATGCCCGAGGGCCATTTTGAGTATCTAGTAATGCCATTCGGACTTGCCAATGCTCCATCAGTGTTTCAGTCCTTTATGCATGACATCTTCCGAGAGTACCTGGATAAATTCCTGATTGTGTACTTGGATGACATTTTGATCTTCTCGGATGATTGGGAGTCTCATGTGAAGCAGGTCAGAACGGTGTTTCAGGTCCTGCGTGCTAATTCTTTGTTTGTGAAGGGATCAAAGTGTCTCTTTGGTGTTCAGAAGGTTTCATTTTTGGGGTTCATCTTTTCCCCTTCTACTATCGAGATGGACCCTGTTAAGGTCCAAGCCATCCATGATTGGACTCAGCCGACATCTCTGAAAAGTCTGCAAAAGTTCCTGGGCTTTGCTAATTTTTATCGTCGCTTCATCTGCAATTTTTCTAGTATTGCTAAGCCATTGACCGATTTGACCAAGAAGGGTGCTGATGTGGTCAATTGGTCTTCTGCTGCTGTGGAAGCTTTTCAAGAGTTGAAGCGTCGTTTTTCTTCTGCCCCTGTGTTGTGTCAACCAGATGTTTCGCTTCCGTTCCAGGTCGAGGTTGATGCTTCTGAGATTGGAGCAGGGGCTGTTTTGTTGCAGAGAAGTTCTGATTGCTCGGTGATGAAACCATGCGCCTTCTTTTCCAGGAAGTTTTCGCCTGCTGAGCGAAATTATGATGTGGGCAATCGTGAGTTGCTGGCCATGAAGTGGGCATTCGAGGAGTGGCGTCATTGGCTTGAAGGTGCTAAGCATCGCGTGGTGGTCTTGACTGATCATAAGAACTTGACTTATCTCGAGTCTGCCAAGCGGTTGAATCCTAGACAGGCTCGTTGGTCGCTGTTTTTTGCCCGTTTTGACTTTGTGATTTCGTACCTTCCGGGCTCTAAAAATGTGAAGGCGGATGCTCTGTCTAGGAGTTTTGTGCCCGACTCTCCGGGTTTATCTGAGCCGGCGGGTATCCTCAAAGAGGGAGTAATTGTGTCTGCCATCTCCCCTGATTTGCGGCGGGTGCTGCAAAAATTTCAGGCTAATAAACCTGATCGTTGCCCAGCGGAGAAACTGTTTGTCCCTGATAGGTAGACGAATAAAGTTATCTCTGAGGTTCATTGTTCGGTGTTGGCTGGTCATCCTGGAATCCTGGCTAGATCCTTTTGGTGGCCATCTCTGTCGCGGGATGTGCGTACTTTTGTGCAGTCCTGTGGGATTTGTGCTCGGGCTAAGCCCTGCTGTTCTCGTGCCAGTGGGTTGCTTTTGCCCTTGCTGGTCCCGAAGAGGCCTTGGACACATATCTCTATGGATTTTATTTCAGATCTTCCCGTCTCTCAAAAGATGCCAGTCATTTGGGTGGTCTGTGATCGCTTCTCTAAGATGGTCCATTTGGTACCCTTGTCTAAATTACCTTCCTCCTCTGATTTGGTGCCATTGTTCTTCCAGCATGTGGTTCATTTACATGGCATTCCAGAGAATATCGTTTCTGACAGAGGTTCCCAGTTTGTTTTGAGGTTTTGGCGAGCCTTTTGTGGTAGGATGGGCATTGACTTGTCTTTTTCCTCGGCTTTCCATCCTCAGACTAATGGCCAGACCGAACGAACCAATCAGACCTTGGAAACATATCTGAGATGCTATGTTTCTGCTGATCAGGATGACTGGGTGTCCTTTTTGCCTTTGGCTGAGTTCGCCCTTAATAATCGGGCCATCTCGGCTACCTTGGTTTCGCCATTTTTCTGCAACTCTGGGTTCCATGCTCGTTTCTCTTCAGGGCAGGTTGAGTCTTCGGACTGTCCTGGTGTGGATACTGTGGTGGACAGGTTGCAGCAGATTTGGACTCATGTAGTGAACAATTTGACCTTGTCCCAGGAGAAGGCTCAACGTTTCGCTAATCGCAGACGCCGTGTGGGTCCCCGACTTCGTGTTGGGGATTTGGTTTGGTTATCTTCTCGTCATATTCCTATGAAGGTTTCCTCTCCTAAGTTTAAACCTCGTTTCATTGGTCCGTATAGGATTTCTGAGGTTCTTAATCCTGTGTCTTTTCGTCTGACCCTTCCAGATTCTTTTTCCATACATAACGTATTCCATAGGTCATTGTTGCGGAGATACGTGGCACCTATGGTTCCATCTGTTGATCCTCCTGCCCCGGTTTTGGTGGAGGGGGAGTTGGAGTATATTGTGGAGAAGATTTTGGATTCTCGTGTTTCTAGACGGAAACTCCAGTATCTGGTTAAGTGGAAGGGTTATGCTCAGGAAGATAAATCCTGGGTCTTTGCCTCTGATGTCCATGCTCCCGATCTTGTTCGTGCCTTTCATATGGCTCATCCTGGTCGTCCTGGGGGCTCTGGTGAGGGTTCGGTGACCCCTCCTCAAGGGGGGGGTACTGTTGTGAATTCTGTGGCAGAGCTCCCTCCTGTGGTCACAAGTGGTACTTCGGCTGATTCTCTCTGTGAGCTTCCGTTGGTGGAGGAAAGTGGTACTGCGGCTTCTGAGTTTCCTTCCTCAGGTGATGTGGTGAAGTCGTTAGGTGCTGCTCTATTTAACTCCACCTAGTGCTTTGATCCTGGCCTCCAGTCAATGTTCTAGTATTGGACCTGTTTCATCCTGGATCGTTCCTGTGGCCTGCTGCTCTGCATAGCTAAGTTCCGCTTTGCTATTTTGTTTGCTGTTTTTTCTGTCCAGCTTGTCTATTTGTTTTTTCCTGCTTGCTGGAAGCTCTGGGACGCAGAGGGTGTACCTCCGTGCCGTTAGTTCGGTACGGAGGGTCTTTTTGCCCCCTTTGCGTGGTTTTTGTAGGGTTTTGTGTTGACCGCAAAGTTACCTTTCCTATCCTCGCTCTGTTCAGAAAGTCGGGTGTTATGAAAGGTAATTCAGTACCACAATGGACATAGAGGTCAGCGCACATACAGTGACCTGGCAATAACCCAAAAAACAAGAACGAGCTCTGAGACGTGGGAACTCTGTTGACCGCAATCCCTAATCCTCTCCAACCACACTAAAGGCAGCCGTGGATTGCGCCTAACGCTCCCTATGCAACTCGGCACGGCCTGAGAAACTAGCTAGCCTGAAGATAGAAAATAAGCCTACCTTGCCTCAGAGAAATACCCCAAAGGAAAAGGCAGCCCCCACATATAATGACTGTGAGTTCAGATGAAAAGACAAACGTAGAGTGTCTCCTGTCACTTTGAATCAGTGCAGCACTACCTGTCATGTCAGCGGTCATTGTGAAATCACTCCACAACCTGGTCATAAAACCCCTCTGTCCAATGCCACTTAGGATTTGTGCACCTCTAACACCTGTGCCATGTTGCCCCCTATGGCTCGTTTGAGAACCATCACCGCCGCTGTGTGCTGGGAATGCCTGAACCAAACGGTCTACAAGAGTTGCTTGTTTGGTAGACAATATTTGCTCAAGGTTCTCATGTGCCATGATATTTGGTAATTTTCCTTTATATTGTGGATCCAGGAGGCAAGCCAACCAGTAATCGTCATCGGTCATCATTTAGATAATGCGGGGGGTCCCTTTTTAGGATACGCAAGGCATACTCAGCCATGTGGGTCAATGTTCCAGGTGTCAATTCACTGCTTGTGCTGGGTTGAGGAGCACTTTCTTGTAAATCAAAATCACTTGTGTCCCACAAAAACCCTGTATCTGACCTTGCAACACCACCAGTTTCTATTGCCCCCTGAGAAGCATCCTCCTCCCATATATATTCATCCCCATCATCCTCCTCCTCTTCATCCGCCACCTCGTCCAGAAGAGTTCCCTGACCAGACAATGGCTGACTGTCATCAAGGCTTCCCTCCTCCTCGGCTGCAGATGCCAGCTCCTTAATGTGCGTCAAACTTTGCATCAGCAGACACATTAGTGGGATGCTCAGGCTTATGATGGCGTCGTCTGCACTTACCTGCCGTGTGTATTCCTCAAAACACTGAAGGACTTGACAGAGGTCTTGGATAGAGTTGAGCGACCTTGACCTTTTTAGAGTCGAGCCGGGTTTCGCGAAACCCGACTATCTCAAAAGTCGGGTCAAGTGAAATCGGCCGATTATGACGTAAAGTCGGGATCGACCGAAACACGAAACCCAATGCAAGTCAATGGGGCAGCATAGTCGGCAGTGAGTGGGGGCCAGGAAAACACCTAGAGTGCCCATTTTAATGTCAAAACCATCCATTCTTCTTAATGAAGCTTGTCAAGCGTAATTTACCTTATAATAATTGGAAGGCATTTGAAATTGGGGGTCATTTGGCTAAAGTTGTGGTGGGTAGGGCTGGTTCAAGTAATTAGTGGGCCCAGGAAATCTGGACCACGTCACGGCAGTGGAGCAGGGAGAGGTAAGTATTTCAACTTTGCAAGTGCTGTGAACCTGAGCAAGCAGGGGGGGCCCACTCGTTGGCATTGGCACTGGCACAGGGCCCCTCAAAGTACAGCGGTGTGTTTGCACGGCGGGGGCGCCTCCCACCGGCAGCAACACTTTTGCGTACTATGAGAGGCCCTGTGCCAGTGACGTCGCCAACTAGTATTCCTCCCCCCACCTGATGAAGGAACCTGCACTTTCATCTGCACCTTCCTCTTTGTCCCCGTGTAAGGTGGTATGGTATGCGGGAAGAGCAACCTGACTTTCAGCAGGGTCACAATGTTGTTGTGTAGCGTGCACGTGGAATGTTGCGTTATGGGTCAATGTACCAGCAGACTCATCTATCACTGGCTGGGCAATGGGCAGGATGAGGAGGAAACACAGATATAGGCCCAAAGAATAAAGTTGGCTAAATGCAGTTCAAAATTGGTAACACAGGAATAACCAGGGGGCATTGCAGTGGAGGACAACTGGAATGAGAGGCTGACACAGAGAGTAGGCCCAAATCAGTAAGTAGTCGAAATGCAGTTCAAAATTGGCAACCGTAGTAAACAGGCGGCACAGCTTTGTTCAGTGGAGGAGAACAGCAAGGAGTGGCAGACACCGATAGTAGGCCCCAAACCAACTAGTACGCCAAATGCAGTTGTTCCATTTAACCACAATTTAACGAGAGCCTGAAGATAGAAGCTCAGGAAAGGCAACCTGGAGAACACCTTGGAGTGGAACACACCATCTCTCTACACCCCATACCCAATTTGTAGGCCTAATGCAGCGTAGTTTCCAACAACTACTAAACGAGAGCATGAAGATCGAAGCATTGGCGAGGAAACCTGGGGAACACCTTGGAGTGGAACACACCATCTCTCTACACCCCATACCCAATTTGTAGGCCTAATGCAGCGTAGTTTCCAACAACTACTAAACGAGAGCCGGAAGATCGAAGCTCAGGAAAGGCAACCTGGAGAACACCTTGGAGTGGAACACACCATCTCTCTACACCCCATACCCAATTTGTAGGCCTAATGCAGTGTAGTTTCCAAGAACTACTAAACGAGAGCCGGAAGATCGAAGCTCAGGAAAGGCAACCTGGAGAACACCTTGGAGTGGAACACACCATCTCTCTACACCCCATACCCAATTTGTAGGCCTAATGCAGTGTAGTTTCCAAGAACTACTAAACGAGAGCCGGAAGATCGAAGCTCAGGAAAGGCAACCTGGAGAACACCTTGGAGTGGAACACACCATCTCTCTACACCCCATACCCAATTTGTAGGCCTAATGCAGTGTAGTTTCGAACAACTACTAAACGAGAGCCGGAAGATCGAAGCTCAGGAAAGGCAACCTGGAGAACACCTTGGAGTGGAACACACCATCTCTCTACACCCCATACCCAATTTGTAGGCCTAATGTAGTGTAGTTTCCAAGAACTACTAAACGAGAGCCGGAAGATCGAAGCTCAGGAAAGGCAACCTGGAGAACACCTTGGAGTGGAACACACCATCTCTCTACACCCCATAGCCAATTTGTAGGCCTAATGCAGCGTAGTTTCCAACAACTACTAAACGAGAGCATGAAGATCGAAGCATTGGCGAGGAAACCTGGGGAACACCTTGGAGTGGAACACACCATCTCTCTACACCCCATACCCAATTTGTAGGCCTAATGCAGCGTAGTTTCCAACAACTACTAAACGAGAGCCGGAAGATCGAAGCTCAGAAAAGGCAACCTGGAGAACACCTTGGAGTGGAACACACCATCTCTCTACACCCCATACCCAATTTGTAGGCCTAATGCAGTGTAGTTTCCAAGAACTACTAAACGAGAGCCGGAAGATCGAAGCTCAGGAAAGGCAACCTGGAGAACACCTTGGAGTGGAACACACCATCTCTCTACACCCCATAGCCAATTTGTAGGCCTAATGCAGCGTAGTTTCCAACAACTACTAAACGAGAGCATGAAGATCGAAGCATTGGCGAGGAAACCTGGGGAACACCTTGGAGTGGAACACACCATCTCTCTACACCCCATACCCAATTTGTAGGCCTAATGCAGCGTAGTTTCCAACAACTACTAAACGAGAGCATGAAGATCGAAGCTCAGGAAAGGCAACCTTGGGAACACCTTGGAGTGTAACAAACCCTCTCTCTACACCACGGAAGGGCTGATTCTTAGGAAGGAAGGCTGTCGGAAAGAAGCAGGGCGCGTCCGAGGGTGATTATATTCTTATTAGGTATATACTCACCCTCGGACGCGCCCTGCTTCTTTATTTGTAATGAATGTTTATTTGCAATGTGGTTTTGACTTACTCTATTTTTTTGGTAAATAATGATTTTATTATTTTCATTGTTTTGCATCTTCTTGGCAATAATATAAAGAAGACGCGACAGGACAACACTCGGTGGATGCCATATCTGTGTTTTAAGTTGAAAAAAACTTTCAGTTAACTACTTGCAGGAGAAAGTTATTGTAGCTGGTGGCCATTTTTAGTACTGTACCAGATTTTTGTTGTATGTGTTTGTTTTTAATGTTAAAATGTCTGCATTTGATATCTCTCCAGTATTTTCTTTTTTTATAAGCAAAATACTTATTTTTATATTTTCTGATGTTGGTTCCAGGGGTACACGGGCAGCAGTGGTGTGGTCAGTGGAGGCCTAGTGGAAGGAGTGACCGCAGACAGGCATCGAAGGCCTAAAATAATAACACATGGCTGTAGGCAATTTTAAATTGGTTCCAGGGGTACACGGGCAGCAGTGGTGTGGTCAGTGGAGGCCTAGTGGAAGGAGTGACCGCAGACAGGCATCGAAGGCCTAAAGTAAAAAAATTGGGCTGGCTGTAGGCAATTTTAAATTGGTTCCAGGGGTACACGGGCAGGAGTGGTGTGGTCAGTGGAGGCCTAGTGGAAGGAGTGACCGCAGACAGGCATCGAAGGCCTAAAATAATAACACATGGCTGTAGGCAATTTTAAATTGGTTCCAGGGGTACACGGGCAGCAGTGGCCTGGTCAGTGTAGTAGTAGTAGAAAGAATGGACTGCAGACAGGCATCGAAGGCCTAAAATAAAAAAATTGGGCTGGCTGTAGGCAATTTTAAATTGGTTCCAGGGGTACACGGGCAGCAGTGGTGTGGTCAGTGGAGGCATATTGTAAGGAGTGACCGCAGACAGGCATCGAAGGCCTAAAATAATAACACATGGCTGTAGGCAATTTTAAATTGGTTCCAGGGGTACACGGGCAGCAGTGGTGTGGTCAGTGGAGGCCTAGTGGAAGGAGTGACCACATACAGGCATCGAAGGCCTAAAATAATAACACATGGCTGTAGGCAATTTTAAATTGGTTCCAGGGGTACACGGGCAGCAGTGGTGTGGTCAGTGGAGGCCTAGTGGAAGGAGTGACCGCAGACAGGCATCGAAGGCCTAAAGTAAAAAAATTGGGCTGGCTGTAGGCAATTTTAAATTGGTTCCAGGGGTACACGGGCAGCAGTGGTGTGGTCAGTGGAGGCCTAGTGGAAGGAGTGACCGCAGACAGGCATCGAAGGCCTAAAATAATAACACATGGCTGTAGGCAATTTTAAATTGGTTCCAGGGGTACACGGGCAGCAGTGGCCTGGTCAGTGTAGTAGTAGTAGAAAGAATGGACCGCAGACAGGCATCGAAGGCCTAAAATAAGAAAATTGGGCTGGCTGTAGGCAATTTTAAATTGGTTCCAGGGGTACACGGGCAGCAGTGGTGTGGTCAGTGGAGGCATAGTGGAAGGAGTGACCGCAGACAGGCTTCGAAGGCCTAAAATAATAACACATGGCTGTAGGCAATTTTAAATTGGTTCCAGGGGTACACGGGCAGCAGTGGCCTGGTCAGTGTAGTAGTAGTAGAAAGAATGGACCGCAGACAGGCATCGAAGGCCTAAAATAAAAAAATTGGGCTGGCTGTAGGCAATTTTAAATTGGTTCCAGGGGTACACGGGCAGCAGTGGTGTGGTCAGTGGAGGCCTAGTGGAAGGAGTGACCGCAGACAGGCATCGAAGGCCTAAAGTAAAAAAATTGGGCTGGCTGTAGGCAATTTCAAATTGGTTCCAGGGGTACACGGTCAGCAGTGGTGTGGTCAGTGGAGGCATATTGTAAGGAGTGACCGCAGACAGGCATCGAAGGCCTAAAATAATAACACATGGCTGTAGGCAATTTTAAATTGGTTCCAGGGGTACACGGGCAGCAGTGGCCTGGTCAGTGTAGTAGTAGTAGAAAGAATGGACCGCAGACAGGCATCGAAGGCCTAAAATAAAAAAATTGGGCTGGCTGTAGGCAATTTTAAATTGGTTCCAGGGGTACACGGGCAGCAGTGGTGTGGTCAGTGGAGGCATAGTGGAAGGAGTGACCGCAGACAGGCTTCGAAGGCCTAACATAACAAAAATGTCAATACAATGGTATTGTCAGTGGCAGGCATTGAAGGATGTCAGCGCATAGACTAAACATTGGTGGAGCTGTGAGATAATTTTGCAAGTGGTAGAGCACTGTTTGAGCTGGGGGGGGACTGTCTTGTGGCCGGCGGTACAGGCCCAGGGGCCCTCATATTACAACGGTGCGTCTAACGTTGGGTGCGCAGCACCACCGCCAGAGACACTTTATTGTACTAGGAGGGACCCAGTGGCAGTGCCGTCGACCAAAAGCGGGCACACCCACCTCTTCAGACAAACAGCACTCTCACGGGTGCTGTCGCCAAGTGTCGATACCACGGCCCCGTGTGGGGAGTTTGGCCATTTAGTGAGGTGTAAACATGTCGTATGCTGGACAATCAGGTGCAGAAAATTACGAGATTGGAAAAGGCATTCAGAATAGTCCACAGGCAAGACCTTTTCATAGGAAAGCTAGGTGTCGGCCGGGCAAGGTGGGGCAAAAGATTTCGAAATCCAGTTGTGGTTCATTTTAATGAAGGTTAGATCATCTACATTTTGGGTAGCCAGACGAGTCCTTTTTTCTGTTAGTATTGAACCTGCAGCACTGAATACTCTTTCTGATAGGACACTAGCTGCCGGGCAAGCAAGCTCCTGCAATGCATATTCTGCCAATTCTGGCCAGGTGTCTAATTTTGATGCCCAGTAATCAAATGGGAATGACGGTTGAGGGAGAACATCGATAAGGGATGAAAAATAGTTTGTAACCATACTGGACAAATGTTGTCTCCTGTCACTTTGAATTGATGCTGCAGTACCTGTCCTGTCTGCGGTCATAGCAAAATCACTCCACAACCTGGTCAGAAAACCCCTCTGGCCAATGCCACTTCTGATTTCTGCCCCTCTAACTCCTCTGGTCTGCTGGCCCCTGCAGCTCGTGTGAGAACGATCACGGGCGCTGTGTGCAGGGAATGCCAGAAGCAAACGGTCAACAAGAGTTGATTGTTTGGTTGCTAAAATTAGTTCCAAGTTCTCATGTGGCATTATATTTTGCAATTTGCCTTTATAGCGAGGATCAAGGAGGCAGGCCAACCAGTAATCGTCATCGTTCATCATTTTAGTTATGCGTGTGTCCCTTTTGAGGATACGTAAGGCATAATCCGCCATGTGGGCCAAAGTTCCAGTTCTCAAATCTGCGGTTGTGCTTGGTTGAGGGGCAGTTTCAGGCAAATCTACGTCACTTGTGTCCCTCCAAAAACCAGAACCCGGCCTTGCCGCGCCAACAATTTCCAGTGGCCCCGGAAAAGCTTCCTCATTAAAAATATAATCATCCCCATCATCCTCCTCGTCCTCCTCCTCCTCTTCGCCCGCTAACTCGTCCTGTACACTGCCCTGGCCAGACAATGGCTGACTGTCATCAAGGCTTTCCTCTTCCTCAGCTGCAGACGCCTGATCCTTTATGTGCGTCAAACTTTGCATCAGCAGACGCATTAGGGGGATGCTCATGCTTATTATGGCGTTGTCTGCACTAACCAGCCATGTGCATTCCTCAGAACACTGAAGGACTTGACACATGTCTTGAATCTTCGACCACTGCACACCTGACAACTCCATGTCTGCCATCCTACTGCCTGCCCGTGTATGTGTATCCTCCCACAAAAACATAACAGCCTGCCTCTGTTCGCACCGTCTCTGAAGCATGTGCAGTGTTGAGTTCCACCTTGTTGCAACGTCTATGATTAGGCCATGCTGGGGAAGGTTCAAAGAACGCTGATAGGTCTGCATACGGCTGGAGTGTACGGGCGAACGGCGGATATGTGAGCAAAGTCCACGCACTTTGAGGAGCAGGTCGGATAACCCCGGATAACTTTTCAGGAAGCACTGCACCACCAGGTTTAAGGTGTGAGCCAGGCAAGGAATGTGTTTCAGTTGGGAAAGGGAGATGGCAGCCATGAAATTCCTTCCGTTATCACTCACTACCTTGCCTGCCTCAAGATCTACAGTGCCCAGCCACGACTGCGTTTCTTTCTGCAAGAACTCGGACAGAACTTCCGCGGTGTGTCTGTTGTCGCCCAAACACTTCATAGCCAATACAGCCTGCTGACGTTTGCCAGTAGCTGCCCCATAATGGGAGACCTGGTGTGCAACAGTGGCAGCTGCGGATGGAGTGGTTGTGCGACTGCGGTCTGTGGACGAGCTCTCGCTTCTGCAGGAGGACGAAGAGGAGGAGGAGGGGGTGCGAACGGCTACAGCCAACTGTTTCCTAGACCGTGGGCTAGGCAGAACTGTCCCAAACTTGCTGTCCCCTGTGGACCCTGCATCCACCACATTTACCCAGTGTGCCATGATGGACACGTAACGTCCCTGGCCATGCCTACTGGTCCATGCATCTGTTGTCAGGTGCACCTTTGTGCTCACAGATTGCCTGAGTGCATGGACGATGCGCTCTTTAACATGCTGGTGTAGGGCTGGGATGGCTTTTCTGGAAAAAAAGTGTCGACTGGGTAGCTCGTAGCGTGGTACAGCGTAGTCCATCAGGGCTTTGAAAGCTTCGCTTTCAACTAACTGGTAGGGCATCATCTCTAACGAGATTAGTCTAGCTATGTGGGCGTTCAAACCCTGTGTACGCGGATGCGAGGCTAAGTACTTCCTTTTTCTAACCATAGTCTCATGTAGGGTGAGCTGGACTGGAGAGCTGGAGATCGTGGAACTAGCGGGGGTGCCGGTGGACATGGCAGACTGAGAGACGGTGGGAGATGGTATTGTTGCCGCCGGTGCCCTAGATGCAGTGTTTCCTACTACAAAACTGGTGATTCCCTGACCCTGACTGCTTTGGCCTGGCAAAGAAACCTGCACAGATACTGCAGGTGGTGCGGAAAATGGTGGCCCTACACTGCCGGAAGGGATGTTGCGTTGCTGACTAGCTTCATTGGCTGAGGGTGCTACAACCTTAAGGGACGTTTGGTAGTTAGTCCAGGCTTGCAAATGCATGGTGGTTAAATGTCTATGCATGCAACTTGTATTGAGACTTTTCAGATTCTGTCCTCTGCTTAAGGTAGTTGAACATTTTTGACAGATGACTTTGCGCTGATCAATTGGATGTTGTTTAAAAAAATGCCAGACTGCACTCTTTCTAGCATCGGATACCTTTTCAGGCATTGCAGACTGAGCTTTAACTGGATGGCCACGCTGTCCTCCAACAGGTTTTGGCTTTGCCACGCGTTTTGGGCAAGAGACGGGCCCGGCAGATGGAACCTGTTGCGATGTTGATGCCTGCTGCGGCCCCTCCTCCTCCGCTTCAGAACTGCTGCCGCCTGCACCCTGTTCCCCCAATGGCTGCCAATCGGGGTCAAGAACTGGGTCATCTATTACCTCTTCTTGTAGCTCGTGTGCAACTTCGTCTGTGTCACCGTGTCGGTCGGTGGTATAGCGTTCGTGATGGGGCAACATAGTCTCATCAGGGTCTGATTCTTGATCATTACCCTGCGAGGGCAATGTTGTGGTCTGAGTCAAAGGACCAGCATAGTAGTCTGGCTGTGGCTGTGCATCAGTGCACTCCATGTCAGATTCAACTTGTAATGGGCATGGACTGTTAACTGCTTCACTTTCTAAGCCAGGGACGGTATGTGTAAAGAGCTCCATGGAGTAACCCGTTGTGTCGCCTGCTGCATTCTTCTCTGTTGTTGTTTTTGCTGAAGAGGACAAGGAAGCGACTTGTCCCTGACCGTGAACATCCACTAACGACGCGCTGCTTTGACATTTACCAGTTTCACGAGAGGAGGCAAAAGAGCTAGAGGCTGAGTCAGCAAGATAAGCCAAAACTTGCTCTTGCTGCTCCGGCTTTAAAAGCGGTTTTCCTACTCCCAGAAAAGGGAGCGTTCGAGGCCTTGTGTAGCCAGACGACGAACCTGGCTCCACAGCTCCAGACTTAGGTGCAATATTTTTTTTCCCATGACCAGCTGATGCTCCACCACTACCACTACCCTCATTACCAGCTGACAATGAACGCCCCCGGCCACGACCTCTTCCACCAGACTTCCTCATTGTTTTAAAAATGTAGACAAACTAACGGTATTTGTTGCTGTCACACAAATTACACGGTGAGCTATAACTTCAGTATGATTTAGCTACCACTTTACAGGTGAGTGAGACCACAACGAAAATCAGGCAAAATGTTACACACTCTGTTGTTGGTGGCAACAAATGAGAGAGATGCCACACACGCAGGACTGTCACTGAAGCACAAATGTAAATATTAATCTCCCACTGATTTGATTTTTTTTTTTCTTCAGGGAGACTTTAGGAAAAAAAAATAATAGAATAAAATGATTTTTTCAGGAAGAATTTAGAAACCAAATAAAATAAAATGATTTTTTCAGGGAGAATTTTGAAAACAAATAAAACAAAAAAAGGCTTTCTATGGCCCACTGAGTGAGAGATGACGCACACAGGAGTCAGGAGTGGCACACAAGCCCAGAGGCCAATATTTATCTCCCACTGATTGATGTAGTGATTTTTTCAGGTAGATTTTGGAACCCAAATCAAGCTAAAAAAATAATAGGCTTTCTATGGCCCACAATTGGAGAGAGAGAGAGAGATGGCACACCCAGGAGTCAAGACTGGCACACAAGCAGAAAGGGCAATTTTAATCTCCCACTAATTTGTTTTTTTTTTTTTTCAGGGAGACTTTAGGAAAAAAAAATAATAGAATAAAATAATTTTTTCAGGAAGAATTTAGAAACCAAATAAAATAAAATGATTTTTTCAGGGAGAATTTAGAAAACAAATAAAACAAAAAAAGGCTTTCTATGGCCCACTGAGTGAGAGATGACGCACACAGGAGTCAGGAGTGGCACACAAGCCCAGAGGCCAATATTTATCTCCCACTGATTGATGTAGTGATTTTTTCAGGTAGATTTTGGAACTTAAATCAAGCTAAAAAAATAATAGGCTTTCTATGGCCCACAATTGGAGAGAGAGAGAGAGATGGCACACCCAGGAGTCAAGACTGGCACACAAGCAGAAAGGGCAATATTAATCTACTCCCACTGATTTGTTTTTTTTTTTTTTTCAGGGAGACTTTAGGAAAAAAAATAATAGAATAAAATGATTTTTTCAGGAAGAATTTAGAAACCAAATAAAATAAACTGATTTTTTCAGGGAGAATTTAGAAAACAAATAAAACAAAAAAAGGCTTTCTATGGCCCACTGAGTGAGAGATGACGCACACAGGAGTCAGGAGTGGCACACAAGCCCAGAGGCCAATATTTATCTCCCACTGATTGATGTAGTGATTTTTTCAGGTAGATTTTGGAACCCAAATCAAGCTAAAAAAATAATAGGCTTTCTATGGCCCACAATTGGAGAGAGAGAGAGAGAGATGGCACACCCAGGAGTCAAGACTGGCACACAAGCAGAAAGGGCAATATTAATCTCCCACTGATTTGTTTTTTTTTTTTTTTTCAGGGAGACTTTAGGAAAAAAAATAATAGAATAAAATGATTTTTTCAGGAAGAATTTAGAAACCAAATAAAATAAAATGATTTTTTCAGGGAGAATTTAGAAAACAAATAAAACAAAAAAAGGCTTTCTATGGCCCACTGAGTGAGAGATGACGCACACAGGAGTCAGGAGTGGCACACAAGCCCAGAGGCCAATATTTATCTCCCACTTTTTTTTTTTGTTCCAGGGAAAATTTATAAACCCAATAAAAAAAATAATAAATAGGCTTTCTATGGCCCACTATCTGAGAGAGAGAGAGAGATGGCACGCTTAGGACTGGCACACAAGCCCAAAGGCCAATATTAATCTCCCTTTTTTTCAGGGAGAATTTATAAAACCAAAAAAAAAAAAAAAAATAGGCTTTCTATGGCCCACTATTTGTGAGAGAGATGGCACGCTCAGGACTGGCACACAAGCCCAGAGGCCAATATTAATCTCCCACTTTTTTTTTTTTTTGTTCCAGGGAAAATTTATAAACCCAATAAAAAAAATAATAAATAGGCTTTCTATGGCCCACTATCTGAGAGAGAGAGATGGCACGCTTAGGACTGGCACACAAGCCCAAAGGCCAATATTAATCTCCCACTGATTGATTTATTGATTTTTTCAGGTAGAATTTAGAACCCAAATAAAGCAAAAAAAATAAAAAATGGGCTTTCTATGGCCCACTGAGTGAGTGATGATGCACACAGGAGTCACGAGTGGCACACAAGCCCTGAGGCCAAAATTTTTCTCCCACTGATTGATGTAGTGATTTTTTCAGGTAGATTTTAGAACCAAAATCAAGCAAAAAAATAAATAGGCTTTCTATGGCCCACTGAGTGAGAGATGGCACACACAAGGATGGCACTCTAGCAGAAATGTCAATCTTAATCTCCCACAAAAAAAAAAAAAAACAGAGAGTGTCCTTCAATTACTATCTCCCTGCAGTAATCTCAGCCAGGTATGGCAGGCAGCAATAAGGAGTGGACTGATGCACAAATTAAATAAAAAGTGTGTACAAACAAAAAAGATAGCTGTGCAGAAAGGAAGGAACAAGAGGATTTGTGCTTTGAAAAAAGCAGTTGGTTTGCACAGCGGCGTACACACAGCAATGCAGCTATCAGGGAGCCTTCTAGGGCAGCCCAATGAGCTACAGCGCTGAGGGGAAAAAAAAAAAAATGTAGCTTCCACTGTCCCTGCACACCGAAGGTGGTGTTGGGCAGTGGAAATCGCTACAGCACAAGCGGTTTGGTGGTTAATGGACCCTGCCTAACGCTATCCCTGCTTCTGACGAAGCGGCAGCAACCTCTCCCTAAGCTCAGATCAGCAGCAGTAACATGGCGGTCGGCGGGAACGCCCCTTTATAGCCCCTGTGACGCCGCAGACAGCAAGCCAATCACTGCAATGCCCTTCTCTAAGATGGTGGGGACCAGGACCTATGTCATCACGCTGCCCCCACTCTGCGTTTACCTTCATTGGCTGAGAAATGGCGCTTTTCGCGTCATTGAAACGCGACTTTGGCGCGAAAGTCGCGTACCGCATGGCCGACCCCGCACAGGGGTCGGATCGGGTTTCATGAAACCCGACTTTGCCAAAAGTCGGCGACTTTTGAAAATGAACGACCCGTTTCGCTCAACCCTAGTCTTGGAGCTTCGACCACTGCACACCAGACAACTCCATGTCTGCCATCCAACTGTCTGCCCGTGTATGTTTATAACAACTCTCAGAGAAAAACATGGGTGCTCTATAAAACCAATTATAGTCTAATTGACCTGATATATAAACCCATGTATATAAAGGACTAATGAGTGTATACTCCTTATATAATTAAACACAAAAAATGGAGTTCCATACACATAGAAATATGAAAAAATAGTATAAACTTTATTGACAAATTCAACTACATAAACCAATATACATAAAAATAAATGAAAAAGACAAACAACCTAGTAAGGACATAATAAAAACCTCAGCACTATCAATGCATATATGTGTATTGACTCCAAGACCTATACTGCAAACTGCTCTCTAAAGGTCATATACCCTCCAGTTAGTACCTAACAACAATGTGTATGTGGATCACTGGATGTACATATACAGTGGGGCAAAAAAGTATTTAGTCAGTCAGCAATAGTGCAAGTTCCACCACTTAAAAAGATGAGAGGCGTCTGTAATTTACATCATAGGTAGACCTCAACTATGGGAGACAAACTGAGAAAAAAAAATCCAGAAAATCACATTGTCTATTTTTTTATCATTTTTTTTGCATATTATGGTGGAAAATAAGTATTTGGTCAGAAACAAACAATTAAGATTTCTGGCTCTCACAGACCTGTAACTTCTTTAAGAGTCTCCTCTTTCCTCCACTCATTACCTGTAGTAATGGCACCTGTTTAAACTTGTTATCAGTATAAAAAGACACCTGTGCACACCCTCAAACAGTCTGACTCCACTATGGTGAAGACCAAAGAGCTGTCAAAGGACACCAGAAACAAAATTGTAGCCCTGCACCAGGCTGGGAAGACTGAATCTGCAATAGCCAACCAGCTTGGAGTGAAGAAATCAACAGTGGGAGCAATAATTAGAAAATGGAAGACATACAAGACCACTGATAATCTCCCTCGATCTGGGGCTCCACGCAAAATCCCACCCGTGGGGTCAGAATGATCACAAGAACGGTGAGCAAAAATCCCAGAACCACGCGGGGGGACCTAGTGAATGAACTGCAGAGAGCTGGGACCAATGTAACAAGGCCTACCATAAGTAACACACTACGCCACCATGGACTCAGATCCTGCAGTGCCAGACGTGTCCCACTGCTTAAGCCAGTACATGTCCGGGCCCGTCTGAAGTTTGCTAGAGAGCATTTGGATGATCTAGAGGAGTTTTGGGAGAATGTCCTATGGTCTGATGAAACCAAACTGGAACTGTTTGGTAGAAACACAACTTGTCGTGTTTGGAGGAAAAAGAATATTGAGTTGCATCCATCAAACACCATACCTACTGTAAAGCATGGTGGTGGAAACATCATGCTTTGGGGCTGTTTCTCTGCAAAGGGGCCAGGACGACTGATCCGGGTACATGAAAGAATGAATGGGGCCATGTATCGTGAGATTTTGAGTGCAAACCTCCTTCCATCAGCAAGGGCATTGAAGATGAAACGTGGATGGGTCTTTCAACATGACAATGATCCAAAGCACACCGCCAGGGCAACGAAGGAGTGGCTTCGTAAGAAGCATTTTTAAGGTCCTGGAGTGGCCTAGCCAGTCTCCAGATCTCAACCCCTATAGAAAACCTTTGGAGGGAGTTGAAAGTCCGTGTTGCCAAGCAAAAAGCCAAAAACATCACTGCTCTAGAGGAGATCTGCATGGAGGAATGGGCCAACATACCAACAACAGTGTGTGGCAACCTTGTGAAGACTTACAGAAAACGTTTGACCTCTGTCATTGCCAACAAAGGATATATTACAAAGTATTGAGATGAAATTTTGTTTCTGACCAAATACTTATTTTCCACCATAATATGCAAAAAAAATGTTAAAAAAACAGACAATGTGATTTTCTGGATTTTTTTTTCTCAGTTTGTCTCCCATAGTTGAGGTCTACCTATGATGTAAATAACAGACGCCTCTCATCTTTTTAAGTGGTGGAACTTGCACTATTGCTGACTGACTAAATACTTTTTTGCCCCACTGTATATCTGTGTGCCTGAATGCTTGTCAAAGTGACCGGCATATACAGAGAAAAAAAGAGCAATATTACTCAATGCAATATAAGGTAATCTTACCCATGGTGGAGAAAAAGTGAAGTGCCGAGGTGCCCAGTTGACCCCCCTGACGCGCGTTTCGCGTGTTGCTTGTTCACAAGAGGGAAATACAATGAGCCTATGCCACACAGGCCCCCCTTAAATAGTGGCGTTCCTATCTCGCATGTCTTATGTGCGCAAGCGCAAAACTCCTGCCACAGGAAGCAGCGTAATCTCCTTCTTTGGAAACGCCCAAAAAGGATTATCCTTTTGCCGAAGTCGGAGGGCGTTCGTGTGAAACCCCGTCTCTCATGCGCGTGCGCACAATCACTCACACGGAGAGCAGTGATTCCGCGTTACCGGCATTCATCAAGTGCGCATGTCAAGGGAAATCCCTAGGTGACGTCAGAGGACATGCGCACTTGAGGTAGTGAAGCCGACAACACAGAGCTCCTCCCGCGGGTGCAGGGCGCACGCACAAGACAAGGCACACCGCATATAATAAAGGCAGGTACGAGAAAGCGCCGATAGACCCAGGACCCCTGGTAAATGTTGTAGAGGGAAACCGGGAGTAGTTTTATCCCCGCAATACCATGAGTTAGTGCACATGCAGTAGGAAAATGGAGAACAACAAAGAAAAATCCTGGGATATGTGATATAAAATAAGTGATAAGTGAATAAATGGTATGATCAAGACTATTATCAAGACAGTCTGAAATTATAAAAAAGCATACCAGCAATAAACAATGTGATGTGCAAATATATCATGTTATATAAATAACATTTTCTAAAAAATGTAAAGAATATATACAGTGAACAGAAAAAAATCATAAAATAATAACACAAAATAAACTGACACATAACATTGAAAGAATAAGTGCGCGATACGTCCATAATAAAGAATGACGTCTTCAGGATTGATCTCCGAATTATTCTCCCAGTCTGAATGCTGCCACAAAGAAAGGAGAGACAGCGGGCTATAAGGCTCAAATCTAGGGGTACACAAATAAAAACCATAAATAAAGAGAAAACAAAAAATCAATATAAAAACGATTAAAATGTAATATTAGATCCACCAGGACTATACACCGCTACACAGGCCAGAGATACGGGCGGGCAAGAGAACCTATAAAAATGATGCGAAACTCAATTGTTCGTTGAGTCCCGCCGGGGCCATTGAATTCAAGGTGACTATCCACCGACATTCCATTTGTGCCAGCAGACGTTTAGCATTCCCTCCCCTACTACCACAGTGTACCTGATCGATCCCTAAAATACGCAGACCTTTAGGATCACATCCATGAAACATATGGAAATGCCTTGGGAGGGTTTTCAGTGCATTAATGTCTTCAGCACTCTTTGCACTCATAATATCCCTCACATGCTCCCTTACGCGGATACGGAGCTGACGTGACGTGAGTCCCACGTATATCTTGGAGCAAGGGCATGTGGCCATGTAAACAACGTACGTACTCGCACAGCCGATGTGATGACGAATCTGGAATTTTACTTTCCCATCTGATGGTAAAAAATGGGTACCCCTAATCAGATTTTTTTCCCTGCAAGCCAAGCAGTCCCCACAGGGAAAGCATCCCCATGTTGGACCCCGATTTCCGGGGTTCAAAGGATTGGTAGCTTTTGCCACATAGTGGCTTTTAACCAACAGATCTTTAATGCTCTTCCCACGTTTAGCTGTAAATTGTGGTTTCATGGGAATTTGAGACGCCAGGATAGGGTCAGTAAATAGTATTGACCAGTGAGAGTTTATTATTTCCTGCATTCGTTTCCACTGACAATTGTAGGTAGAGATAAATCTAACACAATTGTCGGATGCTGTTTTCTTCTTTTTCCCAAAAAGCAGTTCATGTCTCTCAGTGTTCTTGGCTCTAAGGTACGCCCATTTAATACAACGGTTACTGTACCCGCGAGCCTTGAACCTATCTTTGAGATTCTTAGCCTGTACCTCAAATTTTTGATCAGTTGAGCAGATCCGCCTCATCCTGAGAAATTGACCAACTGGGATGGCTTTGATAGTATGTGAGGTATGGGAGGAGGACGCGTGCAATAAAGCATTAACTGAAGTTGTTTTGCGATAAACATCAGTATGCAACGTCCCCATCCCATCCACCTCCAGACTAATGTCCAAAAAATCAATTTTATGTCTGTGAGCCTTGTAAGTTAATTTGATGTTGAGCGAATTGCGGTTGAGCTGAGCCATAATTTCCTGAATACCCGTGTCCGTGTATGTGTATCCTCCCACAAATTAATCACAGCATGCCTCTGTTCGCACAGCCTCTGAACCATGTGCAGTGTGGAGTTCCACCTTGTTGCAACATCGATTATTAGGCAGTGCTGGGGAAGATTTAGTGATCGCTGATGGTTCAGCATACGGCTGGAGTGTATGGGCGACCGGCGGATGTGCGAGCAAAGTCTTTGAACCTTCAAGAGCAGGGCTGGTAACTCCGGATAATTTTTGAGGAAGCACTGCACCACCAGGTTCAAGGTGTGAGCCAGGCAAGGTATGTGTTTAAGTTCTGAAAGGGCTATGGCAGCCATAAAATTCCTTTCGTTATCACTGACCTCCTTGCCTGCCTCAAGATGTACACTGCCCAGCTATGACTGAGTTTGTTTCTGCAAGTACTCGGCCAGTACTTCCGCAGTGTGTCTGTTGTCGCCCAAACACTTCATTTCTAACATAGCCTGCTGACGCTTACCACTAGCTGTTCGATAATGGGACACCTTGTGTGCAACACTGGCAGCTGCGGATGGAGTGGTTGTGCGACTGTACTCTGTGGACGATCTTTCGCTTCTGGAGGAGGAGGAGGAGGGGTTGCGAACGCTTACAGCCAACTGTTTCCTAGACCATGGCCTAGGCAGAACTGTCCCTGTTATGACCTGGTAGTCAGGACAATAATGGACTTGGTGGTTAAGAGCACACGGAATGACCTGATAGTTACAGATAATAAGGACGAGCTCTGGGACGTGGGAACTCTGCTGAACGCAATCCCTAAACCTATCAAACACACTAGAAATAGCCGTGGATTGCGCCTAACGCTCCCTATGCAACTCGGCACAGCCTAAGAAACTAGCTAGCCCTGAAGATAGAAAAATAAAGCCTACCTTGCCTCAGAGAAATTCCCCAAAGGAAAAGGCAGCCCCCCACATATAATGACGGTGAGTAAAGATGAAAATACAAACACAGAGATTAAATAGATTTAGCAAAGTGAGGCCCGACTTACTGAACAGACCGATGATAGGAAAGGTTACTTTGCGGTCAGCACAAAAACCTACAAAAAGACCACGCAGAGGGCGCAAAAAGACCCTCCGCACCGACTCACGGTGCGGAGGCGCTCCCTCTGCGTCCCAGAGCTTCCAGCAAGCAAGACAACAAATTAAATAGCAAGCTGGACAGAAAAATAGCAAACCCAAGAAATACAAGCTGGAACTTAGCTTCTGATGGGAAGACAGGTCACAAGAACAATCCAGGAGTGAACTAGACCAATACTGGAACATTGACAGGTGGCATGGAGCAAAGATCTAAGTGGAGTTAAATAGAGCAGCAGCTAACGAATTAACCTCGTCACTTGTGAAACTCAGAAACACCCACCAGAGGAAGTCCATGGACAGAACCAGCTGAAGTACCATTCATGACCACAGGAGGGAGCCCGACAACAGAATTCACAACAGTACCCCCCCTTGAGGAGGGGTCACCGAACCCTCACCAGAGCCCCCAGGCTGACCAGGATGAGCCAAATGAAAGGCACGAACCAGATCGGTAGCATGAACATCAGAGGCAAAAACCCAGGAATTATCTTCCTGACCATAACCCTTCCACTTGACCAGGTACTGGAGTTTCCGTCTCGAAACACGAGAATCCAAAATCTTCTCCACCACATACTCCAACTCCCCCTCAACTAACACCGGGGCAGGAGGATCAACGGATGGAACCACAGGTGCCACGTATCTGCGCAATAACGACCTATGGAGCACATTATGGATGGCAAAAGAAGCAGGAAGGGCCAAACGAAATGACACAGGATTGATAACCTCAGAAATCTTATACGGACCAATGAAACGAGGCTTAAACTTAGGAGAGGAAACCTTCATAGGAACATAACGAGACGACAACCAAACCAAATCCCCAACACGAAGTCGGGGACCCACACAGTGCCAGCGGTTAGCGAAACGTTGAGCCTTCTCCTGGGACAATGTCAAATTGTCCACCACATGAGTCCAAATCTGCTGCAACCTATCCACCACAGTATCTACACCAGGACAGTCTGAAGACTCAACCTGCCCTGAAGAGAAACGAGGATGGAAACCAGAATTGCAGAAAAACGGCGAAACCAAAGTAGCCGAGCTGGCCCGATTATTAAGGGCGAACTCAGCCAAAGGCAAAAAGGACACCCAATCATCCTGATCAGCAGAAACAAAGCATCTCAGATATGTTTCCAAAGTTTGATTAGTTCGTTTGGTTTGGCCATTTGTCTGAGGATGGAAAGCCGAGGAAAAAGAGAAGCGATCACAAACCACCCAAATGACTGACATCTTTTGAGAGACGGGAAGATCTGAAATAAAATCCATAGAGATATGTGTCCAAGGCTTCTTGGGGACCGGCAAGGGCAAAAGCAACCCACTGGCACGAGAACAGCAGGGCTTAGCCCGAGCACAGGTCCCACAGGACTGCACAAAAGAGCGCACATCCCGCGACAAAGACGGCCACCAGAAGGATCTAGCCACCAAATCTCTGGTACCAAAGATTCCAGGATGCCCAGCCAACACTGAACAATGAATCTCAGAGATAACTCTACTAGTCCATCTACCAGGGACAAACAGTTTCTCCGCTGGGCAACGGTCAGGTCTATCAGCCTGAAATTTTTGCAGCACCCGCCGCAAATCAGGGGAGATGGCAGACAAAATTACCCCCTCTTTGAGAATACCCGCCGGCTCAGGAACACCCGGAGAGTCAGGCACAAAACTCCTTGACAGGGCATCAGCCTTCACATTCTTAGAGCCCGGAAGGTACGAAACCACAAAATCAAAACGGGAGAAAAATAACGACCATCGAGCCTGTCTCGGATTCAACCGTTTGGCAGACTCAAGATAAGTCAAATTCTTGTGATCTGTCAAGACCACCACGCGATGCTTGGCTCCTTCCAGCCAATGACGCCACTCCTCGAATGCCCACTTCATGGCCAACAATTCACGATTACCAACATCATAGTTACGCTCAGCAGGCGGAAACTTTCTAGAAAAGAAAGCACATGGCTTCATCACCGAGCCATCAGAACTTCTCTGCGACAAAACAGCCCTTGCTCCAATCTCAGAAGCATCAACCTCAACCTGAAACGGAAGCGAAACATGTGGCTGGCACAACACAGGGGCAGAAGAAAAACGTTTCAACTCCTGAAAAGCCTCTATAGCTACGAATTAACCTTGTCACCTGTGAAACTCAGAAACACCCACCAGAGGAAGTCCATGGACAGAACCAGCTGAAGTACCATTCATGACCACAGGAGGGAGCCCGACAACAGAATTCACAACACGTCCCACTATGGCTGTCCCCTGTGGACCCTGCATCCCCCACATTAACCCAGTGTGCCATGATGGACACGTAATGTCCCTGGCCATGCCTACTGGTCTATGCATCTGTTGTGAGGTGCACCTTTCTACTGACTGATTTCCTCAGTGCATGGACAATGCAGTCTTTGACATGCTGGTGGAGCGCTGGGATGGCTTTTCTCGCAAAGAAGTGTCGACTGGGTAGGTTATAGCATGGTACTCCGTAGGCCATCAGGGCTTTGAAAGCTTTGCTTTCAACCAAACACTATGGCATCATCTCTAACGAGATTTGTCTAGCAAAGCGGGCGTTCAACCCTGTGTACGCAGATGAGAGGATGAATACTTTCTTTTCCTTAACGATAGTCTCTTGTAGGGTGAGCTGGACTGGAGAGGTGCATATGTTGGAACTAGCTGTGGTGGTGGTGGTGGTGGACATTGCGGATTTAGAGAGGGTTGGTGATGATATTCTCGATGTTGGCCTACATACAGTGTTTCCTACCAAGAACCTTGTGATTCCCTGACTGCTTTGGCCTTGCGACGACACCTCCACATTTGCTGCTGGTGGTGTCCTAGCCGGTGGGCTTACAGTGAGGGAAGCAATGTAGCGTTGCTGACTACCTTCATTCTGAGCAGGTGCACAAACTGTATGGGACATTTGGTAGTTAGTCCAGGCTTTTAAGTGCAGGCTGATTAAATGTCTAAGCATGCACGTTGTATTTAAATTTTGAAGATTCTTCATTCTGCTAAAGGTCTTTGAGCATTTGTTACAGATAACTTTTGACTGATCATTCGGATCTTGGTTAAACAATTTACACATTGCACTCGTCCTACTATGGAATACCTTTTCAGGCATTGCACGCTGTGCTACTTTCACCGGATGGCCACGCTGTCATAAAACTGTTTTTGTTTTTGACAAACATTTTTGGCCTGATACGGGCCTGCCAGATTACAGCTTTTGCGATGTAGATGGCTGCTGCGGATCATCCTCCTCCGCTTCAGAGCTACAGGCAGTGTCACCCTCTTCCCCCAATGGCTGCCATTCTGGGTCAACAACTGGGTCATCTATCACCTCCTCTTCAATGTCATGTGCACCTTCCTCTGTGTCACCATGTAAGGTGCTATAGCGTTCGGGACAGGGCACCATAGTCTCATCAGAGTCAGGTTCTGGCTCAATACACTGCGAGGGCAATGTAGTGATCTGAGTCAATGGAACAGCATTATAATCTAGCTGTGGCTGTGCATCAGTGCACTCCATGTCCGATTCATCTTGTAATGGGCAGTTAACAATTTCCCTTTCTAACCCAGGCACGGTATGTGTAAAGAGCTCCATGGAGTAACCTGTAGTGTCGCCTGACGCATCCTTCACTTTTGGTTTGGGTGAAGGAAACAAGGAAACGTCTTGATCCTGACCGGGAGCATTCACTGATGACTCGCTGCTTTTATATTTGGAACTTTCTGAAGAGGAGGCGAAAGAGCTAGAGGCTGAGTCAGCAATGAAAGCCAAAACTTTTTCCGGCTGCTCTGGCTTTAAAAGCCGTTTTCCTACTCCCAGAAACGGGAGCCTTTGAGGCATTGTATAGCCAGATGATGATGCTGGCTCAACACCTCCAGCCTTAGGTGCTATTGTGCTTTTGCCACTACCACCAGATGCACCACCACCATCAGTACCAGCTGGCAACCACCGCCCACGGCCTCTTCCACGAGACTTCCTCATTTTTTGGAAAATCTAACCAAACCAACAACTATTATATGGTACTGTAAAACAAGGTAGAAGGTGTATATAAACTTGGTGAGAATTTGAATCTCCCTTTTTTTGGGGGGAGACTGACCCAAAGCTCAGGCCCAGTGTATAAAACAATGCAATCTAAGTGGCAGAAAGTGGCTGGCTGACATACACCAAACTAACAGGACTGCAGTAGATCCACTTTGTGAGAATTTGAAACTCCCTTTTTGGGGGGAGACTGACCCAAAACTCAGGCCCAGTGTATAAAACAACGCAATCTAAATGTCAGAAAGTGGCTGGCTGATATACAACAAACTAACAGGACAGAAGTATATCCATTTTGTGAGAATTTGAATCTCCCCTTTTTTGGGGGGAGACTGACCCAAAACTCAGGCCCAGTGTATAAAACAACGCAATGTAGGGGGGCGTGACCAGGACACTGAGGAGAGAGGTCGCATGCTGCTGTGCTCCTGCCAGTAAAATAGCACAAATACAAACTTTTTCCCCACCGAACGGAGTTTTGGAGGCCGGAGTGGTGAGAGGAACACCTTCGGGAGAAGTGGTGACTGCGTCTGACCCGGAATACAGAGCGCCTGCAGAGTTGTGGCAGCAGCGGGCTCAGCGTGCTAGGAGCCGGCAAACATCAGATCTGCACGACTAATAACTCACCTGCAGTTCAGCTTCTCGGTGAGTTGAGGACAGCGGAGGGGCTGAGGGGAGCGTCTGGAGACTGAACGCTGGGTCCGGATCCCCTGAGGCTGTGAAGGTCTGTGGCGGGAACAGAGCAGAGGGACGGCGGCCATCTTGGGTGCCCTCGACACGTGGAGGAGGTGGGGAAGCTAGCAGTGTGCTGGAGCCCTGGATTTGATTTTCTGCAGCAGCTGGAGAATCGGGTGTGCCTGCCAAGAGCAAGGGTCAGCTTCTGTGAACTGCAGAGGGTAAACATCCTCTCCTTCCCCTTGCTATTGTTTGCTTATGCGATGCGATCTGATACTTCTGGCCGGGGCATACAGATCTAGTGAGCTCGCAGATTGCGGCTCTCTGCTGACACCCTGTGTCCTGTTTATGTATTGTGCTAAATGCACATAAGAAAATACTGTTGAAATTAAATAGAGACATAACTCTGTAGCCCCTTTGAGATTAGTTTCCGGACCACCTATTTATCCTGGAAAAGCATACTATACAACTAATAAGAATAATTGATCTCGAATAACCCACCTGCTGCTGAGATATAGCAGCACAAGATCCACTCGGCTCCTGAGAGACATCAGGCCACATCCCTACACTGATTGGAAGTTGCGCTGGGGGAGGGAGGTTTGCTGATGGGGGATAAAGTAGCTTGATGTAGCTGCTCCTGCCTCACATGCCCCCTCCCCCCTCCCTCCCCGTAGCCACATATAATTCTATAAAATCCACTTATATTTATGGGCAAACCCAAAAAGCGTACTGGACAGTTTCTGGATAATAAAGCTCCCTCAGAAGACATGGATCGCTTTCTTACTACAAAACACCAACAACGCAATTCCATGTCCTCCTCCAAGATCCCTGGGGAATGTTCCTCTTCCCAGGATTCCTTAGCCTCGCATAGCTCGCCTGATAGAGCAACGGATGAGGGGGACGATAATCCCGAGTTCCCAGATGACTTGACTATCCACGATCTTGGTAAATTTATCAGAACTCTTCCCACTAAAAATGACCTGGAGACATTCGCTCGCAGAATTGAAAACTCTTATAAGAAGGAACTGCAGGTTCTAAAATCAGAATTCACCTCTAGAGTGGAAGATGTGGAGAGATCCCAGGAACTCATCTTGCAGGAACTACAAACCCATAGAGAGGTAATAACAAACCAAACTATGAGACTAGAAGACATGGCAACGGGCTTAGAGGATTTGGAGAATCGTAACAGACGTAACAACATCAGAATACATGGCCTTCCTGAGTCTGTGAATCTGGATACTACAGTACAAAATCTGTTCCTTGAGATTTTAAATGATAAGATGGTGGGCCCCATAGAATTTGACCGGATCCACAGATCCCTCGGACCTAAACCGTCATCAGAATTAAGACCCAGAGACGTCATCTGCAGAATACATTATTACAAAGTTAAGGAATCTATTGTGATAGCAGCCAGACAAAAGGGCACCATCACCTTTTGTGGAACTCAGATTCTAATACTCTCGGACCTGTCTAGATGGACTTTACAGCTAAGAAGAGCCTTGAGACCACTTTTATCTCTCCTTAAAGAAAAAGCCATTCTTTATAAATGGGTATTTCCTTTCCAGCTAATAGCCACTAACTGACCTTCCTGATTGGCCGAGATCCCCCCAGCTCCCAGAAATCCCACCGAGATGGTTGAAAGCTCAACATGCCAAACAAAATAAGAAAAAAGGCTCTGCTCCTAGCCAGACCTGAGGGGATTCTCTTCTTCTCCCTCCTGTTCTTAGAGTATAATACCCTGCATTTATACCTCCTGACGGGATGCCATGACCCTGGATCCGGTATGCGTCGGGTTTGCAAGTGTTCAATAATATGGACACCTTTCAACTAAGTGGACTCCATGACTACTGATGTGTTAATGAATAGAAGGTTTAGTTATCCCCTCTACAGTGTGCTTTATTTAGTTGAGAGCTCAAAGTTAATTCAAGTGGGGTCAGATGTTAGTTAATTTTGATAGACCTTATAATATATTTTTTAGATTGGTACTTACCCAATATTTGTAACTGTTGTGGGTAGTGTTGAGCATTCCGATACCGCAAGTATCGGGTATCGGCCGATATTTGCGGTATCGGAATTCCGATACTGAATTCCGATACTTCCCGCGTATCGGATACCGGAATCGGAAGTTCCCAGAATTCAAATTGAACGCAGCAGCCAATGAGGAATGAATGAAAGTGTGGGCACATCCTGTTTAGCATGGTGGGCATGTAAGTACTGGCAAGGCTGGGATTGGCTGCTGAAATGATGTCACTCTGCACTATAAAAAAGCGCTGCCGCCATTTTGCGCTCACTCTGCTGTGATTTCAGTTAGGGACAGGACGCTGTGTTCTAACTGAGGGCCAGTCGAGCTAGCTAATTGCTTTATTTTCCTTTCCAAAGGCTAATTTAGCAAAACGCTGTGTGTTCTTCACTGTTCACCTTGCTCTTGCCTTGCAGCGCTGTTTTAACAGCGTTCTGCAAGGTCTCTGTGTGTGTGTGTGTGTGCAGCTCACTCTGTAGTCTGTGTGCAGCCATATACCCGGTTGTATTCAGCTCAGGGGGGGTTCACACTGCCTCACACAGTTGTTCTTTTTTGCTCTTAGTGCAGCCTGCTGCACATTTTTTCTCAAATTTCCTATTAGTGTTTTTCCACCAGTCTCCAGCTCTATTGTGGAAAAACACTACATAGGATAACCTAGAGGGGGGTTTTTGGGCCTTGCAGCGCCGTTTACGGCTGTCTGCACGGTCTCCGTGTGAGCCCAGCTCGCCCTGTAGTCTGTGTGCAGCCATAGCTGGTTGGATTCAGCTCAGGGTTCGTTACTGGCTCATACCTTGAGAAAAATTTTCCTTTTTTTCAAATAGTGCAGCCTGTTTAAAATTTGAAAAAAAAAATTCCTATTAGTGTCTTTCCACTCGTATCCAGCTAAATAGTGGAAAAACACTATATAGGATAACCTAGAGGAGGGTTTTTTGGCCTTGCAGCGCCGTTTACGGCTGTCTGCACGGTCTCCGTGTGAGCCCAGCTCGCCCTGTAGTCTGTGTGCAGCCATAGCCGGTTGGATTCAGCTCAGGGTTCGTTACTGGCTCATACCTTGAGAAAAATTTCCCTTTTTTTCAAATAGTGCAGCCTGTTTAAAATCTGAAAAAAAAAATTCCTATTAGTGTCTTTCCACTCGTATCCAGCTAAATAGCGGAAAAACACTATATAGGATAACCGAGAGGAGGGTTTTTTGGCCTTGCAGCGCCGTTTACGGCTGTCTGCACGGTCTCCGTGTGAGCCCAGCTCGCCCTGTAGTCTGTGTGCAGCCATAGCCGGTTGGATTCAGCTCAGGGTTCGTTACTGGCTCATACCTTGAGAAAAATTTTCCTTTTTTTCAAATAGTGCAGCCTGTTTAAAATTTGAAAAAAAAAATTCCTATTAGTGTCTTTCCACTCGTATCCAGCTAAATAGTGGAAAAACACTATATAGGATAACCTAGAGGAGGGTTTTTTGGCCTTGCAGCGCCGTTTACGGCTGTCTGCACGGTCTCTGTGTGAGCGCAGCTCGCCCTGTAGTCTGTGTGCAGCCATAGCCGGTTGGATTCAGCTCAGGGTGCGTTACTGCCTCATACCTTGAAAAACAATTTCCTTTTTTTCAAATAGTGCAGCCAGTTTAAAATTTGAAAAAAAAAATTCCTATTAGTGTCTTTCCACTCGTATCCAGCTAAATAGTGGAAAAACACTATATAGGATAACCGAGAGGAGGGTTTCTTGGCCTTGCAGCGCCGTTTACGGCTGTCTGCACGGTCTCCGTGTGATTTAAACTAGCTCTGTAGCCCGATCTGCACCAAAAAAAAGGTTAAGTTCACCAAACACAACTTACACTTGTGTAGGCCACATTTGCAAAATAATAAAGTTTAGTCCACAATTTACAACATTAGTGTTTCTTACACCTGTTAGGAGGAGCATTACAGGAATAAGCACACTAAGGCCTTAGTACTTTTCTGCTTATCTTTATCTGTCAACCAAGATGAAGAGGGCAGGGAGTAAGGCACGTGGGCGTGGGCGCGGAGCAGGGAGAGGAGCAGGGAGAGGACGTGGTGATTCTGTGCCTGCTGCGGGCGCCGGTGACTCGTCGTCACTCAGTTTCAGCAGGGAACAGTCCTTCATGCGCAGCTTTGTCGGAGAGCGCCGTGCACCGCTGCTGCGTGAAGACCAAATTGAAGCCGTTGTCGGGTGGATGGCAGCTAACGCCTCGGCATCGACTTCAGTTAGTGCCACATCCTCTCAGGCACAGAGCACTGGAGAGCAGCCATCTGTCTCTTCACCACCTGCCAAATTGGCCAGGCAGTCAGAGAGCCCAGGACAGGAGCCGTCTCTACTTCTGTTCTCTGAATCTCTTGGCTTGGAAACAGGGGGCCAGCCAAGCAGCATTGGAGAAATGGAAGAAGAGGCAGTGTGCAGTGATGCCCAACACCTTTTTCTCTCTGACTCTGAAGAGGCAGGTGGGCCAGTGCCTCCGGTGACCACAGCGCAGTACGCATCTGATGATGAAACTCAGGTGCCGCTTTCTCGTGCGTACTGTGCTGCTGAGACTACCCAGGAGGAGCAGTTGGTGGCAGAGGGTAGTGGAGATGATGAGGTCCTTGACCCATCGTGGCGTGAGGAACAGGAAGGTGGTGGGAGCAGCTCAGAGGAAGAGCTTCCTCTTACGGGCCAAAGAGGGAGAGGGAGGGGGAAGACTGCGGAGCCTGTAGCCTCCACTTTGGCACCCGTTAGGAGCCTGTCTCTTTCCAAAGCCAAAAAGGGCGCTCCCAAGACTTGCAGTGCCTGGTCCTTTTTTGACACAGTTGCAGATGACATTTGTTTTGTCAAATGCAAGCTGTGTCATCATAAAGTAAAAAGAGGGAAAAATGTCAGCAACCTCAATACCACAAATATGTGGAAACATGTGCGGACCAGGCACGCGGTGGAGTTACAGAAACACACTGAAGATGTAGGCCAACCAACAGCGGCAGCTACCACCTCTTCAGCTCGTGTTGCCTCTTCCTCCAGCTCACGCACAGCTGGTTTGGCTTCCTCCCAGAGACCTTGTGTAATTCCACCCACAGCACCACCTTCCCAATCATCCTCACACTCCCAGTCTACTCTACAGCCATCGGTAGTACAGGCATGGGAGAAAAGGCGGGCATTCTCGGCCAACCACCCCCGAGCACAGGCTCTGAATGCAGGCATTGCCAAACTGTTGTCCCTGGAAATGCTCTCGTTCAGGCTGGTGGAGACTGACAGCTTCCGTGACTTGATGGCATTGGCAGTCCCACAGTACAAGGTGCCCAGCCGCTTTTACTTCAGCAGGCAGGCTGTCCCTGCCCTGCACAGGCATGTTGAGGCAAACATAAAACATGCGCTACTGAACGCCGTCAGTAGCAAGGTCCACCTCACCACCGATGCGTGGACCAGTCAGCATGGACAGGGGCGATATGTTTCCCTCACTGCCCATTGGGTTAATGTTGTTGAGCCAGGTACAGATCGTGCGAGTGGCGCAGGACGTGTCCTGCCCACTCCAAGGATTGCAGGAATCCAGTCTGTACGCATCGACTCCTCCTCTTACACCAGTTCCTCTGATTCCTCTCTGCAGGATCCGTCACAGTCCACCCCCACATGGACCCGTGAACGTTTACCTATGACCGACATGAGCACAGCCGTGGCCAAACGTCAGCAGGCCGTCTTGAAACTAGTTTCATTGGGGCATCGAAGCCACACAGCGCAGGAGCTCTGGAATGCTATAAAGCAGGAGAGCGATGTGTGGTTACTGCCAGCGAATCTCCAGCCAGGCATGGTAGTGTGTGACAATGGCCGAAATCTGGTGGCAGCTTTGGCCCTTGGCAACCTCACTCACATCCCATGTCTGGCACATGTGCTCAATTTGGTTGTGCAGAGTTTTCTGAGGGACTATCCGGATCTTGATGCCCTGCTGCACAAGGTCCGCCTAGAGTGTGCTCACTTGCGGCGTTCCAGCTTGGCCAGATCCCGCATTGCTGCTCTGCAGCGCCGATTCCGCCTTCCGGAACACCGCATCATATGTGACCTACCTACCCGGTGGAATTCCACGTTACATATGTTGGAGCGGTTGTGTGAGCAGCAGCAAGCAGTTATGGAGTACCAGCTGCATCAGGCGCAAAGAAGTCGCAGTCAGCGCCGATCAGACTTCACAACCACAGAGTGGGCCACTATGAAGGACGTCTGCCAGGTTTTGCGTCCTTTTGATTATTCCACGCGGATGGCAAGTGCAGATGATGCACTAGTCAGCATGACTGTCCCCCTTATCTGCCTGCTTCAGCAAACTTTGCAAGGGTTAAGGGATGATGTGGTGGAAGAGGTGGAGGATGAGGAGTCACCTTTTCCATCAGCTTCTGGAGAGTCAGCGCCACGTGGTTCCTCACAAAGGGGTACGCAGGGGCCAATTTGTGAGGAGGATGAGGAGGAGTCAATGGAGGAGGAAGAGCTCCGTCCAGAGGAGGGAGCGACACAATTGTCCAGTGGTCAGTGTGTACAGCGAGGGTGGGGTGATGACGAGCGGGCAGAGATCATGTCTCAAGCAGGGGACAGCGTTTCTGGGCCGGTTGGCACTCTGCAGCACATGGTGGATTTCATGCTGCAGTGCCTGAGAAACGACCGCCGCATCGACCACATTCTCAACATGCCTGATTATTGGGTGTTCACCCTCCTCGATCCTCGCTACCGGGACAACGTCCAAAACCTCATCCCTGCGTTGACCCGGGAGCGTAAATTGCGGGAGTACCATGACACACTGGTGAATTCCATCATCTTCTCCTGTCCAACTGAGAGGAGTGCTGCTAGTGCTTTACAAAGCAGCTCAGTGCGTCGAGGCAGTGGGGGAGGCTCTGCCCAAAGAGGGAGCAGAAGCAGTGCCTCTGCCCAAGGCAAGCCCAGTATGGCACAACTCTGGCACACTTTTGTGTGCCCGCCCCAAATGTCTACACCATCACCGGCGGCTCCAGTCAGCAGGAGGCAACGGTTCCGTCAGATGGTGACAGACTACATGGCTTGCCCTCTTACTGTACTCCCAGACGGCTCTTCCCCGTTCAAGTTTTGGGTCTCTAAGCTGGATACATGGCCAGAGCTAAGCCAGTATGCATTGGAGGTGCTGGCTTGCCCTGCGGCTAGTGTCTTATCGGAACGTGTCTTTAGTGCCGCAGGTGGTGTACTAACAGACCGTCGCATGCGACTATCCTCCGATAACGTTGACCGGCTTACTTTCCTGAAAATGAACCAGGCCTGGATCTCGCAGGAATTTGCCACTCCTCTGCCTGATTAAGTAATTGGGTGTCATCCAGGTCTCCTGCTGTGTTCATCTTTCTACCACCTGAACTGCTATTCCTGGGCTCCAACACCGCCAGTTGCGGCTCAGAAGTGCAGGCTGCACAGTAAAAACATACGACCCAGTGTTATTGGGTTTCAGTAACGTCAGCTGATCCCCAGCTGTGTAGCCGGCAATGTGTCCTGCGACCGCCACGCTGGCACAACAACCTAAATGTAAGGGAACCTGTCCCCCCCCCCCCCCCCCCGTCGTTTGTTACTGAAAGAGCCATCTTGTGCAGCAGTAATGCTGCACAAGGAAAAGGTAGCTCTTTTTTTTTAGCTCTTTGCACACGCAGAACTTAACACTTATAAAATGTGTTCACTGATACCGTTATACCGTCCCGGAGCTGGGACTTTCCTTCGTAATGTGACGCAGCACAGCCGTCATTCCTACCCCCTTGGTGCCATGCGCTGCCTCCTCAGCGTTGTTTTAAGCTGTCACGGAGCCTGCGCTGTTCTGTTATCCCTTGGGCATGCCCTATTTGCGCTGCCTGTCTTCTGACATAATTTGGTGTCAGGCTGGCTGCGCCTGTGCGGCCGCGGTGCCCGAGATCCCGCCTCGCAGTGTCTTCTGATTGAGTCACACTGCGGGCCTGGGATCCATGGGCATGCGCAGTGCATATCTTCCCCTCGGGCTCTCGCTCATTTCCCTCCGCCTTCTTTAGACTGTGCGCCGTCAGCTGATCCCTAGCATGCCACGGCCGTGACACCGCACAGTCTGAAGAAGAGGGAAGGAGGGGAGTGAGAGTCGAGGTTATGCACTGTGCATGCCCATGGTTCCAAGGCCCGCAGTGGGATTACGTTAGATGAGACTGCGAGGTGGGATCTGGAGCAGCGTGGACGCACAGGCACTGACAGCCTGACACCAAATTATGTCAGAAGACAGGCAGCGCTAATTGGGCATGGCCAAGGGCTAACAGAACAGCGCAGGCTCCGTGGCAGCTTAAAACAACGCTGAGGAGGCAGCGCACGGCATCAAGGGGATAGGAATGACAGCTGTGCTGTGTCCCATTACGAAGGAAATTCGCACCTCCGGAACGGTTTAACGGTATAAAGGGACACATTTTTAGTGTTTACTTCGGTGTTTGCAAGGAGCATAATTAAAAGAGCAACCTTTTCCTTTTGCATCCTTAGTGCTGCACAACATGGCTCTTTCAGCTACAAACGTCTTGGGGGGGGGGGGTTAAAGGTTTCCTTTCAACTTGCTCCAATCAGGCTTCGGCCTACACTCTGTTCCTCTGCTCCTCCTGCTGTCCCTGGGCTCTAACACCGCCAGTTGGTGCCTGGAAGTGCTGTGTGCACAGTCAACAGTCGCTCCTCTGTTATTGGGGTTCAGTAACGTCAGCTGATCCCCAGCTGTGTGTGCGGCAATACCTCCAATCTGCTCCTCCTGCTGTCCCTGGGCTCTAACACCGCCAGTTGGTGCCTGGAAGTGCTGTGTGCACAGTCAACAGTCGCTCCTCTGTTATTGGGGTTCAGTAACGTCAGCTGATCCCCAGCTGTGTATCCGGCAACGTGTCATGCGACCGCCACGCTGGCACAACTAAAATGTAAGGGGACCTGTCCCCCCCCCCCCCTAGGCGTTTGTTACTGAAAGAGCCACCATGTGCAGCACTAATACTGCACAAGGGAAAGGTCGCTCTTGAAATTATGCTCCTTGCAAACGCTGAACTACACACTCATGTAATGTGTCCCCTCACACCGTCCAACCGTCCTGGAGGTGGGACTTTCCTTTGTAATGTGACGCAGCACAGCCGTCATTGCTACCCCCTTGGCACCGTGCGCTGCCTCCTTAGCGTTGTTTGATTCCGTCATGGACCCTGCGCTGTTATGTTATCCCTTGGCCATGCACAGTTTGCGCTGCCCGTCCTCTGACATCATTTGTTGTCGTCCTGGCTGCGCCTGTGCGTCCACGCTGCCCGAAATCACACCTCGCAGTGTCGTCTAATGTGATCCCACAGTGGGCCTGGTATCCATGGCCATGCGCAGTGCATATACTAGCCTCTCACTCCCCTTCTTCACGCTTCTTCAGACTAGGCGGCGTCAGCTGATCCCTAATAGCATGCCACGGCCGTGACGCCGCACAGTCTGAAGAAGCAGGAAGGAGGTGAGTGAGAGGCGATGATATGCACTGCGCATGCCCATGGATCCCTGGCCCGCAGTGGGACTACATTAGATGACACTGCAAGGTTGGATCTCGGGCAGCTTGGACGCACAGGCACTGCCAGCCTGACACCTACATGATGTCAGAAGACGGGCACCGCTAACTGTGCATGGCCAAGGGATAACATTACAGTGCGGGCTCCGTGACAGAACCAAACAACGTTGAGGAGGTGGTGCCCGGCACCAAGGGGGTTGGAATGACGGCTGTGCTGTGTCACATTACAAAGGAAAGTCCCACTTCCGGGATGGTTTGACGGTGTGAGGGGACACATTATATGAGTGTGTACTTCAGCGTTTGCAAGGAGCATAATTTTCGGAGCCACCATTTTCCATGTGCAGTATTACTGCTGTACAAGATGGCTCTTTCAGCAACAAATGCCTGGGGGGGGGGGGTTAAAGGTTCCCTTTCAACTTGCTCCACTGCAGGCTTCGGCCTACACTCTGCTCCTCTTTGATTCCCTGGGTTTCAACACTGTCAGTTGCCACCTGGAAGTGTTGTCTACACAGAAAAAAACACTAGGTGATGTGTCAGTGGGGTTCAGCACCGCCAGCTGTTCCCCTGCTGTGTAGTCGGCAACGTGTCCAGCACAAGCCACGCTGGCACAACAGAACAAAAGCTGCCACCAGTGCAGGCTTCGGCCTACACTCTGCTCCTCTCCTCCTCCTGCTGACCCTGGGCTCAAACACCGCTAGTTTTTGCCCGGAAGTGCTAGCTGCACAGAGAAAAACACCAGCCAATGTGTTAGTGGGGTTCAGCAACGCCAGCTGTTCCCCTGCTGTGTAGCCGGCAACGTGACCTGCAAACGCCATGCAGGCACAGGAACTGAAATTAAAAGGGAACCTGGCCCCACCCCCCCAGGTGTTTCTATGTATAACAGCCACCTAGTACAGCAGTACTGCTGCATTTGTACAAGGTGGCTGACTTTTTCTCCTTGCCCACGTGGAACTCAACACGTACAAAATGTGTCTCATTGAGACCATTCCACTGTCCCTGAGGTGTGACTTTCCTTTGTAATGATACGCAGCACCCCCCTTGGTAGCGTTTCCCGTCTTTTGTCATCATGGTTAGCTGGCTGCGCCTGTGCATCCGCCCTGCTAGAAACAACGCCCCTCGTTGTCATATTTATTTTGTCAGCGAGGGTGTGGTTTATGGGCACGAGCAGTGCATATGTTCGCCTGTCTTAACTCATCTCCTTCCGCCTTCTTCAGACTGTGCGGCCTCCTGGCCGTGGTAGGCGATAAGGGATCAGCTGAGGCCGCCCAGTCTGGAGCAGGTGTAAGGACATGTGTAAGCGGCAAACCTATTTACTGCACAAGGCCACGAATCCCAGCCACGCAGTGTGATTTTTGTGAAAACACACTGTGGGTCTGGGATTCATGTCCATCGCTAACCGCAACGGCCGACATGAAATGAGGTCAGAAGACAGGAAGCGCTCACAGCGCATGGCCAAGGGATCACAATAGCGCAGACTCCTGTACAGCAAATAACAACGCTCAGGAATCTGCGCCCAGTACCTAGGTGCAAATTTTGACACCTGTGCTGCGTCTCGTTAAAAAGACAAGTCACGCCTCCACAACTGTTTGACAGTATAATGGGCTAAATAGTGTACGTGTTTAATTCAGCGTGTGCAAGGAGCAAAATTAAATAGAGCAACCTTTGACTTGTGCATCATTAATGCTGCACAAGGTGTGGCTCTTGTACCTTGCAACACCTGAGGGGGGGGTTAAAGGTAACCTTTGAAATTGGTTCAACTAGGCTTCGGCCTACACTCTGCTCCTCTCCTCCTCCTGCTGACCCTGGGCTCAAACACCGCTAGTTTTTGCCCGGAAATGCTAGCTGCACAGAGAAAAACACCAGCCAATGTGTTAGTGGGGTTCAGCACCGCCAGCTGTTCCCCTGCTGTGTAGTCGGCAACGTGTCCAGCACAAGCCACGCTGGCACAACCGACCAAAAGCTGCCACCAGTGCAGGCTTCGGCCTACACTTTGCTCCTCTCCTCCTCCTGCTGACCCTGGGCTCAAACAACGCCAGTTTCTGCCCGGACATGCTAGCTGCACAGAGAAAAACACCAGCCAATGTGTTAGTGGGGTTCAGCACCGCCTGCTGTTCCCCCGCTGTGTAGCCGGCATCGTGTCCAGCACAAGCCACGCTGGCACAACCGACCAAAAGCTGCCACCAGTGCAGGCTTCGGCCTACACTTTGCTCCTCTCCTCCTCCTCCTGCTGACCCTGGGCTCTAACACCGCTAGTTTTTGCCCGGACATGCAATCTGCACAGAGAAAAACACCAGTCAATGTGTCAGTGGGGTTCAGCAACGCCAGCTGTTCCCCTGCTGTGTAGCTTGCAACGTGACCTGCAAACGCCACGCAGGCACATGAACTGAAATTGAAGGGAGCCTGCCCCCCACCCACAGGTGTTTCTATGTATATCAGCCACCTTGTACAGCAGTACTGCTGCATTTGTACGAGGTGGCTGACTTTTTCTCCTTGCCCACGTGGAACTCAACACGTACAAAATGTGTCTCATTAGAGACCATTACAATGTCCCTGAGGTGTGACTTTCCTTTGTAATGACACGCAGCACCACCCTTGTTAGCGCTGCCCGTCTTTTGACATCATTGGTTAGCTGGCTGCGCCTGTGCATCTCCCCTGCTCGAAACAACGGCCCTCGGTGTCTTATTTTTTTGGACAGCGAGGGTGTGATTGATGGGCATGTGCAGTGCATATGTTTGCCTGTGTTCACTCATCTCCTTCCGCCTTCTTCAGACTGGGTGTCCTCATGGCCGCGGCAGGCGATAAGGGATCAGATGAGGCCGCCCAGTCTGAAGCAGGTGTAAGGACATGTGTGAGCGGCAAACCTATTTAGTGCACCAGGGCACGAATCCCAGCACCGCAGTGTGATTTTTTAAAAACACACTGTGGGTCTGGGATTCATGTCCATCGCTAACCGCAACGGCCGACATGAAATGAGGTCAGAAGACAGGAAGCGCTCACAGCGCATGGCCAAGGGATCACAATAGCGCAGACTCCTGTACAGCAAATAACAACGCTCAGGAATCTGCGCCCAGTACCTAGGTGCAAATTTTGACACCTGTGCTGCGTCTCGTTAAAAAGACAAGTCACGCCTCCACAACTGTTTGACAGTATAATGGGCTAAATAGTGTACGTGTTTAATTCAGCGTGTGCAAGGAGCAAAATTAAATAGAGCAACCTTTGACTTGTGCATCATTAATGCTGTTCAAGGTGTGGCTCTTGTACCTTGCAACACCTGAGGGGGGGGTTAAAGGTAACCTTTGAAATTGGTTCAACTAGGCTTCGGCCTACACTCTGCTCCTCTCCTCCTCCTGCTGACCCTGGGCTCAAACACCGCTAGTTTTTGCCCGGAAATGCTAGCTGCACAGAGAAAAACACCAGCCAATGTGTTAGTGGGGTTCAGCACCGCCAGCTGTTCCCCTGCTGTGTAGTCGGCAACGTGTCCAGCACAAGCCACGCTGGCACAACCGACCAAAAGCTGCCACCAGTGCAGGCTTCGGCCTACACTTTGCTCCTCTCCTCCTCCTGCTGACCCTGGGCTCAAACAACGCCAGTTTCTGCCCGGACATGCTAGCTGCACAGAGAAAAACACCAGTCAATGTGTCAGTGGGGTTCAGCAACGCCAGCTGTTCCCCTGCTGTGTAGCTTGCAACGTGACCTGCAAACGCCACGCAGGCACATGAACTGAAATTGAAGGGAGCCTGCCCCCCACCCACAGGTGTTTCTATGTATATCAGCCACCTTGTACAGCAGTACTGCTGCATTTGTACGAGGTGGCTGACTTTTTCTCCTTGCCCACGTGGAACTCAACACGTACAAAATGTGTCTCATTAGAGACCATTACAATGTCCCTGAGGTGTGACTTTCCTTTGTAATGACACGCAGCACCACCCTTGTTAGCGCTGCCCGTCTTTTGACATCATTGGTTAGCTGGCTGCGCCTGTGCATCTCCCCTGCTCGAAACAACGGCCCTCGGTGTCTTATTTTTTTGGACAGCGAGGGTGTGATTGATGGGCATGTGCAGTGCATATGTTTGCCTGTGTTCACTCATCTCCTTCCGCCTTCTTCAGACTGGGTGTCCTCATGGCCGCGGCAGGCGATAAGGGATCAGATGAGGCCGCCCAGTCTGAAGCAGGTGTAAGGACATGTGTGAGCGGCAAACCTATTTAGTGCACCAGGGCACGAATCCCAGCACCGCAGTGTGATTTTTTAAAAACACACTGTGGGTCTGGGATTCATGTCCATCGCTAACCGCAACGGCCGACATGAAATGAGGTCAGAAGACAGGAAGCGCTCACAGCGCATGGCCAAGGGATCACAATAGCGCAGACTCCTGTACAGCAAATAACAACGCTCAGGAATCTGCGCCCAGTACCTAGGTGCAAATTTTGACACCTGTGCTGCGTCTCGTTAAAAAGACAAGTCACGCCTCCACAACTGTTTGACAGTATAATGGGCTAAATAGTGTACGTGTTTAATTCAGCGTGTGCAAGGAGCAAAATTAAATAGAGCAACCTTTGACTTGTGCATCATTAATGCTGTTCAAGGTGTGGCTCTTGTACCTTGCAACACCTGAGGGGGGGGTTAAAGGTAACCTTTGAAATTGGTTCAACTAGGCTTCGGCCTACACTCTGCTCCTCTCCTCCTCCTGCTGACCCTGGGCTCAAACACCGCTAGTTTTTGCCCGGAAATGCTAGCTGCACAGAGAAAAACACCAGCCAATGTGTTAGTGGGGTTCAGCACCGCCAGCTGTTCCCCTGCTGTGTAGTCGGCAACGTGTCCAGCACAAGCCACGCTGGCACAACCGACCAAAAGCTGCCACCAGTGCAGGCTTCGGCCTACACTTTGCTCCTCTCCTCCTCCTGCTGACCCTGGGCTCAAACAACGCCAGTTTCTGCCCGGACATGCTAGCTGCACAGAGAAAAACACCAGCCAATGTGTTAGTGTGGTTCAGCACCGCCAGCTGTTCCCCCGCTGTGTAGCCGGCATCGTGTCCAGCACAAGCCACGCTGGCACAACCGACCAAAAGCTGCCACCAGTGCAGGCTTCGGCCTACACTTTGCTCCTCTCCTCCTCCTCCTGCTGACCCTGGGCTCTAACACCGCTAGTTTTTGCCCGGACATGCAATCTGCACAGAGAAAAACACCAGTCAATGTGTCAGTGGGGTTCAGCAACGCCAGCTGTTCCCCTGCTGTGTAGCTTGCAACGTGACCTGCAAACGCCACGCAGGCACATGAACTGAAATTGAAGGGAGCCTGCCCCCCACCCCCCCAGGTGTTTCTATGTATAACAGCCACCTTGTACAGCAGTACTGCTGCATTTGGACAAGGTGGCTGACTTTTTCTCCTTGCACACGTGGAACTCAACAAGTACAAAATGTGTCTCATTACAGACCATTACAATGTCCCTGAGGTGTGACTTTCCTTTTTAATGACACGCAGCACCCCCATTGTTAGCGCTGCCCGTCTCCTGACATCATTGGTTGGCTGGCTGTGCCTGTGCGTCCCCCCTGCCCGACACAACGCCCCCCGTTGTCTCATATATTTTGACTGCGAGGGTGTGATTGATGGGCACGAGCAGTGCATATGTTCCCCTGTTTTCACTCCCCTCCTTCCGCCTTCTTCTGACTGTGCGGCCTCATGGCCGCGGCATGCGATAAGGGATCAGCTGAGGCCGCCCAGTCTGAAGCAGGTGTAAGGACATGTGTGAGCGGCGAACATATTTACTGCACAAGGCCACGAATCCCAGCACCGCAGTGTGACTTTAGGAAAAGCCACTGTGGGTCTGGGATTTATGGCCATCGTTAACCGCACCGGCCAACATGAAATGAGGTCATGAGACGGCCTGCACTAACAGGGTATTGCCAAGGGATAACACAAGAGCGCAGTTTCCTGTACTGGAAATAACAACGGTAAGGAATCTGCGCACAGCACCTAGGTGTAAATTTGTACACCTGTGCTGCGTCTCCTTAAAAAGACTAGTAGTCACGCCTCCACTACTGTTTGACAGTATAATGGGCTAAATAGTGTACGTGTTTAATTCAGCGTGTGCAAGGAGCAAAATTAAATAGAGCAACCTTTGACTTGTGCATCAATAATGCTGTTCAAGGTGTGGCTCTTGTACCTTGCAACACCTGAGGGGGGGGTTAAAGGTAACCTTTGAAATTGGTTCAACTAGGCTTTGGCCAACACTCTGCTCCTCTACTCCTCCTGCTGACCCTGGGCTCAAACACCGCTAGTTTTTGCCCGGAAATGCTAGCTGCACAGAGAAAAACACCAGCCAATGTGTTAGTGGGGTTCAGCACCGCCAGCTGTTCCCCTGCTGTGTAGTCGGCAACGTGTCCAGCACAAGCCACGCTGGCACAACAGAACAAAAGCTGCCACCAGTGCAGGCTTCGGCCTACACTTTGCTCCTCTCCTCCTCCTGCTGACCCTGGGCTCAAACAACGCCAGTTTCTGCCCGGACATGCTAGCTGCACAGAGAAAAACACCAGCCAATGTGTTAGTGGGGTTCAGCACCGCCAGCTGTTCCCCTGCTGTGCAGCTTGCAACGTGACCTGCAAACGCCACGCAGGCACATGAACTGAAATTGAAGGGAGCCTGCCCCCCACCCACAGGTGTTTCTATGTATATCAGCCACCTTGTACAGCAGTACTGCTGCATTTGTACGAGGTGGCTGACTTTTTCTCCTTGCCCACGTGGAACTCAACACGTACAAAATGTGTCTCATTAGAGACCATTACAATGTCCCTGAGGTGTGACTTTCCTTTGTAATGACACGCAGCACCCCCATTGTTAGCGCTGCCCGTCTCCTGACATCATTGGTTGGCTGGCTGTGCCTGTGCGTCCCCCCTGCCCGACACAACGCCCCCCGTTGTCTCATATATTTTGACTGCGAGGGTGTGATTGATGGGCACGAGCAGTGCATATGTTCCCCTGTTTTCACTCCCCTCCTTCCGCCTTCTTCTGACTGTGCGGCCTCATGGCCGCGGCATGCGATAAGGGATCAGCTGAGGCCGCCCAGTCTGAAGCAGGTGTAAGGACATGTGTGAGCGGCGAACATATTTACTGCACAAGGCCACGAATCCCAGCACCGCAGTGTGACTTTAGGAAAAGCCACTGTGGGTCTGGGATTTATGGCCATCGTTAACCGCACCGGCCAACATGAAATGAGGTCATGAGACGGCCTGCACTAACAGGGTATTGCCAAGGGATAACACAAGAGCGCAGACTCCTGTACAGCAAATAACAACGCTCAGGAATCTGCGCCCAGTACCTAGGTGCAAATTTTGACACCTGTGCTGCGTCTCGTTAAAAAGACAAGTCACGCCTCCACAACTGTTTGACAGTATAATGGGCTAAATAGTGTACGTGTTTAATTCAGCGTGTGCAAGGAGCAAAATTAAATAGAGCAACCTTTGACTTGTGCATCAATAATGCTGTTCAAGGTGTGGCTCTTGTACCTTGCAACACCTGAGGGGGGGGTTAAAGGTAACCTTTGAAATTGGTTCAACTAGGCTTTGGCCAACACTCTGCTCCTCTACTCCTCCTGCTGACCCTGGGCTCAAACACCGCTAGTTTTTGCCCGGAAATGCTAGCTGCACAGAGAAAAACACCAGCCAATGTGTTAGTGGGGTTCAGCACCGCCAGCTGTTCCCCTGCTGTGTAGTCGGCAACGTGTCCAGCACAAGCCACGCTGGCACAACAGAACAAAAGCTGCCACCAGTGCAGGCTTCGGCCTACACTTTGCTCCTCTCCTCCTCCTGCTGACCCTGGGCTCAAACAACGCCAGTTTCTGCCCGGACATGCTAGCTGCACAGAGAAAAACACCAGCCAATGTGTTAGTGTGGTTCAGCACCGCCAGCTGTTCCCCCGCTGTGTAGCCGGCATCGTGTCCAGCACAAGCCACGCTGGCACAACCGACCAAAAGCTGCCACCAGTGCAGGCTTCGGCCTACACTTTGCTCCTCTCCTCCTCCTCCTGCTGACCCTGGGCTCTAACACCGCTAGTTTTTGCCCGGACATGCAATCTGCACAGAGAAAAACACCAGTCAATGTGTCAGTGGGGTTCAGCAACGCCAGCTGTTCCCCTGCTGTGTAGCTTGCAACGTGACCTGCAAACGCCACGCAGGAACATGAACTGAAATTGAAGGGAGCCTGCCCCCCACCCCCCCAGGTGTTTCTATGTATAACAGCCACCTTGTACAGCAGTACTGCTGCATTTGTACAAGGTGGCTGACGTTTTCTCCTTGCCCACGTGGAACTCAACACGTACAAAATGTGTCTCTTTGAGACCATTCCACTGTCCCTGAGGTGTGACTTTCCTTTCTAATGATACGCAGCACCCCCCTTGGTAGCGCTTCCCGTCTTCTGACATCATTGGTTGGCTACTTGCGCCTGTTCGTCCGCCCTGCCTGAATAAAATGCTCCTCGTTGTCTTAATTATTTTGACTGCGAGGGTGTGATTGATGGGCACGAGCAGTGCATATCTTCGCCTGTCTTAACTCATCTCCTTCCGCCTTCTTCAGACTGTGCAGCCTCATGGCCGCGGCATGCGAGAAGGGATCAGCAGAGGCCGCCCAGTCTGAAGCAGGTGTAAGGACGTGTGTGAGCGGCCAAAATATTTACTGCTCAAGGCCACGAATCCCAGCACCGCAGTGTGACTTTAGGAAAAGCCACTGTGGGTCTGGGATTTATGGCCATCGTTAACCGCACCGGCCAACATGAAATGAGGTCATAAGATGGGCAGCGCTAACAGGGCATTGCCAAGGGATAACACAAGAGCGCAGACTCCTGTACAGCAAATAACAACGCTCAGGAAGCTGCGCCAAGCACCAAGGCGTTATTTTGGACACCTGTGCTGCGTCTCATCAAAAAACCAAGTCACGCATCCACTACAGTTTTACTGTAGAATGGGGTAAATTGTGTATGTCTTTCATTCAGCGTGTGCAAGTAGAATGAAATAGAGCAACCTTTCACTTGTGCAGCATTAATACTGCACAAGGTGTGTCTCTTGTACTTTGTAACACCTGAGGGGGGGGTTAAAGGTTTCCTTTGAAATTGGTTCAACTAGGCTTCGGCCTACACTCTGCTCCTCTCCTCCTCCTCCTGCTTCAACACGGGCTCTAACATCGCAAGTTTTTGCCCGCAAGTGCTAGCTGCACAGATAAAAACACACGCCATTGTGTTAGTGGGGTTCAGCAACGCCAGCTGTTCCCCCAGTGTGTAGCCGACAAAGTGTCCTGCAAACGCAACGCA